>NW_009952990.1:6628658-6753300 GCF_000747805.2 Chaetura pelagica
AAGACACTTTCACTTTGGAAACAGAAATGCAACATGCTCTTTGTAGCCCTAGTAAAAAAAAGATGGTCCATGTTAAATGAGGAGATTGGGGGTATTTAAACAAGCAGAGTAAAGCATACAATATTAGGATTCTCAAGCTGCTTGTTTTACTGAAATCTGTGGGAGTTTTGCTACTGATTTCAGTGGGGGCAGGAATTCTACATGACTGATCATGACCTTGTTATTACCAAAGAGTACAAGCTACTGAAGAACTGAGCAAATGAACAGTCTGAATTCCACTGAGAAAAAAAGTATGTCAGTGAGACTGGTGACCAGTTCCTTGGAACATGCTACCAAATGTCACTGCAATGCCATGGAGTACTTCAAACTTTCCCTTCCTCAAAGGGTGAATTTAAAGCTTATTCTATACGGATGCAGTTTCACAACACCCAACCAAATGCAAGCTCTCCTCTGGCACTGGGAGCTGGGATCCTGGTTGGAAATGTGAGGGAAGGGTGCAAAGGGAGACAGAAAAATTAACTTCATATGGATATTTCTATTTTTCCCAGCATTTTTAATCCATATAAATCATTCATATATATATACATATATATATATATAAAATCTGCATCATTCTAAATGGGTCGCTTCAGACTTGGTGCCCTTAGCTGTTTCTAGGAAAGCTCCCATAAGCACTGGTAACAACAGATCATGTATTTAATTATGATAGGGAACTTTATTCAGCCACAGATCTAATCAGGAAACTTTTTTACACCTCAAACTATCAATGCTACTTCATCAAACTTTTAGTGTTTCTTTATAAAAAGTCCCATATTTGTTTCATATAGATTCTAATATAATTGTAAATTACATTCAGTGCTTAATTAAATACCTAACATAATTTTTATGACACTCAAGTTTCATAATTATTTCTAGCCAAGGTCACTTTGAGGGCTTTGTCTTCCTCAGAAAATGTTTTTAAATTTGCCAGACTCCAAATTGTGCTGTAGTTAAATGCAGAAGACTGAAGGGATGCGATGTCTGTCACCTACATCAGTTCACTAAAAGTTAGGAGTCTAGTGTAAGCCAGGCACACAGCCTCCTCTGCAGTCCAGGGAGAGAGATAATGGAGCATGTTTTGTTCCTCAAAGAGGAGGGAAGAAGACTACTCCCAAGGGTTTTGTCTTCCTTCTTCTGCAGTAGAAGAAGCCTAGAGTGACACTAACATACCTGAAGTTTGCTGAGAGGAATCCTACCATTGGTGTCAAATTCAGCCTCAGTGCAGACCAGACAGGCATTTGATTTAGCTGTCCTAGCAAATAATTGCCTATGAGAATACACTAATAACTCTTGAACTATTTGCTGTTTTCCAGTGGTCAGGAATATAAGCTAAAGGTAAGCATTAAGGATAGTTTCCTAAATGTCTACATGTAAGCACAGTGGGAAAATAAGTTAAATTATAACAATGTCTGGTTTTCATGTAATCACATTTCAACAGCTGATAGAAAACCAGTACACAGACACACACACACAAAAAAAAAGTTACAAATGGGGGAACTAAAGCTCAGAGTGAGAAAGACAGGTCTAAGGCAACCTGCCAGATTAATGCCAAAGCTAAAAGCACAATCTCAGCTCCTTGGCCCCAACAGATAAGCACCCACCTGCCAGAAGCAGACATACCAGAGTAACCATGATGGATGAACAGGATGCCTCCACAAAGCTGCAAGTGTGTGTGTGCCTACATCCAGTGATACATATGCACACACACACAGATTTCTATGTTTGTGTGTGAAGTCCATCTATGCGCGCGCACACACACACAATAGATAGATATCAAACTTCCTTCAAGGAATGACAGATATCTGAGATGCCTATCCTGAGATTCATCAACGGGGCCTGAATTTCAGATTATGCTGAGTACCCAGCCCAGGTAATGCCTCCCAAAGGATGTATCTCCAGGTGACACTGTCTCAAGCAGGACTAGGGCTCCAACAGTGTCACTTAAGAAAACCCCAGGAAAATTTGAAATGTACATGCTCACTCCATGTAGCCTGAAAATAATTCTCAAGCCTTCGGGGGCTGTGTTGATTTATGACTACGATTTTTTGAATACACCATTTCTAATAAAACAGATAAAAGGACAAGAAATAAACCTCACCAATAAACACTGGAAGACTGCTCAGTATCAATACAGTATATTGCTAGCCAACCGCCCAATTCATCGCAGACAACTCAAGGAAAAGCAAAGGTAAAAACAGGGGATGCTTTCTTTTATGCTTAAATGCAGTATATAATATTATTGCACATCTTATTCACATTCATGGGACGAGTTTTGATCTTAATGAACACTTGGGGAGAGGTCGGCCATCAAAGACCAGAAAGCTTGTTTTGCATCATCTGTCTGAGGACAAGGCAGCACCAGCAGAACAAAAAGGTGGCAGCAGAGAAGTCTGAGCTGAGGCTTTTGCAGGGCTCTTGATGGTGCAAATTACTAAACAAAGATATAAAACAGGCAGAAGGAGAAAGCTACTTCCTAATCAATTATCTGGTGTGCCTCTTGAATAACAAGAGAAAGAAATTAGTCATGTTAAGAAAACAAAAGGCTTGACAAATGGCAACAAACCTTCGTTTAAAGATTAACCTTTGATCTATAAACATAATGTTTGAAATTCCATACTTTTTCTAAGTGTAAGGCTGGTTTAATAATTACTGTGTCCCAGGAAATCAAAACAAAACAGGCATCTAGTCCAGGGCCACTGAAAAGCACAGGCCTTGATCTGTCACTGAGGGGCATGCAGACTCTGTTATCAGCACTACAGGACAAATGGAACACTAACTTCACAGAAGCCCTGAGATGACGTCACATCTAGATGGAAGATACGTTTAAGAAAATATAAAAGAACATATGCTTTCACCCCAGAAGATCTGATAAAGCACGGATCACACCCTAAAGCCTGCAATTCATTCGGGCAATGTTTTGATTGCATATGCTTAACTGCCTTCTATGAGCAAGGATTAGGTAAAACCAGTAGGACTGGACTCTACAAATAAAAAAGTCTGCTAGAAAAGCATTGAAATGGAAGAAATACAGCCCTCCATGGTGGGGAAATATGAAACAAGGAGGATCCTGGCAACATCAAGCAACATCTGGGTTCATGAAGTTTTCTAGACCAGAACCAGTTGTCCCTCTCTCATCCACAAAGAGACATAACATAACCCAACTCGCTCTCTCTGCCTTGTTCTGAGGATAGAGTTGCCAATAGTTCTATAAACTGATAAATATACTTGCACTGAGGACCCCAGGATCACATTCCATGAAGATGTTCTGAACAATGTGTTTGGATATAGCATGTGAGGCATCAGCATTTTTCAAAGACTGGAAGTCAGTTTTGGGAAACATGATGTAATGTGTCTACCTCAGAGATCAAATGGCTGCTTCAGATAAACAGAGTCTGATTTGTGTCCTGGGATTATATGGGATTAGCCTCACTGACATGGGAGATCTCATGTTCACAGGTGATGCTTCAGTAGTCATTGTCTGATGCTAACAGCTCTAATTTAGTAAGGCACAGCAGTCCAAGCCCTTACTGAGACAGATCCCATGCCAACAAATGCGGCAGCGTATGAGGAAAGCTTCAGATTGTGGTCTTATTTTATGGAGATGCCAGTGTTACAGATCCTCCACCTCTAGCACTCTTTGAGCAGCTGTGTCAATAGGCATTTCTCATTTGCTTTTTGATGGGCAACCAATTTACATTCAATTTCACACCAAACCTCCCAGCCTTGCTGCAAAATACCAAACCAAAAACTGGTTCTGTCCCTTTCCTTGTCCCCGCTGCCCACGATGCTGAAGCGGCAGCAGAGCAGGGTGTGTGCCTTCTGCACTCTCAGCTCGTTACAGCTGTGGACTAATGAGGAGATTCTGTTTGGCAGAAGGGAGAAAATTCAGCTATGGAGATTGTTATGGTGGGCATACAGTGCCCAGAGGCTGAGGGAAAAGACTTCCGTCTTTTCCACTGATTAGGCCAGTGAGAAACTCTCAGCTGTTACTACAAACAGACTCAGAGGAGATCCATCTTGTGTTCTGTATTTGCACACAGTTTTGTTCCATGACTAGAGCTCTTAGGTAGCACAGTAATGCAAACAAACAAAACAAGAACTATAATAGCAATAGGCAGGACAGTCAATCCTCATAATACCCTGACAGGGTTCGTGGAAGCTAGAAAGAACAGAACAAACATTGGCTTGGTTGGCATTTAACAGCTTGGATTAAATTACTGAGAAGGTGATTTTTAAAGTTATTTTGTTGTACACTACATTTTAGTAAGTAAAAGATAAAAGAAAAAAAATGGGGAAGGAGAAGGGCATTACCTTCAAGATGGGAAAAATATTTCTGGTCTTGCTGTACAATCTTTCATAATTGGGGGCAGATACTAAGCAGGTACAAAAAATGTGGTCATGAAAAGAAATACCTGATGCTAAAACTATATTATGAATCTTCATAAAAATGGCAATTTTCCCCATTATTTTACTCTGTCTATATTTGAGTTGTAAAGTGTGAGTAACCACCTCAATGAGTCTAAACTTTTTTTCTTGTAAAAAATTCTAGATGTAGCATGATAAAACAATCACCAACATGTCTGAAAGTCACCACTGAAGCTGGATGCAAGTCTGCTGTAATCGGTCCTTCCAGTGCCACAAGGCTCCCACTGAACCTGCTGAAACCATTGGGAGATAGAGTTTCTTGGAGCATCTAAAATTAAGATTTAAGTGCTGGAGGTTTAGTGCCTAATCAAGGCACTCATAGAGTTTTGTCCAAACCTGTGACTGCAGTCATGTTTTTCTAATTCACTACTGCTGAAATTATGAGAAATACACCATTGAGCAAGTGGTACCAGGGAAGGAAAAGCTCCACTCAGTCATCCTATCTTTCCTCCATCAATGCAGATTATACATGCTACATAGTACATGTGCTCAATGATGTTTAAAAGCTGCTTAGGAAACTTTCAAAACCTCATAAAAATCCCTATACCAGACATTTCTCTTGAGATTCCCTTATTAACATTTATTTTCAAAAAACTATTTCCTCCTATTATTTCCAGCCACAAGCACTTGTATCTTTCAAAGTAACAACACAACATGACTCTCATATTTATTCTCTCCAGATATTTATGACAATCTCTGAAGAAACCTAGACACACTCTCCTCAGCCTTCTAAAACTTTGTTATTTTGCTGTGAATTCCCCCTTTGCTCAGTCTTCAACATCACTCACACATGGGACACCCGCTGCTGAGCACAGAACTGCAGGTGTGATTTTGCCATAAGAATGTTAAGGTAATTAACATTTGCCCCACGATGCTGCAACACTATACCTCCCAAATTGCATAAGCTTTTGCTGCAATAGCTTTTCTCTCCAACTCAGCATATCCCGAATGTGTCACTCCCTAGACACTGCCACATCGGATGCCTTTCAGCTTTTTATGCTTTCCAGATTTCCTTCTCTCACTGAACGTGTATCATTTAAATTATATTCTCCAGCTAATTAAATCAACTCTCCAATTTACACCTCTCAGTATTTTGGCAAGACCCCTGCTTCCCTGCCAGTTTTCCCTTCCCTCCTTCATCCCACCTGTAAATTATTTCCTTGTTGTGACTAACCATCTGACTTCATTAATCCATTTTGGTTTCTATTGCTGAACTCCTTGCCCTTCCCCTTACCTCAGGTTCAATATATTAATATATTCTACCTTAGTTTCTTGCAGACTTCAATGCACCCAATATGGTTTCAGCAACACCTGCCTCCAGGCAGTGCCTCTGCCAACAGTGCATTGTTTTCTTCTGCAGTTTGTACTGGAGGGAGGAAGCAGAGACTCCTGTGTCACTACTGCAAGATGGAGACCAAAGTGGATTCATGACCCTGCTGCCCTTTTCATGCTGGCACATTTGGACATTTTCTCCTGTTACACCTCCTAGGCCCGACTTTTAAATCTCCATTAAGCCGCTTTCCTGAACATCTCTCTCTGGCATCTCTTTGTAACATCTCTCTACTGGCCCACTCTCTCTGCCATCCATGCTTAAAATTAACTTTTAACAGTGAGTCTCCAGGGTCTTAATCAGCCTGTTAACACTGGCTGTGTACAAATTCAAGCCAGTCCAAAATCATGTCATTATTATCCAGGTGTTTTTTCAAGACTTGTTTCTTTCTGGGTATGAACTGACCAAAATTAGAACAAAAGCACTGCAGATGTCAAATACTAAGGTGTGTTGGAAGAAACCTGTGGGCAATGCTATGATTTGCCACAATCTTCCAAGCTCATTACCTGTGGCAGTAGGCAAGTAAAAAACCCAGGCACAGCTCATGGGAATAAAAAATTCAGCAAAAAGTGAACAAGGAACAATTAAGAGAGAAACATGGAGCTCCACCAAAGACCCATCAAATAAGAGAGTCAAAAGAAGTTTGATTCTGACAACAATTAAAAAGGGAAAAAAAAAAGAAAGGCACATTTATTTTGAAACCTGAGCTCTGCTTCTCCTTACAGACGGCTCTGATAGCTAGGGACTGTTGGCCTGTGAATGCACACACACTTCATTTAAGTTTCTTAAGTCCTACAAAAACATTAATCTGATGTGCACATATGCTGCCACTTTTGCCTTCACTGGAAGCAGAAATCTTGCAATCCCTGAAATGTTCTAATCCTGCCCAGAAATTATACTTTTAAAGTAGACAAAGGTAATAAAATATCTGCAGCTATTCACGTCTTGTCCCTACACAGTGATTGTATTTATTTTACTCAAAGAACCAGAAGGAATTAGATGGAAAATACAGAAGTAGGCCAATGTAAACAGCCCCAGCCTATATTCCCTGTTTTGCTCTACTGAAACACATGAAACAGCTTTATTCCTTAATGTGGTGCATCTTTCTCATTAATAAAAGATGAAAATACACCTCTGCATTATTTAATATGCTCTGTATATCCAACTCCTACACAAGCTTTGAAAGGCTCTTCAGTTCCTTCCCCCTCCTGAGCAGCATTCAGGTAACTCTGTCCAAAAAGGTCCCGAGCAGCAGAGGCTGTGGTGCCACAGCAGCTTCATGGGATGTATTCATTTATGTCTAACCCACCCACAAAGACCTCCACTGATGGATAGTGCAGCATGCTGGGGCAGCCTCCTCCTCTCCTCACACAACAAATAACAAATTTTTCCTAATCTTGCTTTTACAGTTTCCTGCAAAGAGAGGCAGTTTCTCTCTGGATGAAAGAACATCTGAGCACCGTCCTTGCAGCATACTCCCTAACACTTGCTCTCTAATTCATTGCAGGAAAGTATGACAAATGTTTTGTATTGCTGCTGATTTCTCTTCAGGGCTGCCACACTATTATAACTTTTCTACTGTTTGTCTACACGGTGCAAGATGAAAATTAGGCTTTTCATCCTATACCATCACACAGTCTCTGAATCCTGGCTCAGCAGGACATCTTTCACATCAGGTCCTGGACACATTTAGCCTGAGGTTAACCTTTTATACCTCACAGTGGTTAGTTTTTTCTGGGCCCACACAAGCCTTTTTGCTGCTTCCACAGATAAAAAAAAGAACTGTTGCTCTCCCTTAACGTCACATTTTCTGCCCTGAGAAAATCCACACTGTGTCTTGACTCCTTGCCAGCCAGCTCCTCCCTAATTTTGCTATGCTGCAGAAGAGTGGCTGAGCTGGTCCTCCAAGTGGCCATCCCAGGCTCTTTGGTAAAAGGCTGCCCAAAGCCCTGCAGCACCTCTGCTGCACCTACAGCTGCTTCCAATCCCAAAGCAAGATAAAGCTGATGAGAGGTGTCCTACCTGCATGGAGGGACTGGCCCTGGCTTCTGGAGCACAGGACTGTTGCCATCTGTTTTGCTTTCACAGGATGCTAATGTTATATTTGATTTCTGCTACTCGTTTTGTTTGTTGTTGTTAAAGATCCATTTTTTTTACCCCCCTGCCCTCTTGCAGAGGTCAGTCCATTCACACAAGTCCTAAATTTTCTGTTTGTGGGTAGTGAATTTATCTGAACTGCCTAACTAGGACGTCGATCCTTGACTTAAGGCTACTACACAAATCACATGAAAAATACAGGCTGAACACTTCCTAAGTCTGCAGGACTTACAGTAGAGATAATTAAGAGTAGTAGAACAAGTTGTGGACTTTCAATCAAAACGAACGCAAATGTCACAAAGCACACAGGCCTTGCCTCTGCAAAGAAGAGGTAATAAAGGTTCAGAGACAGAATTAAGGTTAGTGGAGACAGACTCTCATATTTCCATGAGACACACTAACAAAAAAGTAACTTTAAAATTAATTTACTTTAAAATTATCTAACTAATCCAGTTCGCTACTGTCATTTTTAAAAACCTTTTGAATTCCCTTCTTCTCTTTCAAGTTATAACCAGTTATTTACAACTCAAGCTCTGCTTCCATCAATTGTTTTGACTAGAAATACTAATTAAGATATCAGCAATTTCCACCACTGTCATAAACACAACAGTTCTTAAGGAAGAACCTAGAAACATGCTTCTTCTTTTTCAGAGGCACATACAGCTTTCAAAGTGACCTTCTTACACGGAGTTGATATCAACTCATATTTCTTTCATTCCTCTGCATTTTAATTTCTGAATCACAGAAATGACATCAAAGGAATCTTAAAAGAGTCTGACTTTTACCAACAAAATTCTGATTTAATGTACTCTTTCCGATACTTAGGCACAATAGGATACATGATTAGAGCACGGCAGACTGAACACTATACCCATTGTGCCTTGTTAACTGAGGATGCATGGTACACTCCCACTTAAAATTTGAACTTCCTAGCTTTTATGGATTTAATTTAGACCCTTGGGGCTATATATGCATTGAAGATTTGACACGTAACATCCATTATTGTTAAAAGTCATTGCACACACAATCATTGATTTTTAACACAAAAAATCAGCTTTTTCTAATTTCATTTTTGATTAAAAAAAAAAATAATATATGTAATTTGTTTAAAGACAAAACAAACGTGGCTCACAGTTTAACTAAAATGTTCTGAAAATGACAGATACTTGATTTTTGCTTTAAGGGCATGCTTCTTAAAGAAGCAGAACTGACAGTGGTTAAAAAAAGCACACCCAAGCACATGGGAATTTGACTGAAACCTGTAGGGCTACTTATACTACCAGGATAAGGATGTGTTCAAATCCTTTTCTGGATTGGGACCAGAACCCAGGAGAATCAACCTCTAAGACCTAATTTGGAATGCAGATATGCATACAGATTTTAGGTGGGTTTGGTAAGAGAGACTGTTATTAAATTTGTTTGACAGATCCCCATATAAGATGCAGACTTTACACACCAGATGCCTGCCTGAAGCGGAATTTTTCAGGGGAAGAAAATCAAACAAAATGGTTAGATCATTTCTGAGAAAATGCATAATTTGATCTGACATTAATTCTGAGTTTTTTAATTTGAAAACTTAAAACTCTACCCCTTTGTACTTCTTAGAAGATCCATAAGTAAACTACAGAGGATGATAACTTAAGTCTCCCATTTGTGCTGTGGGGGCATCATGTGCATGTTCATGCCGTAGGTTGAAGGAATGCACTGCTTTAAAATTTAAATTTATTTTTAGCTATTAAATTAAATTCTAGGAGTAAAAATACTTTTTGGAATTATATATACAAATTTGATCTCCAGAATTATATATGTGTGTGTGTATATATATATCTTCACTGTTCCTTGTTAATGAAGAGCCCATATCACCTGCTTTATATAATGTTCACTCATTAAACCTAAAAATGCCTGTGTTGCCTGATGTAAATAATCCAAACCAATCTGAGAAATATGTTTTTTAATTAAAAGCCCATTTTATCATCTGAGAATGTGATATAAAAGGATATCAGACCGTAAAGTCTGACGATACTGAATTGATGCTCTGTCTGTGGCACAGATTTCACACTTGTCTACATGCTCAAGTGCTGCCCTGGACAGAAACAAAATGACAGTCAATCTTCCAAAACAGAACCCTAGGGAACCTGGGCAAATGTGCGGTGTATCAGGGGGTTCACTCTAATAAATGCTACATTGGAATAACAAAGAGCTCTGCCATTTGCATTCAACAGAAACAGACAGTAATTCTGAGACAATTATTTCACACAAGTCAATGTTCTGGTATCCGAAAAAAACCCAACCCGCCAAATGCAGCAAATGATGAGAAAGGCAAGCTGTATGCAGGTCAGCCTTATGCAAGGATCTGCCTAATTTGGCCAACTACCAATGAAAGAACTCTTTTTTTTGGTGCCAGATCTGCTTAAAATGGGTCTGTTACGGGCAGGGTTTGTTCCAGTGAACTTGGGCTGCAGTGCAAAATGAAGTACGATGCCTTGAAAGGCAGGGGGTGATTTTTTGGTCATGCCAACGGAGCTTTTGACTCAGGTTGGAGGAGGAGGAGCAGACCCCTCTGTCAATGCCACTGTCAGGCTCTTGATGGTATCTGCACACACTTGCTCAATACACAGGGAACTGCTGTGGCAACAGTAAATGCTTCACCTTGCCATGCATGAGAAGGCGTATGGTAAGCGTGACATTGAGACCTCCTTCAGACACTTTTGCGTCCCTCGTGTTCATCCTGGCCTTGTATCTCCAATACTGGAAACCAGCTTCGTTTTTCGTCTGTGTTTTTCTATTCACTTAATCAACCTAGAAAGAGAGAGAGAGAGAAAAAAAAAGAAGAAAAAGTACCAGTGAGTGGCTGAAGCTACTTTGAACTGAAAGTATCATGCTGTACAAACCAATTAACATTCCTCCCTCTGATTAAACTACAGTTTAGTGCTGAAAAGGCTCCTTTGATTATCATCCCTCCCCAACCAACTCTTTATACCTTCACCAATTACAAGACAAACTCCCTTTTGAAATGTTAAAAATTCTCTTAACTTCCTGTATTTTGAAGCTAAAAGTACAGAGCACAACAGAGTGAAGTACGTTTTCTTCAGAACAGCACTTTCCCTCTGTTAACCTTTGCAGTGTGTATATAAAATATACATATGCATTTTTACATGTGCCTGGTGCCGCTTTCGTTTCTCTCCCTGCTACCACCTCTTTCTCTTCTTGCTCTTCTACAAGAGATATTTTTGTTTTCTCTCCAGCTACAGAGAAATTAATTCTGAGCCTAAACACAGATCCCTGCCAGCAACAGCAGATGACACATTATCAAAGACATCTGAGTAACTAAGAGCCACTTGCTGTTGTAAATCTGGGCACTGTCTGATTTAGTTTCTGTCTACCAGGCCCAGAGGTGGTTCAGTCCCTCAAAGGCCAAAGCTGAGCTTCAGCTCGAAGTAGAAGGAAGATTTTTCCTAATTCCTAGTGACAAATTGCAGATTTTCAGTCATTTACAAAGCCATAAATTTAAAAAAATGCTAATGAAAGCTGCAAGGGCTGGCTTTGAAAGGATAAACAAGATGCATTATTAGTACATTAATGCAAGGATATTTATCAGTACAAACAAAAATGGGGGCAGGAAGGAATATTACCAAGGGAAGGCAAGTTCTACAGTAGAAGAAGCTTAGAGACTTCTTATTCAGTTTTATGCTTGCCAGACCTATCTTATAGAGCATAAAACCCCTAAACAGACATCATACCTCTCAGTAACCATCCTTAGCAATGACAACCTTCCTTTGCTTTACACCTTGGAGTTTCCCAAAAATATGGCTAGCTTGGACACCGGCTAAGGAGAACCCCTAGGGATAACCTTTTTGTGGCTCAGAATATACAGCAGTGTCTCACTGGGATGGCAGGCTATTGTCCCCTTGTGGAGACTGCTCAGGCATGGGACCAAACTACTGGAGGGATCTATAGGTCATCATCTTAAAAACAACAGAGGTAGTATTGTGCAGATCATTTAATCAGCTGATTAAGCTCCATATGAAGAGCCACTAAGCACTGACATACTAGACCAAAGGAAAGTCCATCTTAGCTGAGCATGTTATGTATGAGAGAAGTCAGCAGCAACGCCTAAAGAAACAGCACAAGAAGCATGTGTGGAGTCATCTCTGAGAGGGTTGCCAGGCAGCCAGCAATCAGTGTCTCAGGGTCTTCTGGGAGACTGCATCCAGACCAGCATTTTCAACAGCCATTGGTAGACCACTCCTCCATGAATTTGTCTAATTCTTGAATCCGTATGTCTGGTCTCCAAAAATTTTGGTCTCACAGATTAATTCTTAGTGTGAGAAAAAGTACTCCACTTATCAGCTTAAATCTGCTGACTGTTATTTCCCCTTGTTATACATTTTATCCTCTGAGTATTATCTAAAGACCACCCCAGAAAGTCACCCCTCTGACGGCTGGTGCTTCCCAATTCATTCTGAGTCTGTGAGTGGCCAAACCATTCCTGATGTTTTTGTCCCTGGGAAATACACTGGATGATGCAAAGTCTTCTCAGTTCTCTGCAGGAGCACTTAGGATCACAGAGAACTTCTGTGCCTTCAGTGACTGCAAGAGGCAGACACACTTGAGGAGAGGTGAAAGGAAAGCAGCACAAACTCCTTCTTTCTAACAGCAAATTAATTAGTTGTTACCCCAGAGCAGCTCTTGCCTACCTGCTCCAATGCCAGGGCTCATTTTTTCATTAACCCAGGTGGACTCAGTGTATTTCATACGTTATGCCCTATCACTCAGACCACAGCCACTAAAATAAATCCCATTTATTCCTTATTTTTAGGCTTATCACTTACATTACATACCACCTATCCAGATGGGAAAAACCAAAGAGCAGCAAGGTGCCTGGGTGAGAAAGCAGAAAGGAGAAGCAGCCTGGCCATGCCTCTGGTGCATTGTGCATACAAGAGGGTGAAAGGAAAATGTCTCAAAGCAGCAGATAGAAAATGACAGAGACAGGCAACAGGCTCTATTCTCCTTCTGTAAGGTTAGACCAGGAGTCACAGTGAAGTCTGCAAGTGGGTGACCATGACAGTCCCTTCTGACAAAGGTAGAGGGGAGCAGCAGAGGAGGAGACTGAGAAAGGGAAAGTTTCCGTGGTGCTCATCTGCTCCTTGCTGCTTGCTGAGGAAAATGCTCTGGCTCTGACAGCCCAAACATTTTCTGCTCAGCTCTGACAGCCCAAGCATTTTCTCCTCAGCTCTGTAAAAATAACCGCCAACAGTCAAACAACCCCAAAATGCCAAAACAGGATGATTTTGGTACATAAGCAGTTGAATACACCTCAGCATTCTGAACTTTCCCAGAGCAATACTGGCCATCTAACTTCTCTAGAAAACCATGGTAGCTTTAGGGCATGCTTGGAAGACTCTTCACAATGGATGTATTTCAAGTA
The DNA here is from genome assembly GCF_000747805.2 of Chaetura pelagica. Taxonomy (NCBI): domain Eukaryota; kingdom Metazoa; phylum Chordata; class Aves; order Apodiformes; family Apodidae; genus Chaetura; species Chaetura pelagica. The sequence goes on from NW_009952990.1 coordinate 6,641,981, forward strand.
GAAGCAAAGTATTTGAGACCTTCTGTGGACCACAATGTAGTGGTGAAGCTGTGTCTCTAATGAAATGTGTGGAAAATAATCCCAGACTAGATACAGGCTTATAGTTGCCTGGCCCTTAGTGCTGTGATGGTACAGCGATATGCTCACTTCAGGAAAAGATTTGGAAGAAAGCCTTTTTCCAGACAACATAGCAAACCCTACTCAAGCCTGATATTTTCAAGATAAAATCTGAAAAAAAATCTGTATTTTTAGCTAATGTCTTCTGGGTTCTTTTTAAAAACAGAGGTTAAAAATGAAATTCCACTACAAGTATTGTTAAAAATACCACTGCCATCTAATTTTTTAAGAACTTTGCCTTTGCCCCTCCTCCCCACAAGCTCAAACTCTGGCACCTGGTACTGAGAAGAAGAACAGATGTCTGGGGGAGGGCTGAGAGTGTGTGTGCCTGCAAGAGTTAGGCAGCCGTGTGAGATAGATACAAAGGGAATGAATTTAAAAAAGGCAACCTCACATGACAAGGAAGAATAGTGAAACCTATATATACCATGAAGAGAAAGTTTTTACTATATCAGGTCATTCACAACTGCCCTAGCTGTCCTGAGAGTCCAAGAATTCTGGAAAACATTTATGGCTTTGTAAAGTAAACCTACCAGACTGTTAATTACCTGAGTATTTCAGATTTAAAGACAGATTAAACCAAAATGCATTGTTTTAATTTATTATTTTTAACTAATTAAAGCAAATTTTCCCACAGGCATCAAAAACACATGCTGCCCTAGTTCTCTGCATGCAGAGAGATGTCAGATCATAGTACAGGAACAGAATGCTTTCCTCTACAAAGTTTCCTACCCATCAACAATGCATCCATGTACTTATAAACCTACTCCTGTAATACAGAATATTACTATTACTCCTGTAATATAGAAGCACATAATGACTGCTTAATCTGTAAAATAATTTCCCTCTCCTTTGCAAAATCAGCATTTTGAACAATTTACTATGTACTATACACGTCTCTCTGTGTTAGCAAACAGGAGGCTAAATTCATAAGGCTTTCCTTTCTCAGGCTATGTGAAGAGGTCCCATGGCTACTCTGAGGGCTGGGAGGGTTGAGTGTCAGACCATGAAAATATCAATGTGTCACACTTCTCCCGATGCCAAGGGAAAGCCGGGGGACTCTGCAGGTGAGCAGTGAGTATCATATAGACAGGTATGAATGCTGAGAGTGAGGGTTTATGCATTTAACTCTGCCTTCAGCAGAGAGCTGGCAGCAACAGGAGGACAGCTGGACAATGTCCTCCTTCTGACCTTGGGACTCTGGACCAGAAGGAGATTATAGTGAGGTGGGTGTTGGTCTCTTTTCTCTAGTAACAAGCAATAGAACAAGAAGAAATGGCCTCAAGTTGTGCCAGAGGAGGTTTAGATTGGATATTAGGAAAAACTTATTCACCAAAAGGGTTGTCATCAAGCACTTCAACAGGCTGCCCAGGCAAAGTGTTAAGTCGCCACCCCTAGAGGCATTTAGAAGATGTGTAGATGTGGTGCTTAGGGACATGGTTTAATGGTGGACTGGACACTGTGTGAGGTTAACGCTTGGACTTGATGATCTTTAAGGCCTCTTCCAGCCAAAATATAACCTAAAATTCTATAACCAAAATGCACAAGATCCAAGATACAGGGCTCTGCACCTCTGGGTAACAAGCAAAAAAATATCATGCCCAGGAAACAAAGGAAAGCAGATCACATCAGACAGTTCCTAGCAAACAGCAGATCATCACCTGCTGTGAGGCTGAACATGAAATTTTGAGAACATTTCCACCTCTGTTTATCATGTAAAAAAATGAAAATTTCTCTTCAGGTAGAAAAAGGCATCCAAATGCATTAAAAAAAACCCAAACAAACACAACCTTTTGAAAACTTCAATAAACTGGACATGTGGTCTTAGGCAAATGCCTTTTATCTCTATATGTTTATATGTTTTCAATAGATGCTACATGGCATGTTCTATATGCTCACTATTCATTACATAAGGGCCACCAATTTTCTAACATGGCATTTCAATAAGTGTTGGTACATTAAGTAACTAGAACAACAAGCAGCTAAGCCATGTGCTCATCAGATGAGCAGAAAGAACACTATGGTTCCTCAAGGACTTTACTGAATTAATAAAAGCTGCAAGATGAACTACACAGCTGAAGGGCAGCCCCACAACCCACACACAACACACACAGAGGTTAGGAATCCACGTGGCTGAGGGGGTAGTGTGAGATGGCTGCCTAAAGCCTGAGACATGGAAAGTCAACCTCATGACCCCTTCTTCCTACCCCTCAAGCCTACTAATCGCCCCCAAGAAAACAAGCAGACCATTGCAGGGAATATGGCTGCAGAGTGCTAAGAAATATACACATACATTTATAAATACATATATTTGTATGTATATATGTATGTTTTCAGTCTCTAAGGTGACAACTTCAGGCATGCAGGATAAGAAGGCCTTTGACATACAGCAGAGGCAGGGCTGCTAAAGATGAGTAAAATCAACATAGTGCCACAGTAGACATCAAGTAATTGATCTTTTGAGTTTAAAGCCACAATAAATTATTTGACATCCATGAATCTGCCAAGAAAGGTACACATCTGGAAGACGCACAGAAATGTGAGGGAGGATAGAGAGAGAGAGTGTGCATGGGGTAAAATGGGATGAAGCTGCACAGTCACAGGGGTGTGCTGGTAAGGAAAGAGATGGAGACAGGAGAGAAGGACAAAAACAGAGAGAAAGAGAGAGATTAAGTTTCAGATGGCTGATACAGACAATAATGTGAGAAAATTCAATATGGAATTAAGAACCACCCAAAAATGTTGAATGAGGAAGTGTGCTCTGGTATGCGAAATCTTGATTGCATGGTTGTTAAATCTGAGCCTGTCAGGAAAAATGAAACTGGTCAGAGCACCCAGCACAGCATTCCCTGTGCTTGAGCCTCAAAAGGGACTCTTGAACCTAATTATGGTGCTTCATCACCATCAACAGAAAGATGTAATTATAAAGAAAGCAAGAAAGAATCTTCAGAACAAATTCCAGTTGTTTCACTGGAAGAAAAACAGTTTTATAACAAAGAGAAAAGCACAGGGGAAATCATAGTGACATTCACCAGAAGCCACATCTAATTTAAATGAGGACAGTTAAACTCAGTGTTCTAGTTCCCATATATCTGTAGGTTTAGCAAAATAAAACTTCAATAAGGGAAACGTAAGAACATCCAGTCTCTCACAGTATATCTGTCATTTCCATAATGCATGGAAACATCCCAAAGGAGAGGTAGCTATGCAGATGATCAAGCAATAGGGATGGGGCCAGGGAAAGACACGGGCTGAACAAGGATACTGACATAAGCAGAGTTACCTGAAGATGAACAAAGAGAATTACCATGAGTTATGAAGAACTGGAAGTTGGATGGTAACACGCTGATGTTATGAATAAATAGTTCACAGTTCAGTTAATTTAGCAAGAACTCTTAACAAAAACAAAAAAAAACCCAACAACAACAAAAAAGTGTTATTACAAAATTTAAAAAAATAAAGAAGAAAAAAATAACAGTAAGAATCAACAAAAAATAATAGAGAAAACTGAAACACAGCAAGCCATGAAAAGGCTGTAGCTAAATCCTCTTCATCAGAAGCCTCCAGGTGGAGGGAGACCTCCTGGGAACTGAAATAGGCCCACTGCAGGGATCATGATGAGAAGAAAGGAAAGGACCTGTGCTTTCAGAAGAGCAGAGTTCTGTGAGGACAGATTTATCCTACTTATATGATTTTAGTGTGTCATTTAAACTGGAGGGAATACAGGAAAGGGAAGGAAACTGAACAGACCAAAATTACTAACAGAAAAGAACTGAGGACGTTATCAATGGAAGTTGATGCATTCATTTATTCACATTGATGTAATGTTTAAAATTAAAACTAAGCTGACTGCCACAGAAAGGTTCATGCTATCAAATGAAGAAATAACAATTTTTCTTTCAGGTTCTTTGATAAGCTAAGCAATTATTATCAATGGCTTTTTGCTGGAAAGCAACATCTCTGGCTGTCAAAGGACTAAACAATGCAGTAATACAGAAAAACACTGGCAGAAGTTAAACCAACACATAACCCAAAGTGAAATCAAAAGCAAAACCAATTCCAGTTGTATTATTTTGTTCCAAGGAACTTATTTTCAGAAATGGTGAAAAGTGGTAACAATCAGCAGCTATTGACAGTCTCAGCTGAACCAAAAGAAGATGACTGGACATTTGCTAAACATACACCTCCTCAGTTTCTGTGTCAAATGAAGGTTGAAGACATCTACTGTTACTAAACTATATTGTTGTGAGATTACTAAAACAAAAAGCTCACAGGTTGCCCATTCCTCTAACATAACAACAACAACAACAACTACTCTTTCAAAGGGTTTTTCTCCTGATAATAACTATTTGGAAAAGGAGAAATCACACTCTGAAGAACTCCCGTTTTATACAGAAGCCTCACCAGGAGAATCTGATTATTGAACAATAGCTAAGGATTTAACAGTTCCATCTCCTAGATCACTAGAGAGGACTGTACACAAAGAAATGAGATTATACATTTTAGTCACATCCTTACAATTTATATACCAAAGTAGATTTACTATTAATCTCCAACTCCTTAATGAAGTGAACAATATCTGAAGGACCTAGCTCCATTCAATTGTCATATCATGGCCTATTTTAAGTAAGTTGATAGTTGGGGTGGATCAAAAAATCCAGATATGAGAAAACTAATTATTTGTGTTAGCAGAAGAAAAACCTGTATGTGTACATCATTTGATAAAACAGGTTTTCACTAAAAAGATAAAATAAGATAAAAGAATAGCTCTAGAAGGAAATTTAAACAAACACTAGAGAGAATAAGGTTTCAGGAAATTCATAAATCATATGCTTAATAAGGTCTAAAGAACAATTAACTAATAGGAAATTAAGCTGAAAAGGAGCAACTGAAAGAGCAGCAATTGAGTGTTCAAACAGATACAAAGTATCTGTTTTACCAAAAAAGTGAGAAAATATTAGCTCAAAAGTCAAAGGGGATTAAAGAGTAGCACATTATTCCACCAGTTAACACCTACCAATGAAAGACACTTAGACACCTTAGGAAGCCATGTGCTTCTTTAACTAATTATTGTAGAAGTCTCTGTATCTCTGATATGCTAAGCTCTGTAGTTACTACAGGTACCTGGCAGTAGCTGGTTTGCCAATGATGTGAAACTGATAAGGAAATAACAGATTGAAAATGGCAGAATAACTTCTATAGGCAGTATCAAGTATAAAAACTGTCAAGACTCCATAAGGGCAGCCTTTTGAATGCAATTTTATGAAGTACATGAAGCAGTACTGCTTTTCCTTGGGGGATAGATATGTTTAATGCTATTTTGTCAGAGAAAGAACCTATCCTATCTACAGCAGAAGCTTTGTGTTCTCCCTAAAATGAGAAATACCCTTACCTTATACAGCTAATGTCTCATTTGCTGAAGATCACTAGATGTCAAATTATCTTTGAAGAGAACAGCAGAAGATTAGAGACTCATTTTTCCTGTTCCAAACTGATGGATATTTAGTTGCTGAACTTGAGGTATAAGCTGGTCAAAAAGGATATGCTTCAGCCAATGGCACTGTTTGTTCCCTTTCTGATTTATTAAAGGAAATGAAGAGCAACATATATATTGACTCTTCTACTTACAACATTTTCTGTGAAGACTTTTGAGTAAACAATATGGCATCATGAATTTATTACAGGAAGAAAACTCACAGAAGCACAATAAAGGCTATTGTATCTCACTGTTCGCAAAACTCCTTCCTAATGTCAACATTCAATGACAAATTACTTATCTAATATAAACTAATATAAAAAATATTATGCTGTGTGAATGTTGAAAATATCTAAAGTTATCACTGCAGAAGACATCACATGTCAAACAGGTAATAAATGCTATCAAACTCCTAGAAACCAAGTCTCAGGAAATCTAGAAAAGCTGTGTAACAACCTTCATCAAATGCCAAATGGATCTGGTATCCTGAGGGAAGTAAGTAATTTCCAGGGTATGAAAAACATAGTGATTCTTTTGCCAATGATATCTTCCATCTTTCTAAGTACTTTTTTTTTTTTCCCTTTCCGTAATTATTCCAGAAAGAATTACCTTGGCAAGAATGCAGAAAGCGTCTTTACAGTTTGCCAGGAACTTAAAAAAAGCACCAAAGTGTGCAAGTCAGTAGTTTGCAGAGATCCATCAGCCAACTAACTCTTCTGCATATGCGAAAAAGCCAGGCAGCTAAAAGCTTTTGTTTAAAAGCTGCCACGTTTGACTAATAACACATAAACCCCTTCACAAATTGGAGAGTTGTGGCAGCCCCACCTGTGTTCTCCAGGAGTTCAGGATGGACCAGAAGGTGCTTTATTCCTAATGGCATGCAATGCAATTAACTGTAAGCTTCTAATGGACCTGGCAATTCGCAAGATCAGGGAAGACAATATATGCCTGTAGTAGACCAGCTATTTACCAAAGAATAATTTCTAATCACAGCTTTGAGCACAAAATCAGCTTTACTTGCCGCTTTATCCTGTGGCTCGAAAGCCCTCAAATTAAGCACTTTGTTTCTCAAATCTTTGTTTTTACATTGCTCAAGTTTTAAATACAGTTTCTGCTTTACTTACTTGTCTTCAGCTAAAAAACAGACACTCCAACTAGCTTTTGTAAATCATTCCATATGGTCTGAGATAATTAATCTAATAAAGAAATGTACATAGAAGCCACCACAGAGGTGGGGAAAAAAACTGAATGGGCCAGCAACAGTAGAGAAGTGGTCTCTCCAGCATAGAGATGCTTAGAAGAATGGCCTACCATGCAAGAACAGATTTTTTAGTCCACACCTGTTCCTGGAAAACTCCTAAATTCCAGTAAGCTAAACATTTTGAAAGTGTGTTATATTTGTTAAATTATCTCCACCCCCAAAGTCAAATTGACATTCCATCAATTAAACATTTTTACTTTGAAATGATGTTTCAATGGTAAATTTACCTTAATTGAATTAAAAGCAAATAAAATTACTAAAAATATTCTGGGGCATACAATTTTTTTTTCATCACTTTAAAAATGAATGCACTTGCATCTAATGAAAGAGAGACAAACTTAAAGAGATGTTATGTTCCATTTTTAAAAATTTGGAAGAGAATAGAGAAGTCATTCATATGGTCTATTTTCAAGATATTATAAATTATTAAGATTTATATACATACGTGGAAAGGTATTTTTTTAATATAGTATGCCTATATGCATAGAATATGATTAAATGCTGGAAAGCAAGCAAGCCATATTTTTAGCATGACAAATGTTAAAAGATTACTGGAGCATAACCTAATAAATAAATACTAAGAATAGCATGATTTTTAAGTGACATTTTTATCTGTAGTAAAAACAATCTCACAGATGTAAAGTATAATTACATGTTTCTTTGTAATTACCCACAAGAATACAGACAGCTTCTTAATGATCAAAGGAAAAAATGTCCTAAACCAGTATAATAGTCCAATAAATATGGGAGCTTCTTTAATGGAAAACATTAACTTGTCCGGTATGTTCCCACTGGGCACAGAATAAATAGATATTTAAATATATTTCTGTTTTTATAATCCCATCAACAATATCTGTCTTAAAAAATGTATTTGTCAAACCCATTTGTAAATTAAGTATTTCATAGACGTATCCAGCTTGATAATCATGAGTCAGTTTTTTCTCTCAGCCCAGTATAAACATGGTGGTTGGTTAACGATAATAATTCACCTTATTAAAGAGAAAAATATTATATATTGATACAATTGAATCTCTGACACAGGCAAGCAAAAATATCACTTTTGCCATCACCTTAATTATGCCATTTACAAGGCTGTGATTTGAAAATTCATTTAAGCTCCCTAGATGAATAAAATGAGTACAAGAAGGAAGGAAATTCACACAAGCATCTAAGGGAGGGGAGAGGATGAGCTCCCATCCCTCTGTTGCAATGGGATTGGTACCAGCCTCTGGAATGTGAGTCACAGGCTCCCTTGTGGGACACCCCACTTGGGCTTGCTTGAGGCAAGGATGGATTGGGACTTCTCTGAGAAAGAGAAACTGTGAAGACTTTGAACATTTATGGAGATAACAGGGAAAACAAAATGCTGCATTGCAATGTCCTGCTAGGTTGCTGGAATTGTTGCCTTCAAAAGTCATGCCCACAAGATAAATATTCCAAGTTCTCAGTCACTGCTGGTTAGTCAAAACATACAGCATTACAAGAATTTCAATGTGAAACTCAAGACCATGCAGGGAAAAAAAAAAATCCCAGTAAATGTCTAGATCTTAATTTGAAATTAGATTATTAAAACCAACAACAAACAAACAAAAAAACCCGAAACCAACCAAACAAACAAAAAACCCCCCACCAAACACAAAAAACCCAAACAAACCCCAGCAACTAGCCCACAATAAATGACTTGTTTATAGGCTGTCAATACTTAGAGTAAAAAGCCCAACACATGCCAAGATTTAAGTGACTTCAATCAATACTTTTGTCACTGATTTAAGCCAGGAGAGTCTTTAAAAACCAAAAGCAAGTCTAATTGATGAACTTTCAGAAGTGAAGAAAAATAAAATAGTTTATTTATTAATGACTTCAAAGGGCCAGCTGTAAATTAAATCACTATATCCATTTGCTACTGCTGTGTAACCTTCACAAAGAGCCTCATTTTGCACAAACAACTCATTTGCTTCACAAAGTAACTAAGCTGAAACAGAGCTTTATGAAATATCTGCCCTTTTATCTATCCCCTTTAGTCCCATTCTTTAGAAATACATGCACACCCACCTATACACACACACACACACACACGTATGTATGTGGTCTAGTGTGAGGTGTCCCTGCCCATGCAGGGGGGTTGGAACTTGATGATCTTTAAGGTCCCTTCCAACTTTAACCATTCTATGACTCTATATATAAGCTCCCCGACCATTTTCAACATTTTGAAGAGACAGGGATACCTAATGGCTCAGGTTCCCACAGGTTTCACTGAGCTGTGGCCTAACTAGAAGCGCAAGGCCCTGGTTTCACTGCAGGGAAGTCTCAGGTGTGAGCCCAGCAGTGCCCCACTGCTGGTGGGGCTGGCAGCAGGTGGGCAGGCAGATGCTCACTGGCCACTCAGCAGCTCACAGCCAGCCCCGTTGGGCACTTGCCTCTTCCCACAGTAAGCAGCATGAGAGAGCAAGGCGAGAGGAACCAACTAAAAAAGCCCCCATGCTCAGAGGAATTCCCTACAAAAGGTGTTTTTAGCAGACACAGGATACACATTTGATTTATTTTATTTTTTCCCCAGTTGCACCAGGAGCTTTGTTGCTCCTATGCAACCCTGCTGCCTTTAGCACAGTTTCATGATGTAACTGGATGTGGAATTTGGTCCCGTATTCTTTATGAAAACAAGACAGGATGTGTGCTAATGTGAAGGATTTGATGCTGCCCTTATCGTCCCACCTTTGTCTGGGGACGACAAATTTTCTCATTTGCAAGAAAAAACATGAAGATCAAGAGAAAGTAATCATTTACTTATTGCAGACACTCCAGAGATGTTCTGAGCAATAGTTTACTATTAAATACAAATAAAAATAAAGATGAATGAATAGAAAAGCATTGATGAAGTTTTGGTAGTACCTATACCAATAAGTAGAAGAGAGCATTTAGCAGCACATTAATGACAGGGAGCTGGAAGGACTGCAGACATTGTAACAGAGAAGAGCTCAAACATGAGCAGGAAGATAACAACCCAAAAAGAAATACGGTGAAAAAAATGTATGGCAATACACTTACAAGTTATGTATTTACATTACAATACATTTATAATACAAATATGATCACTAGGGAAAACCAATTATTAATAGTGAGTCAAATCTTGAAGGCACTAATGATTAAAAAGAACTGGGGATGACATAAGGCTGCAGATTAGAGTTTGAAAACATATTCTTTGCAGCATGGCAAAAAGCAGCCCATGATCACATACCAAAGCCTGGTTTGTATTTGTAGCTACACACTCCATAATCACAGGAAAAAAAAAAAACAACAACAAACAAAAACAACAAACCACAACAAAGCAAAAGAAATAGCAAGAGTTCATTGAGAGCGGAGTGCAAAAACTACTAACAAAAATTATACAAAGGTGGAGGTGGATCTCAGTCAGCAACAAATGAGGCAGTATTCAAAAAAGGCTGCTGATATTGGAGGGAACCATAGAAAAGAAGAGAAACCAGGATGCTGCAAGAGTAGCTGGCTGTCACAAGGAAGACTTTACTACCCAAAAATGAAGAAATTAAAGCTAAATTTCTGTTTCAAAAGCCTGTTTGCGGTATCTCTCAGGCTGAATGACATGCTCAGGAAGCAGCAGTGTCTTTGGCACTTTCATGTAGAAAGGCTGCATAAAACTTCCCGGAAACCTTGTAAGAAATTTCCTGTCAGCAGCTGAGACACTCAGCACTGGGAATGCCGGATCACGCCTTAAACAGAATTTAGACATACATTGCCTGTTCTATAGGAAATTCCACACTGAGAACATCTAATTTTGAAATAATTTAGTGTGTGAGAATATGCATGCTTCTGTATGGTTTTTTTTTTCTGAACTAAAGAAGTTATTTTTCTACAATTAAATGTTTGTATAGGCTTCAACTTCCTGCTTTTGTATTCTATTATGTATAACATGCTGTAAAGCAAAAATTTCTCTTTGCAATGGAAAACTACAATGTCACGATTTCACAATTTTGCTATCACAGTACAGACAGTCATTGTTGAAGTCTTTAATTTTTTAATAAGGAAATCAACATAGAACTTTTGTATATTAGCAAATGGAAAAAAAATACTGAAAAATTTCTATCTGCTCTTCTATGGACTTACTTTGTAATGGAAAGGAGACAGAGCAAATGAACTAATGGGGTCTTTTTAATCTCCAATTTCCAAGACTTTGTACATTTTCTGTCTCTTCCATTTTTACAAGAGCCCTGGCATTATCTTTATTGAAGTTAGGGAGAGGAGGGATGTTTTAGAGATTTTTTTTTACTATTAATTAGTCAATAGCAAGTTAACTTGTTAAGAGAAAAAGGAGGTCATATGGTATTCAAAAAGATACAATACTTGTTTTCTTTTTTTCCCCTCCAGTGCTCTGTATTGAAATCTGAAAAGCCCCAATTCAGATTCTGCACTTCGCTCTTGCACACGTAATAGTAGGACACACTGGCCTTTGATACAATTCTCTTCAGGGAACAAAAGCTTCCTCTGGCACAACTACAGCCACTGCTTCTTGTAGGTTACACATGTCTTTCCAGTCAAGCATGATTAATAACTGTTAAAAAAAATGCTCATGACCCATGGCAAGTATTCTTTCAACTATAATACCAGCATTATGGGCTCTGAATCTCAGTAATTTTAAAATGTGCTCTACAATGGAACTATAATTTAATTACTTTTTCTGCAGCCTGTTCCATTTTGTTTCATCACTTTGATTGCACCATGCACTTGGCAGCTTATGGAAGACTGCATCTGCCTCCAGGATTATTTCACTGGGCTCTTTCGACATCTGTTTCTGAAAATGACTTTATTTGCAGTGGCATAAAGAATAATCAGAGACTTATTTAATCCAGATAAATTGGAAAAGAGAGAGGCACAGAGACAGAGTTAGAGGCAGGGAAGAGAAGGGGGGAAAAGAGAAAGCAAATCTCTGCTGCATGCTGCAGAAGACACCAAAATAATCTGACCTGTTCCTGCGCTCCTGAAAATGCTGTTATCTGATGGATGATAGGATACATGAAAAGATGAGTCACCAAGTCAGTTCCTTTTCATGTTTGGGTGGAGTTCCTAGATGCAATACACAAGCCATTTGAGCTAAATCTTCATGTCGTGCTTGATCAGTTTAATATAATTTTCATGAACTACATTTGCAACCTCATCCCTTGAGGATCACAAAGCAGTCTGAAATGATCTGTAGCAGTTGACAAAAGTCCCTGTGATAAACGAGCTAAACCCAGGCTCCAGCATGACCAGACATCCTTCCAAACACAGCTACAGCCAACACCTGTTGCCACAGCACGGACCGCTGAGCACCCAGTGCAGCAGTCGCCCTGATGGATAACTTCCCACGTATCAGCAGACGTGAACTGGGTCACCTGTGTATCAGATCAGCAAGTGCAAAGCATCTATAACGTGCTTGTGCCTGTGTCAGCTTGTATTGGACACCATGGAAATCATCATCGGCAACTGCTGTTTATCTTTGTGTTATGGGTGGGTTTGCAAACCCACAAACCTGCAAACCATCCTAAGCATTTAAATAAGTGCTCTCTAACAAATCACAGGTGTTGGTTGGGTTTTGTTTTGCTCTTTATTCTGTTTTGGGGTTTTTTAATTATTTTTTTATTATTATTTTTGTAGGGTTTGAACAGGTACTTGTCAAGAAGCATCCACTGCCTCAAGTGCTGCAGGAAAGCACTTCCAGCAACACAAGAGTAATGACTGAACAAACCATATACTGTGGCTTTAGGGACCAGGGTCACTAAAATTCAAAGCACCACAGTGAGCAGACCATAACAAAAACAAGAAAAACCATCCCCAACATGCTCTCACTTTTGTGAGTTTAAGATCTTGCCTGTCTTGTTGCTCCTTTCTTTGCCAGGTTTTTTTCTGTGCTATTTGCTGGTCTTTTGGGCTCTTTTGCTATAGCTATTCATACTGAACAGACTATACAGCTGGTTTAGACACATGTATTTTTGCTAGGAATTACTTAAAGACATAGGAGGCCATACAGTTCTTAGATTAATAATGAAGAAAAATGGTTGTCACTGAAAATAACAGGTATCATGCAAAGACACAATAACTGGACCTAAACAACTTGGTAAAAGCCTGATTCCCACAGTCATGTAGACTTAATTAACTGTCACAAGCATCTGGGCTCTTCTTTCCTGTATGGTCAGACTGAGTCTTGCCTCAGTCCAAAGCAGCCCCAGCTTCCTTCTGGGACTTCATTCATCCAGGGCATGTAACTCCATGCACCCCCAAAGACATGCTCTTAAGAGGTGCCCAAGCACTATGCTGCTGTCCCCACAGGAAGGTCACAAAAAGGAAAGATGAGAAAATCCTCCTCCTCCTCTGTATTTCATCACCTCACCTTTCCTCAGCAACATACAACATGTGAGCTGAGGACACTGAAAAGCCAAAAGCTTCCACATTGCTGATCTACTTACAGGCAATATGAGATGCAGAACTCCTCTGGCAACCTGCGTGTCTAGTAACTTGGCAAGCCTAACAGACTGCATTTGGAAGCCCGGTTATTGTCATAAAAGACATAATCCCACAAGCAAACATCTCAAACTTTTGGAAGGAAACACAGGGCAAAGCAAAACTACACAGCTAACAAAAAAAGAAAACAGTAAGCAGTGATGGGTATTTGCTAAAGAACAATCTGAAACCAAGGAGAATAAGGCCTTCTCCCCTGCTTCCTAATAACACCCTGATATCTCTCTGATGAGGTGGAGATTTGATGAAAGATATCACCTATTCACAGAAGGTTTCTATTTGGTTAAAAGAGGTAGGGCAGCTGCCCTGAAGAGAGATACATCCCAGTGGCTGGCCATGCCTGTAAAAATCCTATTAATAGAGATGATTAACAATTTTTTTTTTAATTTATTTTATTATTTTATTTTTTAAGATTAATTCACTTTCTCCCCCCATTTTTCACCTCAGAAGCATGGGCTGTAATACAGCAGCTGCAAAGGGCCAGTGGCCATGCAAAGAAAATGCTCATTGCTTTTCTAGAGCTTCAAAGTAAACTATGCACAGCATAAGACATGCAGAGGGTTATGACAATTTGACAAGGCTTTGTTGTCTTGCCAGTATTTCCAAACAACAAAAGCCATAATGCTTAATTAAAAACTCTCCCTAAAGAATTTGTAAGAATTTCTTGCTCAACAGCCAACATGAAGCTAAGTTTGCCTCTCAAGTACCATCTATGGACCACTACTAGACAATGAGTAGATGTCTGTGCTGTACTGCTGTACTATGTCCCCAGGATGTCTCATAAAAAGTGTACTTAAAGACAGGGTGTTCAGACATACAGATGTTTACCTAGCTTAGTCACATGAATTCAGGATGAAGCTTCCGACTGCTGATAGATAGCAACTGAAGAGACAGAAGTCAAGGTAACCTCTTAAGCACTGATAATAAAAGCAGTTTGTAAGGACAGGGTCAAATCAGGGCTGGGTAGCACAGGGTAAGTGTCTCTTTATTCACGTTACTTAAGAGAGTAACACAGTTGTAAGCTTATTTGCCTGGGCTGCTGCCAGTCTGGATGCTGCTGCTAGTACCCGCTTGGCTGTTCAGAGGTTGGGTGTGTGCTTTGGCAAGCAATGGAGCCAGAGCTGGATGGAGTAGGATGCAGAGAGGGAAGGCTGAATGGTGAAAGAGTGGGAGCTGCACTCTGACTCCAAGGGAGCAGAGGGTGATCTGGAGCTGACATTTTCCTACCAGGTATGACTGGACAACCCAAAAGAAAAGATAGCATGGAGTTAGGAAAGGGTACTTCTGCCGTCACTTGAGGAGGGACAGAAGGTGTCTGATGCTGCAAAAAGCAGAGAACACAGTAGCCAGCTAACTTGGCTATGTTTATTTTTCTTGAAGGAGGTGATGCAGGTACCATTGAGAGAGTCTGGAAAAGAGTCAGTAGAGATGGAGTAAATGACGGGAGGGAAGAGACCAGCCAAATTGTCACTAACAGTCTGGGATTGCATCAGCCATGATAAACATTAACAACAAAGTAGGCATAAAAATTGAAAAATCATCAGGGTGGCTTCCCCTGGCAAAATGTTCAGAGCCTTGGAGACAGGGTTACAGGTATGGTCAAGTTTGACTCAAATGCACATGAGACATGCAGTGTGAGGATAACGTATCTGACCTCTTAAAAGCAATTGTTTAAGAGGTAAAACTAATGTTTTGAGTACATGTGAATAACCAGCTTGGAATCTAGCCATGTAAGGTTCAGAGAGGAAATTTCAGCATTCATTCACAGCAGCAATACAGGTCTCCTGCCACCATAAGACCACTGCTTTGCACAGGACTGCATTTAAAACAGACACTCCCCCAGATGATAACAGAGCCACACCATGTCTTTTTATTTTCAACTGTCTGTAAGATTTTAATTCACTCTTATGGCTTCAGCTGTATGAAAATGGTTTTACCTATTTATCTGTTTAACTTGTGGGTCAGACTAGGCCACAGAAAATCTTTTTCAGCCTAACTGATGGACTGTGATTATCAAGCATTAATGTTGATTATTTTAATCTCTATTTCTTGCCTTCATTTAAGAAAAGATGGGAATGAAAAGTAAAAGGAGGGGACCACTCTACTGTAGTATTTTAGGTTCAGACTTTCCTCCAAAAAAGATCAAAAATTAGTTCCTGAGTGAGGACTGCTGACCATGTGACAAGACACAAACCAAAACTCTTCTCACAGAATCATTAAGGTTGGAAGGGACCTTAAAGATCATCAAGTTCCAACCCCCTGCCATGAGCAAGGAACCCTATCACTAGACCAGGTTGCACAAAACCTCGTCTGTAAAAACCTCCAGGGTTGGGGTATCAACAACCTCCCTGGGCAACCCATTCCAGTTCCTCACCACCCTTATAGGAATTTCTTCCTAATATCTAACATAAATCTCCCTTCTCTCAGTCTAAAACCATTACCCCTTGTCCTATCACTATCTTCTCTGATGAAAAGCCCCTCCCCAGCTTTCCTGTAGCCCCTTTCAAGCACTGGAAGGTGCTATAAGGTCTCCCTGGAGCCTCCTCTTCTCTAGGCTGAACAGTCCCAACTCTCTCAGCCTGTCTTCGTAGCAGAGGTGCTCCAGCTCTTTGATCATCTTGGTGGCCCTTCTCTGGACCCTCTCCAACAGGTCTATATCTTTCTTGTACTGAGAGCCCCAGAACTGTACACAGTATTCCAGATGTGGTATCACCAGAGCAGAGCAGAGGGGCAGAATCCCCTCCCTGGCCCTGCTGGCCACACTTCTTTTGATGCCGCCCAGGATGCAGTTGCTCTCTGGGCTCCAGCACACACTGGCTGCTCATGTTGAGTTTCTCATCTACAGTTCATGCTCCATCCAAAACATCTCCACTGAACTCCAGCAGTAAGAGAAATTCAGTTTACGCAAAAGCACAACTTATCACTTACCCACCACCCTGTCTTAGGCAGGGCACAGAAAGATTTTCTGAAGACACTTTGAAGGCTTCACTGGTAACAGGAAGTACCACAAATTCAAAGCAGTGTATGTCAGTAGAAACAGCCAAGATGCCTCGTAAGTGCCTAGATGCTGGCAGGTCCTTAGTTATTTAGGTGCAGCTGACTACACAACTGGGTGATTTCGGCCCCTTGATCCAAACAGAAGAGGATTGTGGAACCTGCCCCATGTGGACACAGCTGCAGCCAAACCACCATGCTACCAAATCTTGCTACCACGGAACAAATGATACCTGCAGTCATTCTACCTTAAAAAAGTCTGTAAGTATAGGATAGTTATTCCCCAGCAGCTACCCACAGAGACTGTCTAGCACTGCCTGAAGTCACCTAGTTACACCCAGTGATGTATCTGAAGAGCTAACCTGCTCAACAGGGCTGCTCTTAGTTCAGTACAGAGGGAGGACCACACTATGATGTATCAACTGTTCCTCCTCCCTTTCCTCTTGACATGCTTCACACAAACTATTATTTCTCTCAGCCTCTAAGGAAATCTACTTATGAATTGCTTTCTAATTCTCCATTTCTCAACAATGTAATTGATTTTCATCTACAACTTAGATATATATCCTCAAAGTGAAATCAGTTAAGAGTGGCTGAAAAGAAAATGGACCCCATTTGTAATGGGAAGATCTAGTTCCTTGCTGTGGTTATACTCCACTTCAACAGGGGAAGGGATAAGATGCAGAAGGAAAAGAATCTACATGGGAGACTTTCCTGTGATCTACTTAACTAACCGCTGTTCAGTTTGTGGAACGCACCGCCATGTGTACCTTCATGTCCACACACGCACCTACATATAAAACCAATGTGCACTGCTAACAGGGTTGATGTATTTTCTATAAACTGGAAATGACACCAAAACATTGCCAAGAGGAGCTTGTCTTCGTTAATTTATAAAACAAAGCAAGATTTTCCCAGGCTGCACAGCTCTGAGTCTGTTTAATACTGAGTTCATGAGCAGGATCTTTTTATCTTCAGGATCTAAGTCTTCAATTGCTACCATAAAGATGAAGCACTGTCTTTGCAGACAGTATTCAGCCAAGCTATCTAGTCTTCTCAACCTGTACTGCAATATAAAATCAAGATAATTGAGAGATCAGCCATGCAATACACATATACATACATATATTCATTCTGATGGAGTCCAACATGCATAAAACTGCCTATGTCAGCCCCAGTGCTCCCACAGTGCTCAGAGATAATATTTTGATCACATAAAATGCAGCAGCAACCATTGTTTTATCACACAGTCATTCTAGATATATATGTCAGATTATGTATTGTTCTTGCCAGTGCAAATGTCAGTTTGGATCATTTGTAGGCTACAGATGTGCCCTAAGTTACCCTGGGTCCCCTGTGGAGCTGAGGCACCTTGCAGGATGGAAAACCTTTGCCATGGTGACAGGCAAAGGTACATTGGTACCTTTTCTGCCATGAAGGAAAACCAAATAAAATGTTACATCCATGCGCTTCTGACCCTTAAAATGCAGCATCAAAAAGAAGTGGACAACTTTTGTGGATACGTAACATTAATGATTCAGCTTCTCTGATCTGTGAGCATAGATGAATGGGGGGAAGAAGGTCACAGGTGGGGCTCTTCTGAAGACAAACTGGACCTTTTAAGAGGGATGTCAGACATCTAAAAACTACAGAAAGGAGAGCAGCACTACTCTTGGTGGGTAATTTTATGGATAATCACTCCTTTACTGTTTCTACAGCAACCTGTTGATTATAGAAGGCTGCTGGTGGATGTTCGTAAGATAAGAGGGTGAAAAAGAGGACATTTGAGGGAAAGGAAGTATCAGCCATACACGGCATTTTAATGGTTTCCTTCTGTTTCCCTTGGCTTCCCTGTGCTCTAAATAAGAAAGGTGGTGAATCAGTCTAGAGGATATCCTGGGCTTTACCGATAGCCTCCAAATGGCTCTACTTCATTCCCATCATGACAGATTTGGTTAATGGCAAAATTGAGGGTAAAAAAGATACAGACAGCCTTTTGGACAAAAGAGGTAAATTTTTCACTATGAGGACTGTCAAACACTAGAATAGTCTCCCAAGGGAAGTGGTAGAATCCTCCACATTGGACAGCTTTAAGTCTCAGCTTGACAGGGTGCTGAGCCACCTCATATAAACTATAGTAATACCTGGAAAGGCTGGACCAGATAATCCTTGATATCCCTTCCAGCCTGGCATTCTGTGATTGTAAAAAAGTTGAACCTAATAATTTTGTGCTTTTTTCGTTGGTTTTGGGGTTTTTTTGTGTGTTAAAGTCTGAGAAACATAAATTCTGTTGAAGTATTAGGACCTTGGAGAAGAATTACACAGGTAATTTGTTATTATGGCTAGCAGAATAAAAACCTCCAAACCCTCCCAACAACACATCATTACCTACCAGAGTATTTCTTCAAAGAAGTTTCAAAGCCTAAGGCATCATGTTTTATATGAGGTGTTAACAGAGGTGTATCCATGATGACATTCCCAAGCCCCAGGCAAACTAACAGTTCTCTTTCCTCCAAGTCATGCTGCCTGCCTCCTTCCCTGCATCAGGTCTCTGCCAGCTAGTTCAAGAGACTCAAACCCAAATCTCTGCAAGCTATTTTTAAAAATAATTATTAAATGAGAAACTAGTTCAACAGTCCTATTTCCGTTACTCAGACATTTGTCAAATACCTGTTGCCAGACATTTCTGCTATTAAAAAAGAGTGGAAGGAAGCCAGCTCTCCTG
The DNA here is from genome assembly GCF_000747805.2 of Chaetura pelagica. Taxonomy (NCBI): domain Eukaryota; kingdom Metazoa; phylum Chordata; class Aves; order Apodiformes; family Apodidae; genus Chaetura; species Chaetura pelagica. The sequence continues at coordinate 6,661,061 of NW_009952990.1, forward strand.
GGAGTGCAGATCACTGAGATAACCATAGTACTGAAATGCTACTGTACCCTAACAGTGCTTGAGAAGAGTAGCAAAAATAATAGTGAAAAAAGAGTTATAAGTCTGAAATGCAAAGATGACTGAATACTTAAGCAGTACCTTTCAGGTCATGCAAATACATAATGCAAGTCATTTCCTTTCTATTCCATGAATCACAGAAGCTGATGTAGAGGAATAGTTACAGCTACACGTTCTCTTGCCTCCCACCCCACTAAAGTTGCTGACATCCTAGTATTTCTGAAAACAACTGCTTTGCCAGCTAGCTTTTGGAAATACATAATGCAAAACTCAGTGAGTCTTAGCTCCTCCTTACTGATGGACTATTAACACAACCTGGCTTGACTTTACATGCAGACTGAATATACTAACAGCTGTACTCTTTCATGAAACGAGATACAGAGTTATAAATTTTGCCATCAAAGTAACCAGACCAGTTTCTTGTGGTCATGGAATTCCTTTCAGATGACATATTAAAAAAAAAAAAAAAAAAAAAGACATTAAGAATCCATGTAGGGGAGGATAAAATGACTAATATATTTTAGCAAAACATAGGCTTGCAACTCCCAGGCATGCAGGTTTGGAAGGAAACAAATTTGTACACATTACAAAAGGCATCTTGTTGGTCTCTCCCACTTAAGCATTTCATAAGTAACTGACAGACTACTTGAAAAACTTTAATGAAAACAGCTTATTCACGGAATATGGAGTTGTTCTGATGTTGCTGCTATTTGCTTGTTTTAAAAAAAAATATTTTAAACAAAGAGCCTTATTCTTTGCATGACGTACATTCCAAATTCCGCCTTCCAAATTCAATCACAAAATTTTGTGCTTGCAGCACGTATTAGGACAAAAATGGCTCTTCACAGGAACAAGTCTGCTGAATGAACTGACAGCTCGCAGATACTATATAGATGCTAGAATACCAAAGTGTGAACCCACTGGCCAGGCTCTCTCCCTTTCCCCTTTTCAGATCTTGCCCAATGCAGTTGCAATCTCATCCTGTTCTCCTTTGCTTGAACACAAACACATTTCTCTGGGCTGTGACCAGGAATGAGGACTACTGTTTTGGTGTGGAAGAGGGACACTCTGTTGTCCCCCTCCCACCCACTCCACAGAGGAGGAGCTCAGCATGACAGACACAAGTATAGAGGGATGGCTAGAGTAAAAATGCTAGCAAAGGCCAAAGACAGGTGTGAAGTCCTACACTGACCGCAGACAAACTACAGAAAATGGCAGAGTTACCCTGTTCAGATGGGTGAAAGCCCCTGTGCCCAGTACTTGTTATTGGTTAGGCACCTCAAGAGCATGCAGCCAGAATATACAGAAGACAAGTCCAAGGTCTCAGGTGCAGTTGAAGCCATCTGAACCCAGCCATCTATGCCAGTTCCTGCACTGCAGCCATCTCCCAGCTCCTGCAGGAGTCATGGCCAAGCACAGCCTTGCTATTTAGTCTTATGCATCCTATGATTGCAACCTCAAGACTTACAAACCTACAGCCCTTCTCTCACTGTCAAAAATGCTGCTGCAAATTCTGCAGACATTCAAGACAGTAACACCCCATGGACTGTGGACTTACTTAGCTTGGAGCAAGGGGGCAAAAACCCTGCCCACTCACCGCAGGTAGGTAATAATTGTATTAATTAGCTACATAGCACCAAAGCAAATGGAAACAACACCAAATCTTGTATGCAAGCTTAACTGTAAGAGCATTAGTCTGTACACCAGGCTTTCTAGTAAGGGCTAACTAGGTTCTATACCAAAAGTTTCTGCCAGCATGGGCTGCCAAGGGGCAAGAAAAGGTAATTTTTGGGTCCTAAAGCTCTATTAATACAACTTTCCAGGCTAATAAATGGTCAAAATCACATACCTACCAGAAGTAGTTTACTGTGCTTGGAGGTTGTGTGCAAGCTATAACGTGTTCACTTGCTTATCCAAGCTGCAAACACACAAGAGGTGCACTGGTGGTACAGTACTGTGGGTTTACAAAGCTCTGCTAGTGTTCACATCCCCTGAGCACATACCCTTCGTTTCACTGCGACTGCTTAAGTGGTTGAAGATATGCAGGATTGGGCCCTATCCTTGTGCTGGTAACATTACCTTGAACTCTGCAAGGTGAACAGCCATTTACATCTTTAGTAGATTAAAAGTGTTGGCTTCATTTGAGTTTGCTTTTCAAACAAATTGAATTTGGAGGATTTTGTGTCCCTTTTGTTCCCAGTGTGTAAAAAACTAATCCACTTATTTTGGTACATGTCCCTGCTTTAAGATGCTTTATGACTGCAACCTTTTTGTGATAGAATTACCATTTGTCATATGCTGGCACTGAAGGAGATTAAATCCAAAATCTTGCAACACTGTGGCAGTTCACTGATCACTATGAACACTGGAGCTAGTTCAACCACTGCTTGTCAACAGTTTGACAAATACAATGTTTTTGAGCCTGCTGGTAAATTGTCTGTAAAGAAAATTAAGTTTTTGAAAGTGCATTTGCCATTCTCAGGTGTACTGTATCTGGCTACAAGTTTATCCTGAACTGTTTACAGTGAATAGCAAATTGACTGGACAACATATGGCATTTTGTATTCAAAGAGAGTTGTGCGTGCAACAAATGTAGTTTATTCCATCACAGAGCAATCTGGCTCAAATTAATATCACAAAATAATATTACCTAATTTCATACAACCGAGTTCCTAAGTACCTTTAAAATGTACTGATAGACCCACATCAAAACAGTTTCTATTTAGCAGTTCATTTAGAGGTTGTTAGTTTCTGATTCAAGTTCCATGGATTATGGAACTAGGTTTTCTAAACACTGAAAGCTCTTTAAATGTGTGCATGAAGCTGAAACAAAATGCTCGTGGATATGGAATGAAAAATAATTTCAAATTACTCAAATGATCTCCCTCTATCTATGTATATATGTGTTTAAGAACTGCAAGTGACCCTGAACCAGTTCAGCTCAAACTCCCAAGATCCTGGCATCACAGCAGAGAAGCCCACGTACACATTGCACAGCCTTATCTCCAGTATACATGCTATTACTTTCACATCCTTAGCACTCCCTAGGTAACCTGACAGATAGAGAGGAATATTTCTTTAGAAGATGCTGAAACTGCTTTGTTTCCATACAATATTTGGGTAGTGGCAGGTAAAGCTATTTCTGTCATTTTTTCCTTCTTCCACTAGGAAATGAAAGGTGCTGCCTTTCAGAACAGATGCTGCCACATCAGAACATGGCACTGCACACCCTCACCCTGTAAAAATGAAAGCAGAGTTACTAAAATATTTCATGTGATAACAAATTCTTCATATTTGCTTCTTTCCTGCAGTCCTCTGTCTCCTCAATCATGCTGATACGACTGCAAACTTAACAAAACTGAAGTGATTTGGCTTGGAAACCAAACCAAACCGAAAAAAAAACCAAACCAACAACCCCCCAAATCTGGATCTAGTGGTACAGCAAAACCCTGCAAATAATAATCTGGCACAGCATGGAAGTGAATGAGTAACAGTGCAGGAATGGTGACTTTGCTTTTTTCCAAACTGGCTTTGCTGACTGAGAAAATGTTTGTGTAACCATACCTGGCTATACAAAATGGATGGTACTGAAGAATCAGATGTTAATTTATTTTTTTTTCCCTAGCAATTTTGCCAATTTTTAGTACTGCAGGGTTAAAAATTTCTGCTGTTTCTCAGAGATCACAAGACAACTTGGTAACTGTCTGTAATTCCTTATTGTTTCTCAATCATGCTGTCTCAGATCCAAGAAAGAATGTGTTTGTTGAGCTGAATTTCTCTGCAATGTGCAGTGTAACTGGCATTGTGTTAGTAAAATCAGAGGAGTGGTAATTTCTTAGTATTGCAGCCTTCATCAGTCTTAGAGCTGAAATGCTGCTAGCTAGCCAAACTGGAAATACATAACAACTTGGGGGTGTAAATTAACTTGGAAATCTTAAAAAACTTACACCTGAAATCATAGGTTCCTTTAAAAAGAGCGGCATACATTGTTTTCCAGTTAACTGTGACAACTAAACGCTCAATACTGACTGAAAAATAAAAAAAAGGTATTTATTGTGCTTTCTTACATATTAATTATAACTTTTTAAAGCAAAGGAAAACTTTGTTGCCAATCCATTTCAATTGCTAAATGAAAATGTTACTTCCCGTTTCCAAAATATTTTGAGAGAAAATGATGTGTAAATCTTACTACCTCTTCATCCTTAGAGAAGCAGTATGCAAAATGCTTATGGTGATCTTTTAATGCAGCAGAAATTCAGACACTATTTCTCCATGCCTTTTTTTCCTCATTTTAGAAAAGTTCTTGGGCCCTGATGTTATCAGGTGAAATTCAACAGCAGATGTGCTGTCAAAGGCACACCAAGCAAGCTGAATTTATTTTAGTGATCTGCTAGCACTCCAGTGTAAATGGCTCAGTGTTATTAACTGAATTCTCCCTGCTCACCTGAAATGGATTTAAACTCATTTTTGTCTTGCAGGAAGAACCCCACCAGAGTAATCTGATTAGTTCTGAAGCCACTGGAATGAATAAAGAAGATGCTTAAACTGAAGTATGTGACAAAGAACAACAACTAGTACCAGCAAGTACCTGTGTTTCCCATTAAAGACCCAGAAGCAAACTTTACCATCTCATTTTTATGCCAGTATCCAGCCATGTCTTTTTATAACCATCTTGTTCTGACAATTTTGCTCATGTGATTTTTGGAGGCGGGTTGAAACCAAGATCTAAGCAGAGAACGAACTGGCATTTTTTCCTACCTCTACCCACAAGTACAAGTATCTTCACCAAGTCCCAACAGACAGATCTGGGCTTCAAAGCTGGGCCTTATCTTTCTTCTATTTTTTTTTTCTGCCATTAAAAAATACAATTCCCTATATCATATTTTAATAATCTGCAAGGTCTTGCCCATCGAAAATAAAGCTCTGGAAAATATCTGCAATGCCTCATTTAAGCCTCACTGGATCAGTAAAGGATTGTTGCTTCTGGTTAGCTGGAAAGCACATGAGAGGGACAACAAAATCACACGAAGCTAAGCAGCTAAGGATTGCACGCTCCTAACATCTCCTCAGAGGTTTTGCTGTCCTTAGTAACTCACTGGTTTGGGCTCATGACCTACCCCCTGCCCACTGTCACAAAACTTGCATTTTTGCTCCAAAGTTTCCCTTGCTGACTTTCGCAAGCCTGGTAGCCTGGTGGCCTCTCCTGCCAACACCATCTTTGGACCAGCTTCAATTTTTCTGAATCTTCAAATCTAGAAAGACACCTTCTCTCCCTGCATAACAAACACAGAGTTTGACAATTTTTCACCACTAGCTTGCACCCTCCAGGCCTTCTTCTGGAAAAAAGGAGGCTGAGGGGAGACCTTATCACGCTCTACTGCTACCTGAAAGGAGGCTGTAGAAAGGGGGGAGTTGGTCTCTTCTCCCTAGTAACAAGAAACAGGACAAGAGGAAATGGTCTTATGTTGTACCAGGGACAGTTTAGATTAAATGTTAGAATAAACTTCTTCACTGAAAGGGTTATTGAATGCTGGAATAGGCTGCCCAGGGTGGTGGCTCAACCACCACCCCTGAAGGTGTTTAAAAGACGTGCAGACGTGGTGCTTACAAATATGGCTTCTCACTGGAGTTGGCAGAGTTAGGTTAATGGTTGAACTAAATTATCTTACAGGTCTTTTCCAACCAGAATGATTCTGTGATTGTGTGCCTTGCATGACAACACATCCAAAGCTCAGTATGTCCCACAGCTGGACTCCCCTGTTGCCATTCCAGCAGCACACACTGTGTTGGGAACCTTGGGGAGCAGATCAGCCTGGCTTGCTCATGGCCAGAAGCCAAGAGGAAGGATAAGCCTGGCTGGGCTTCTCCCTTCCCACACTGCCCAGAGACAGTTCCCAATACCAATGCCTTCCTTCTCCCTGCCATGCTGGGGCAGTGCCAGCAGTGAAGTCTCCTGCCTCAAGTTCATCTGATTTCAACACAAGACAGTAATTCCCTTTCCTGAAGTCATCCTCCCTCTTCATCACACAATTGTCTATTCCTAGATTAACTTCTTCGACAACATCCTCATTCATTACACCAAACTGACGCATCCCCTGAACACTGCTCATCTCATACCTAAAGGGAATGCTGTTCCTCTGGAAAAACAACTGCAATGAGGTCATCCATGACTGTAACACAATGTATTTGTGTAATAAGGAAAAATTGAAGGCACTGAAGAAACAACTCATCTGGCTTTTCCTAGGTTCCAAGAGCTTGTTTCTGCCACTTAACAGTTCTTTTCATATTGTTTTTTCAGTGCAATTGTACATACTCTTTCTTAAGCACTGACAGTAGGCTTAGTGCACAGTGGAAACAGATACAAAGAGAGTGTCTGTCTCGAGGAATATCCTTTCAAGCAAAAAAGACGCATAAAGAAAAGAGCCTGAAACCTTTTGGTCTCAGAGAACTTCATCATCTTCACCTCCCATCACCAGCAAAGCAAAACTACAGGCATCACAGCCCCACTACTAGGGGACATACGGAATTCCTTCAGATGCAAAAAAAAAGCTACACTTCCTCAAAGTCTATATTGTCACCAGTCTACAGTGTGGCAGCATTTACAGCACAGATATCAAATCCCTGGCGTTCAACCTACCTTAGTTCATAAAAACAGTGCGTTGTTTGTTTGGATTTTTTAGCAAACAACTTATTGAGCCTCCGCAGTATGGAGGCTATGCCTTAACAATCATTTCATTAAGCATCATTGTTCTAATCAGTATCACATCCACTTTTGTTCTGCTTTAAAATTAGCATCACATAATGCACAAGTCATCACACTTAGTGAGTTTTAAAAATGAGAGTAAGAGCTGTACTGCATGGAAGTAACCAACACCAAGAAAAAGCAGCACTATGTTTGGTTCTTTGCAAGCTAGAGTCCTCTCCCTCCTGTGCTCAGTCTGCTTCCATTTCTAAAAAATGCAATTTTAATATGCCAGGAATTTTAGGCACTCCAACAATTTGTAGACATGTTTGAGCTTCTGAATATACAGGGTCACTCTATGCTAAATTAAAAAGGATTGAATAATCATTTACTTTCAACAAAGACTTTCTTGTTCTCTGAAGTTGTTGCTATGCACATCGATGTGGGAATATAACTTGATCACAGGAAACAAGAAAGCTTTGTAGTTTGCATTATTTTGGCTTACAAATGCAGTCCCTGTTCACAAAGTGGCCACAAAGGCATCACTTGATTTTTCACCAGTATTAGTAATGAAACAATCTTTTCTTGCTGAAGTTTAATGCTGCACAACTAATATATAAATGTAATATAACAGACCTGTCTTTATGGGTTTGGGGGCTGCAAAGCCCATTTTTCACACAGTGTGTCTTACTGTTTCTGACACTGAATGGCACCAGTGGTGGGCAATGGGTGACAGCTTACAGTCAATTCAGCTGTGCCTCTTTACAGCCAGTTCACACAGTGTGAGACAGATTCCAGACATGCTCACATGGCACCCTGTAGCCTTTTGCTTTCCATTTTGGACATGCTGTGAGGTTCTCCATAGCATAAGATGAGGTTGCCTCAGAGAAACAATCCTCCCAGGGCAGATCTGTGCCAAGGGTGATAAAGTTGGAGGCAGAGAAGACCTACCCAAATCCTGGAAGCCATCACAGCCTGCTGCTGCTGTGCGGTTGTGAGCATGGACAGGTGGTCAAAGAAGCTCTGTGGCCTCAGACCAGACCTGGAAGAGCTCTGAGCGTTTTCATTTGCAGCCATATAGGTTTAAGCCCCATCCCAAAGAAAGAGCTGTGCTAAGAGTCAGCTATAAGACTGCCAGGATGTGAAGGTATTGTCTGGTTTTCTGATGAAGGATGAACATACATGATTTGAGGCATCAAGTGGCCTAGCAAGTCAAGAACAGCAAGCAATGCAAAGAATTTCATAAAGGAGCACCTAAGGAGATAGTCTTTTTGACACTGCATGATGTCCATGACAATTTGGACAGAGTACTTTCATCTGTCACTGATGTTCACTTGACGTTGTCATGCAGAGTTCTCATACAGTCTTATACTGAAAGCAACTTCATTCATTAGTTACCTTCATCTGACATGGGCAAACTGTAGTATTATTGCATTTTATGTGAAAGAAAATAGGGTGCCAGTTAAAAAAAGGTATCTTAAGGACTTTTCTAATAACATGAGATAGATGTGCTTTTCTGGCATTGCTAATACTGATTTTCACTGAGTGTTTGTATTTAGTAATCTTCCATAACAGGAGATGTCAGAAAGCATCTGATTTTTTCTAATCACTTCTGCAAAACCATTCAAACAGATCACAATGACCTTCATTGGTTCAGTGGCAAAATTGAGTCCACTCACTTTAACTTGAAACATACTTCTGAGCATGTAATGGACATGATGTTCAGTGAGCATTCATGCATGGGTTTGCCTAGGCAGTGGGATTAGTGCAGGACAAGAGATCACTCTGTTGCCCTAACATGATGCCTTCACTCTAGGGAGACTCTTTTCCCTTCTTATTTCCTCTGCGAAGAAAATCTAGCTCTCAGGTGTCAGTCTGCACTCAGACAAAAAAATTGATAAGATTTCAACAACACAAAACTGCCTTGTTCATTTCCAAGCTTTGTAATAACTAGAAATAATCCCAGAAAAACAAAAGCACTTACCTAAAACATACAGAAGCTTGACTTAAAATCGACACTTCATGGTTTTCTGCCCCCTATCCTAATGTACAGTGACTAGAATAATGTATAAAGTCAAATTCTCAGGGTGTAAAAAAACCCCACCAACAACAGAGATCTTGCTTGCTTGGTTTCTGGCTCTTCAGTTTGGTTCTGCTCTGTTAAGCTAGGATGAAATCACAGCAAACACTACACTAACTCTTCTGTTAATTAACAACCTGCTTCGAAACTGCACTTTTCACTCCCACAAAGTGCTGCATTTTCACAAAGTATCACTTGTAGTAGGGCATTCAAACATGCTAATCGCAGCTTTGCCTCCCAGGGAGAGGTATGGGCTTACTCTGCATTAGTCAAAGGCTTCTGAGTCGATTTCCTTTTTATTACTGTATTATAACTTTGGGGGGAAAGAAAAAAAAAAGGGTTTTTTTGCAAACTTACACAAATCCAGCTCAAGGGCAGATAAAATGACACACTAGTACACTTTATGAAGTTACCCAGAGCCCAGTTAGGTTTACAACAGTGTCAAAGAAATGCAGAAAGGAGGGGGCAGGGAAGAAAAATTCTTAGAATATTTCTGTTTTTTTCCACATGGGCTACTCTGCATTGGCTGTGATGGGAATGGGACAGAGCATTGACTACAGACTGTGCAAAGCAGATGTGATAATAATGGTGATAATAACAGATAACAATTTGCAAAATATGGAAATTTTTTTTCCAATGCTCCAGTGTAGCTTCCTATAACCATTGCATATTCTGTTTTTTTATAATGTTCACTTGTATTGTTATTGAGTATTTCAGGCTTTATTCCCTTGATTTATTTTTATCCCGTTGCTGGCTAGTAATAAGAAAGATTGAAAAGTTCAGTCACAAGACAACAGGATCCAGGACTTGGTTATTGCAGATTCCTGTTTATTGCAAACACTGACGTATGTGACTGAAGAATCTGGGTCAAAAAAGCACAACAGTGGATGCTACCTGTCTTTGTACAGAATAGCAGGCAGCTGGGAAATTGGCAAGCTTTAGTACAAAAGCAGTAGGAAACTGCTTCAATTAGATGATTTATTTTTTTTTTTTATAAGGGCATTTAAAATGTTCAGCCAAAGTAAGAAAAGCTGACACTTCCTGTTGAATTTATGCCTCACTTTCCAATAAATGTAGGCATCTGTGGCTCCTGTTTCTGTGTCTCTGCAGCAGCAAAATTAGTGTTGCTGGGAACGGCAGCACTGATTGCACTGCTAAACCAATTAGCAGGGGACTGGACCTGTGGGTCTGGGAAGAAGTGCTTTTCGGAATAGTTGTCCACTGCTGATGGGGAAAGAGAGAGAAGGGATGCCTTGGGGAACACATTGTTAGGAAACTGTCCAAGAAGAGAAGCCCCAGGGATCTTGCTCTATTTTTAAAGCAGCTGCTATACCGGTAACACATGATAAGCCGCCTGGAAGATTCTAGGATATAATGTTGTAATTTGAATAAAATTGATGATGCAATTTTTGACCACGTGTAAGTGGTGGGAGATTGTACAACATATATAAAAAAAAATTACAAAAGAAGACAAAAACCAGGCCACTGCACAAAGAGAATGTCTGGAGTGCAGGAGGAATAAGTTAAGAGGGCACAAAGAAATGAAAAAGAATGGAGCCAGAGAGCTCCAGACCAATTTATGAGTCATGATTCTCCAAAATTACAAATCAACATAGATGACATACACAGCTGTAATCCAAACAATACAGCACCTTTAGCCAGATCTTGAAAAGAGTAGTATGTCCCTTGAAACTGCGCATTAGGATGAGCCTTTTTTCAACAAAATGTGCAACTAATACTTAAAAAAAAATTAATTCAATAGAAAAACACATTTGATTGTATAGATGTTACTTGTTGCAGATGTAGCCCTATTTGAAAATGTCAAGAGTTGAAGGCTCTTCAGAAGCCCACATATACAAAGCACATTATGTTAGTCTTCTATTTGTATTTGTACACAAATTTGGTAAACAAAGCTAGCAGAACTTTTTAAAATCCTTTTTCTGAAAATACAGATGCAAATCACATATATAAAGTCTTTAGTACCTTGATCTTACTAGATGTTGTTGTCAGTGGGAACAATAAAAGCTTGGAGTAAATTAATTTAGCTTATTGGTACTACTGCGTAGCAAAGGGCCAGGCAGATTAGGCTCCAACCTACAATGCTAAAAATAGTCACACGGACTTGCTGTAGGAGTTTAAAAAATAGGACCTTATTTTAAAAGAAAAGAAACAATGAAAATAAGCTAATCTAAATCATTATTTCTTTGCAAAACTTAACTCCTGAAAACAGGAACTAAAAATCCTCTTGTGCAAACCACCAGGAGCTCTGCTGTGAGAATAAATGGCAGCCACATCAATGGCAGTGGAACAGGTAGGTAAATTGACTTACAGCATGCCTTTATTTAAAAAAAACCAACCAAGACATAAGCATTGTTACAATATAGTTGTTAGTGTCAAAGAATCAATTAGTGAAATGAAAACTTGGGGTAAATTCATCATGGTTAATTAAGATGTATTAAAGATAATATTGTCTCTTTGGTGTTCTTAAAAATGGTAAAGGCATTTACCAAAGGCATTCAGTTCCTATATGCATGCCTTAGCCTGTGTCTTGGTGATGGTCAATAATATATACATACTTTAATGGGCTATTTTCTTCACTTGAAGAACTACCAAGCAAAAGGTCTACATCCTGACTGCTGCTTTAGGATGTATTAAAGAACTCAGTAGCAGGACTGAGCATATTGGTCACATATTGTGTGCTAAGGTCTATCGTCCCTTCTTCAGGGAGGGGCTTCTCGGCAACGCAGCATCTGGTTTTGTTAAAAGTTCTATCGTTTGCTTCTTTTGAAATGGACAAGCAGCTTTATCTTTTACCTTTGAGAAGATCTTGAACTTGCACGTTTTTAAGATCTGAGTGTTTCCTCCACCTCAAAAATAGGGGCAATAGCCTTAGGGAACTTGCAAAAACCCAAGATGCCTGTTGGCTTCTTCTCCCACACACCCTGAAGAGAGGAATCACAGAGTCGTTCAGGGTAGAAAAGCCCGGTAAGATCATCTAGTCCAAACTTTAACCTAGCTCTACCAGCCCACTTCTAAACCATGTCCCTAACCACTGTATCTCTACGATTTTTAAACAAATTCAGGGATGGTGATTCAACTACTTCTCTAAGCAGCCGATTCCAGTGCTTAGTAGCCCTTTCTGTAATTAAGTTTTCCTAAAATACAACATAAACCTCCCCTAGCGTGATTTCAAGTCATCTCCTCTCATTCTATCACTAGTTATAGTGAGAAGAGACCGTCCCCCCCTTGCTACAATCTCCTTTCAGCTAGCTGTAGAAAACAATAAGGTCTCCCCTCAGCCTTCTCCACTTCAGACTAAACAGCCCCAGTTCCTTCAGATGCTCCTTATAATGCTTGTTTTCCAGATCCTTCACCAGCTGTTGCCCTTCTCTGGATTCACTCCAGCACCTCAATGTCCTTCTTGTAGTGAGGGGCCCAGAACTGCACACAGTACTTGAGGTGTGGCCTCAAAAGTGCCAAGTACAGGGGGACAATTACCTCCCCAGTCCTGCTGGTCACACTATTCCTGGTACAAACCAGGATGCTGTTGGACTTCTTGCTCACCTAGACACACTGCCAGCTCATTTTCAGCCAGCTGTCAATCAGCACCCCCAGGTCCCTTTCCTCTGGGCAGCTTTCCAGCCACTCTTCCCCAAGCCTAGAGCATCGCACGGGGTCGTTGTGGCCCAAGTGCAGGACCCAACACTTGTTGAAGCTCATACAGTTGACCCTAGCCCATCAGTCCAGACTGACCTTGTCCCTCTGTAGAGCCTTTCTACAGAAGCATAAGCCCAGGCTGCTCAGTGAACAACCACACCCCATTTCCATACAGGTGTTGCACTGAGGGAAGTCAGCTCAGGTGGGGAATGCTGACAGCCCAGCCTAAAGTGGGACCCTGACCTGCTGATGGGTTTTATATATTTCTGACAGTTCCTAAAATTTCTTTGGATTACTTTGTTAATTTATTGTTCTCATGCATTCGGCTCCTTTTGCTTAACCTACAGTGACAGGCAGACTGTTCCCAAAGTGTGATTAAAAAGATACAGGAGCAGAAATAAAAAAGAGCCTATGTTTTTCCTTAGGAAACCAGGGCCCATTACTAGTACTCTCACTGATGCAGACAGAAATTTTCTTGTGGAAATTTTTCTATGGTTAAAATATCTGAGATTAATGACAGGGTCCAGTTTTCCAAGAAGACACTTCACAAAACATGTCAGCTCCTTGATTGGGCACTTATTCACTCAGGTAATGAAAACCTTTGAACTAAGATCTTCCCTGGAGCACTCCAAGAAGGCTTTATATTACACTGAATTTACACAGACCTGTAGGCCTGGCTGGGCTGGGTAAAAGGTACAGGTAAAGGTGTCCTTTGCCTCTCTCTGTAATGAAAAGAGGAGCAGTACTCATCCTGCAAAGAGCAGGCTTTTCCCTTTGTGGAGATGGCAGAAGGTCTCTCCTAGACATTGGCATTAGAGGAGGCAGGTGAAAAAGACAGTTAGCAATCTCTCATGCGCTGCTAGTTGTATAAAATGCCCTATGTTAGAATTAAGTTGCATTGCTAATGAAATCATATTGTTAAATGAAGCCATTAAACACGGACAAGCATTCATCAAAATCAATTAGTTTTTAAACAGTGTCCATGTTAAAAATAGAAGATCATTGAACTCTTTCGTTGTTGAAAAAACACAATTAATACAAGACAGTACTCCCACTCCCATTACACCAAACTTACATGGGGGAGGACAACTGATGCTGTGGAGAAAAAGATAATTTTCTTTAAATGTCGCCCTGCTGTCCTCTCTTATTGCTGCCCACCTGCTTTGAAGAGGGCAACATACAGCTCTTTGTTGATTCACCAGGCAGTTTCAGCGATCTCAATGAAAGAAACTGAAGGTAGAAAAAAATACAGAATTGTAACATTTTGTTCTACACACTGAATCTCAAAGGTCTTGATCTTGAAATGTCACTGGTCAGAGGAGTCCAAATAAATATGCTTCAGCAAAAATTGTAACCTTTAATAAAAAGGTAACAGTACTTTCTAAGGATTCTATGTCTTCAGCACAAAATACAGTGTACACAAGTAAAAACAAACACCGCAGCTGGTCTTGAATGACACTTAATTTACATAACAAAACCAGAATTGAGTGTTTATGGAACTGACAAAGGATTGAGAAGGGGGTTTTACTTTCAAACTGCTACTAAAAAAAGCTTCCATTTCCGTAGATGCTTCCCAATGTATTATCTTTTCAGTAACGAGTGTAGGAGATCTAATCAGTGACAGGTGTTCACTGAAATACAAATGTACAGCCAGTTGCTCCTTCAGACAGCAAAATTCATCTCAGAGTCACTTCCCTTTTTGCAGAAGACTAGCAAGCTTTAAGTCCCTCTTGAACTTTCAAACCAGCATTTAAGTAAGACCTAGGAGAGGTATGTTCTTATGTTGACCACTTTCCTGAATGCTTAACTTAGGTGTGAAGTAGATTATACAGCACACAAGTCAACAAGCCTTGTGATCAATTATGTCAAAGGTTGACACTACATCTAATAAAAACCAGCACAGGCACCTTGATATTCAGTATCCAGTGCTAGGAGTCAATTACCCACAACCTATGTAAGAGCATTTGAAGTCCTTCTTGTGCTACTTTAAAATGGAATTACACTGGGTCAGGTCAATTAAAATAGCTGTACATTAATATTTCCACCTCTCATTACTCGGTGAAAAAGTGTTTCCTTCTGACAACATACTATTCCAGGACTATTTTTGCTTAGCATGGGAGGCACCCGTGGCACAAATATTTGGTGCAAATAACTGTATGTGGAGACAATGGTGGGGATTCAGTCTGCCATCCTTGATACTGAACTGAAAGCCTCTACAGAACAGCCTCTCACAGGAACTTCATTATCAGCTCATCCATAGTATCTGCTACCAGGTAAGGTAAGGTTATATAATTTCTATTTATCACAATGACAAATCTAAAATAAAGTTCCGAAGCACAGAAATTAAAAACATCTAGGTGTTTACAGTACCCTGAAGTATCTTCAAGCAAGTAATCATTCCACCTGGAGTGGAGAACAGTGTCCATCAAATGAAGAAACTGAGTAGCTGAGTAATAGTATTCTATCAATGAACACAGAGATACGTGCACAATCCATAGAACATGTTGAAGGAAATGTGATATCACAAAGTGCCATGATAGCTGAAGAGAAACTGGTGCAACTTCCTACTCTGCCATGGATCTGTTGGGTGATCTTGGGTGATCACTGCAAAGCATCCACTCCTATAAGCATGGCTAACAGTTCTGATGCTCTTATTTTCAAGGCACTGAGATATCTCTTGGGGAGACAATACAAAGAGATCAGTTAGGGTATAGCAAGACATGTCTTGTGAACAGGAAGTTCACAAAGAACTGGAATGTTTAGAAACCTTCAGGAGCCTTTCCACAGCACTGGGTAGTGTCATGCCTTGCTGTATGAGCAAGGGCATTTGGGTGTGAGTAGCTGAGGAGCAGCTGCACCAATACCTTCAAAATTCAGTAATAAATTCTGGTTTGATCATGTTTTCTCCATTCCTTCCAGGGAGGCAAAATTTCAAATGAAAGATAACACTTGGAGATACCTTACATGCCTCTCCCTTCTCCTTCAATAAAGTTTAGGACTTAGATGAGTGGATGTTGGTTCAGCCACTTATACAGTTGTATTGAAAAACAAAACAAAACCCAGATTTATAGTTAGGAAACTTATTCCAGGAAGTTGTGAGAAAGTAAAACATCATTGGGGAGCTCATTTAGAAAAAGCACAGCAGATGCAGAGTCACAGAATAACATATTCAAAAAATCTGACCTAGATAACAGTATTTCCTAGTGACTAGAATTCATTAAAAACAACAGATTAAAAATGTACTGCAATGGATTCTTTGAAGCCTGAGTGTCACATTCAGTTTAAATAACTCAACCCAGCTAAAAATAAAAGCAACTTTTATTTTCTTAAAAAATAATAAAAAAACCCCAACAACAAAGAAAGCTGAGAGTTCTGCTATTAAAAAGAGGGTAAAAATAAGTCAGTATGAAACACAACTCTTAACTTTGTAGGGTTTCACATGAGTAAATGCTTTCTTTGGCTATCAGCAAAGCTGGTAAGCTCGCAGACCTGAGTCCTGGGTTCAAAGGGATGCCAAATGCAAAAGCAAAACTCAGCAAAAAGTCTAAGAGTTTCCATACTATAAAACTAAAGCATTTTCAGATAATTTTAGTGGACAATCATGATGATGAAGCGATGCTGTCTCATGGTAGCAGTGGTATCACAAGTTAGGAAATCTGCAAACCTTTCCTACTTCCTTGCTTCTTCCTGTGTGCTACAATGAAAATCCTTCTTAAAAAAAGAAGGCTCAGCTGTCTTCCTCACAGAGGCAAACAAGGGAGAATCAAACTCTTCACCCTTTGAGAAAGCTTTTGAGTTGTGCTTAACACAGCCCCAAGCTACCTCTTCAAGAACCTACCTGCATGCTTCTATACTCAAAGTTAAACCTGTGCTTAAGCACTAAACTAATGCCAAAGTATCTCTCTACACCAAGCCTATATTCACCTTACAAGTAGATGTGGTTTACTTTTAAAGCTTTACTGCCATGTAAGCATGAATAAACGGATGAGATTCATGATTTGTCCATCTTCTTCTATAAAAGCAACATGATGGAACTTAAAATATTTTCTAGTGTAAATTCAAAAGTTAGATGCTGCAGAAGGTCCTCTGTATATCTCCATGTCTAAAAAAGATAGACTCAACACCCAAAACATAATCTAAAAAAAAGAATTTAAAGCTTGCTAGAAGAAAATCATAGCATTGCAACCAACACATACACCTTTTCATGCTTACCACATTCAGTGAGTTTGATAATTAAAAATGGCTCCAGCAGCAGCTTTGCATTATATAATTGCTCTATACCTACTGACTGCATGGTCAGCCATTTTTCACATGGTAGCATTGGGTTTTGCCCCAAAACAATGACAAGAGCAGAAGTAAGATCTTGCCTTTCAGAAAACACTAAAATAATATAAGTAGATGAGTGTGCTCCATTCTATTAATATTTACTTAGTATTCATATTCGATATTCACCTTCTATCTATCAAGACACATGAAAGACTAATTAGAAGATGACTACAGTGAATACCTAATACAGGGTCTGTTCATCCCCTCAACATAGCACAATGTTGGTCAACCATGTAGCAGGCAACAAAAAGGTTCACTGCATCTTCTGCAACCTGGACAATAGGCACTCCACAAAGCAATCCCTACTGGATTTCACAGCAGTGGCTGAAGAGGTTGCCTGTCCTCCCAGCCTTTTCTCACACCATGCCATTGCCACAGTTAAATCTGATGAGTTAGTGGCTTGAAGTCCCCAGCTGCCACAGATCACATCCTGCCTCAACACCAAAGAAAACCTGGAGGTCGATTACACCGCCCCCAGGCTAGGAGCTACAGTGCCTGGGGAGCAGGCACACTACTTTCTGCTATTTTTACCTCAAGGATAAAGAACTCCAGCAGAGCCAGGGCAAAGTAACAGGCAGTAGCTTCCTAAACTGCCTCAGCCTGAATCAATAGAGCTCTTCAATCACAGCCCATGAAGCAAAACCCAACCCTGCTCCCCAACCGCTCCGCGTACATTTCCCACAAACGGATTTGCTCAAGTATATTGAGTTTGGCTTCCTTTTGTTGCCCCAATCATCGACTAATCTCTGGGAAAAACTTCTTGTAACACACTTTAACAAGTACATAAAATTTCTTCTTAGACTGGCTGTTCTGATTACTAAGGCAGCACCTGTGTGGCTTCAGATCTTGGGAAAAATTGCAGACTTACCAGAATGAAATCTGAGCAAAAAAGCCCCATGTGTTTTAACTGATTGTACTCTTGCATTTTAGAGTTACTATTTTTAGGTCTTAAAGGGCCAGTAATCAGAAGTTCAGCTTGCTATCTTGAAGTCAGTGCCATCCTACTGGGGATTTTTGCAGGTGCTTTCAGAAATCCTAGCACAACTAGTAGGGAAGAAGCCTGTCCAAGTGTTTCTAGTAACAGTGACTGTCATCTGCAAGACCTTCCTAGCATTTTCTTTCTTACTCTCAAGCAGAATGCATTATTTCACACATTCAGACTTTAGGCTGATGTATAATATGATATTGTCCTCCTGCTGCTTCAAAGATCCTTGGCAGCAACTTCTTGCTAGATGTTGATTTACTCTGTTTGGTCTCTAGTGTTTCTGCATCAGCTTCCATCATCTCAAAGTTCAAAACATTGTTACAGGCTGAATGGCTAACCCAGACTATGCTGCTCTCCTACTGCCAGAGTGCACATTGTCTTCATCCCACTGCTCAAAAACTAATAGGCAAGGCTGCTCCTAGTCTTTTCTGGATCCTTTCCTACTTGAGAACTTTGGGGGAAAAAAAAAAGGTTTTAATTATTTTGCTATTTTACTATTCCATCAGAAAAAAATAATACTTTTTTCCTTTAACTGGATGGATGTTTCTTCTTTGGAGGACAGCATTTCCACTGAATAGCACATAATCAAATAATACTTCCTGTCTGTCTGATGTGCCAAATCACTCATTTATATTAATCTTGGCAGCTAAAATGATCTAAACTGTGTAATGCTTAATAAGAGAGTTTCTTCTTGCATGCATGGATCTGATGTTTCCACTTTCAGCTCCAGGGAAGGGAATGGCCTACTGTTCCTTTTTATTTATGTACTTCATTTTACTTGAGCCCCTTCTTGTGAGGAACATTTCAGTACAAGTTTGGATCTTAAGAATTAAATTCTAAGAGAAGCTGGCAAGAACAGTAGGAGCCGGACAACCCCAATGTGCCAGGACGCTCAAGGTAAACGAACTTATATTAGGTAAAGATAATGCCACTTCAGCTCTGAAACAGGAGCTCATTCTGTGGGGGTGTGTATTTTTTCTCTGTTACACTAGGGGCAAATCAGGAGCAACTTCAGACTGTGGACTGGACTTACATCAGCAATAGAGGAGAAGGAGATAACTAGTTTTATAGAATTTACTTCAAAAAGTTGAACATGAACAGTCTGCAAGTCTGCCATGCTGCCCCCCTATACAGACTCAGAGGATGTAACTCAGGAATCGAAACAACTCTCACCTGCACCTTCTATTTTTTCCAGGATATTGCTATGGTCCTAACAAACATTTCGTTTTCACAGTAAGGTCAGAAAACATTATCCAAACATCTGCTTTATTTCCTTGATTTTTCCTTTATTTTCTCAACAGGGAAATTTTGGAAACTCTGTCTTTGGAGAAGGCTGCCCAAACTTTGTACTTAGGCTGTGACTAAGCGTTGCTTTGGATCCCTCAAGTCCCAAATTCAGTAAAACAGTTAAATTTACACTGAGGCTTATTTCTACTGAGCAAAAGGCTTACCTATGTCCATAAGTCTCACTAAACTCAAACGGATTTAAAACATATGCTTACTTTTACACAAGGGAGATGTATTTAAACATAACGTTCAATTGCTCTGCAGAGATGGGACTTAAGCAAGTCAAGGCAAGTAACAGATTAAAATTATAAGTACTGCTCTACACACCTGTAATGACACAATAATTAACATGTGACTGCAGAAGTGGAAAAATCACACTCTGTACCCCTAACCTCTTTTGCAGAGAATATATTAAGTGAATTAAGAGAATATTAATGTAATTAAGATATTTAAGACATATCATTGTCTCTACACTCTTGCCCTTCTCTTTTGGAATTATTTTACTATCTGTCTGGTTTACTTCACCAAGAACAGGAGATTCCAGTTTCCACATGAAGACTTGCTCCCACTGTTGGGAGATAGCATATTTTAAAGTTTAGATAAGGTAAAATGAATGTGTAAAATTGAAGGTAACTCATCTGAGGATAAGCGTCCTCGGACTAATGTCATTGTTATTGTTTCTGTCCCTACTCCAGAGAGTTTGGAAAAGGCTGGAGCTTAAGCCATTGTCTGAAACACAATTTTGGTGATTGTAGAATCCATTCAGATCCATAAATAAAAATCCAAATTATCCCAAGTCACTGATAGTTATACTGTTCTCCAAAGTCTTAGTATGTCTCAGAAAAGTTGATGCACATAGAATTTACAATCAGAAATAATTTATTAAAAAATCCCAAATATCTAATTGCAGATGGATCCAAGTAAATTACTTTTAAATTGTTTTAGAAAACTTTTTTGGCATTTACTAAAGCAATTAATTTTAAGTCCCACTTCTGAGGCTTGAAAGCCCAGAAGCAGCCATCTAGCAAGGTAGAGTAGCAAGTGGAGAGCCAGTAAACAACTGACACATTTATAACATAATTCTGTGATGCTCAGCATATGATGATCTCCACATAAATGTGTATACATACATAGATGTTTAACTATACAGTGTAAGTAATTTTTAAGGCCATTAAAAAGACGTACATAACGTGTAACAAAATTGCATCAGGGTGTATATAAACTTAATAGAATTTCCAATTATACAAACATTAGTACTTCTCCCCAAAAAAGCAGCAAGAAGCATTTATCTGTTCCTTTTAATGTTATAATTTCAATTAAAAAGATACTGAAATTTAAATTTATCAAACCACAAGAAAGCACGAGTTTCACTAGAGATTTTATGAAAATGTTCTCTGGTTTCCTTGAAGTTGTGCTCCTCAGACTTATTACTGCAATTCTCTTGCAGTTTGGTTAAATGTCAATGCTCCAATTACTTTAATAGTCAAACTGTGCACTATTTTCACCACATGGTCATTCAGGCTCGTCATGTTTGACAAATCCAGTAATTGAGATGAACTCTTGGAGAGTACTGACATGTAACCAGTCATTGTCTACTAAAGAGCATTGACCTCTGCAGCATAAACCAGAGAGGATTTACTCAGCAGCTGGAAAAAACAAACAGGCTTGTCAGATTATAATTTTACACAACTCTACGCATTTCCTTGTTTATTCACTTTATGTTCCCTTGGAGTGGGAATTAAAACATAAGAAGCACTTTGAATAAGCACAGAAAAAGGGCTAGGGGAAATATTCTGAAAAACTACTGTAATCTAAAAATTGCCTAATAGATTACTAGAAGATTATTGTAATGTCATACAGCTTCAACACCCTTCCAGTCCTCTCCTGCCCCCAAGAAGCTGCGCCCCACCCCAGCTTCAGTTCATGTTAACCCTTGCTGGAGCCTTTTTCTCTTTACCATTCCCCCACCATGATGTCCTGCAGCCAATACACAGGCAGTGCACTGAAAGCTCAGGGCATCCCCATTCACCTTGGATTCATTGAACAAAGCACAAGCGCTGCAAAACCTACCAAGTGTGCAACTTGCTGGGCTGGCAGGTTCTTGGGTGATGCCTTTGGGACAACCATCAGTACTTAACAGGTCCAGACAGCTACAAGCCCATCATATATCCACTGAAAAACAAATATTTTGCAATGCCAGCTCTTTACACAGAGAAAATGCAACAAAGGTTTGGAATAAGGCTGCAACTTAATTCAAATGCAACTCTAAAGAACCCTTGTGATGCATCTACTGGGGTATCTGATCTTACTTTTGTTACAATTATGAAAACTACTATGGACCTTTCTACCAGAACTTAGCCCTTCCTTTGGAAGAAGTGCTGATATTTCATATAAATAATAATAGAAAAAAAAAAAGTGTTGTGATTAAAATCAAATAATGGATAAAAAGATAAAGAATAAGCCACACAGACCATGCCAGCTTCCAAGAAATGACCTTTGCAATTGCCAAAATTAAACACCCCTTTGAATGCTTCTGACTGCCTTTATCAGAGACAGTGGCTGGTCTAAGACACATATTACCCGACTGGTCTGTAAGAGAGACCTTGCTTCACATTTCCTCTCCTAAAGGATTTTTCTTGATCTTGGGCAACTGAATTCCTTTCTCTATTTCACAAGTTGATTGATCGCTCTTCTCTGGAGTCTTTGAAAGAAACATGTTAACTATTACAGGTCACTTAGATTCTGAAGGGAATAAAAAACCTCTTAAATACCAAAGATAGCCTGCCCATTTTTTTTAACACACACTAATTCATGACCTAGTGTGTAGAAACCACCAAGGCTGAAAGGGCAACAGGAATTATCTGAAAAGGCAGAACTATGGACAAAAGACTTTTACAGAAAATGAAAGGCTGGAAATCACTTGTGCAAAATTTTATTTCCAGGAAAAAAACCCAAACAGTTCATATACTCAATAGAAGGGCAAAATGAATAACTATCAAGATGCACTCTGATTTAATTTCTATCTTTATTTCTGTATTGTTTCCTTTCAGTATTACTTTTTCAATTAGGCAAGCATTGCCCACCTGAGAGATAAGAGACCAGAAACTGATGAGACTACTTAGAGATCTGATAGTGCACAAAGCCTAAGTGCGTAAGTGGGTGAGAGCAATGCCCTCTCTTACTGCTGAGCATTCCTGAAGCCTTATCAAGGAGGAAGGGAGTAACTCTTCCCTCAGCTGGAGGCTCCAGATTCCTTTCTTTTCCATGGCAATGCACAAATTCTTCATGAAAGACATTGGTTAGTTACTCATACATCATGCATTCAAACAGAAATTAGCCTGTGGTACAGCAAGCAGCTGACTGAAGCAGTTCACTGCATTTGCCTTGAGGAATTTGACTCCCAAAAGAATAGAGGACAGAGTCTGAACCACAGTTCTCTCCACAGCCTCTCAATCCTTAGTACCTCCATTGGTCACCTGCACTGCACATCCATCCTTGCCAAGTAGCGCATTTACAGACATCCCAAATTAACCTTCTGCCTGTTCACATGACACAAACCTGGCTGAGTCTTGTGATGAAGAACAACCAGTAGCAGGAAGGTCATGAGGGGAGACCAGGCGCTCTCACAAGGTACTGCTAACTGAGAAGGGGTGTTCCCTGAAGGCAACACAGCCTCTTGCACCATCTGCATGCCACTGCAGCAGCTGAAGTTTCCCTAAGTGTCAAACCACCACACAGTCCTAAACCACAAAGCATCTGTAGGCACCACCTCAATGCAGAGGACAACTCCTTTGGTTTACCTATGACCACTCACTGCTGATGTGCATTAGAAGAGAGGAGGGTTGCTACCTCTCCAATGCAGAGCCAGAAAGCCTGAAGAACCACACACATGCAACACAGTGGTCACTGCTCTGCCCTCCTCCCCACGGTACAGCACCCCCACTGTAAGTCCTCATCAGTCCGACTGAGGGAAAGCAAGTTCACCACTGCCTACTGGATTGATTTTTTATTTTTCTGTTAAATGAACTTATTGCATTAGTAGTCCAGACAACTTCACACCACAAGCACTCGAGCAGGAGATGAACCTGCACCATTCAGGCACACCAGCCTTGCCCTAAGATCCCATAGCAGTGGGGCTCTGGCAGAACGCCTATGCCCTTCTGTTACTGAGAAGCAGAGGAAAGTGCTAATTGAGTATAACTAGTGCTTTGAAGTCTGAATTAGGCTGCTTACTGCTCAGCAGGTGGGGTTTGAGGTGTTGGTTATCATGTCTGATGCTTGTTTACAGCTTGACAGAACTGCTCAGCCCAACTCTAGAAAGTAGGAGGAAAAGGGCTGTCACCATTCTGTCACAAGACACAGTAAATCCAAACCTGTGAACCCCCAAAACATAATCTCCTTCCTTTCCCCAGTAAATCCAAGCCTTGTCTGATGTATCCAAGCAACTATTCCTCTCCCTGCACCTTCTTGCCATAGCTGCAGAGTGTGTTCTCACTGTTGTACAAAAAAAATGGGATTGCTACTCCAATACTCTTCATAAGAGCAACTAAGTGTAGACCACAGCAAGGAGCGAGTTCTTCAAAAAAAGTGGAACATGATGATCTTTAGGGCATTATTAAGGAAAGCTGATCCTTATGGCAGTGAGTTTGCACTAGATGACCTTTTGAGGTGCCTTCTAGCCCTCTCTTCTCTGACTCTGCTTGCAAAGCCCCATTTTTAAAACAATATTTGTAGCAAAGGCAGAGCTCATGTTCCAAGGTAGTACATGTAATATATTGGCCTGCTAACTTAACTTGTTAGCTATGTAAGGTTATACATGTTACCTCGTCACTAACAAACAATTCAGATTAGTTGCTAACAATATTTAAAATTTTATTCATGAGGTTAGTGTTGGTAAGTTACACAAAAAGTGATAATATTATTAGCTGGTGGCTAACAGTTAAGAAAGGGTCTGAGAAACTGCTTTCCAACATTTCCCTTTTACTGCCATACAAAACAACCTACTGTGTAATAGATGGTTGCAAATGATTATATGTGAAATAAACATGCTACTGGAAACTCTAGATCTACATGATAACATTTTTCCCATACCATTCCAGGGAAAATTGTGTTCACAATGCATCTATTCCTGATATTTGGAGAGGGAGACAGAGCTGTCGCGTGAAATTCATCTTTTATTTTAATAATCAGTCATCAGGATTTCTCAGAAAAACTTTTTCAGGCCCCAGAGGCTGTCAAAGCCACTTTTGCTGACTGTTTCAAAGTCAGCTATATCTCTTTCAACAGTCTAAAAACAGATTATCACATCCTGCATATTTTTCAGGCCACGTCCTTCTTCCCTGTAATCAAAGTCACAATGTCTGAACATCTAGTCTGAAAAAGAGATTTTGCTCTTGAAGAAAGAGGCAACAAGGAAGGAGAAGCAGCAGGGCAGGAAGAAAGCATTATTTTGGCCCTAAGTTGACAAGACAGGCAACTGAGAGGAGCAAAAACACCTAAGGATCAGCTAGGAGGATTGTGGCTTCTGTCCTCTAAAGATGCTACTATGCAGGATGGTCTACAAGCCAGGCAGGTGTCTTGGCTTTCAGAAGGCTCTAGGATGGACAGACATCTTCCTGCTTGGTGGAAGAACAAGGATTGTACTAGAGTATTTGCCCAGAGCTTTAACAATATAAGAAAGTATCAACAGCCTTTCATCAATAATTAAATCACTAAGGGGTGGGGAAAGGCAAGGCTGCCTACAGACCTGAAAACATATGTATTTTTGTGGGCTATTGATCATACCAATATGTTTAACCACATTGAATTTAAAGAATTCTTTAGTTTTGGTTACAAAATTAACAAACATTTGTTTCCTTAATATATATATATTCTCAGAATGTTATTTCAGGTTACTGCATGGATTTTGCAACTCACAGATAGATTATTTTTTCTGTCTTATTAAAAAAAAAAACACACCAAAAAACCCAACAAAAAAACCAACATAAAACCCCAACAAAACACAAATCATCAGAGCCCAAATTATTTTTTAAATATTAAAAAGGCACTGCACTGTGATGGAATTCATGACTGCCAGTGACAATCTCCATCCATTTGTGGAACAGTTAACATCTATGAACAATGCCATCAATTGGTGTTAATAATACTTAATAAAGGATTTATTAAGTCATCTGGAATAGAGGAGCCAAAAAGCCTGACGTCCCATGAACAACCACATATTCTTTTGTAATCACACTCACCACCTCAGAGACAATTAGTTTTCTTCATATGCTGAATACATCCCTCATGCTAACATGGCTGATCTTTAATATTCCTTACACTTCCATTACCAACAACTATACTAGGTTATTTACAGAGCAGAAGACATAACCCTTGCCTTGGCAGGCTTATGGTATTCACAGATGAGAAAAGTAGAAGTGGAAAGACAGCAGGAAAGAAACAGGTTAATCTGTGTCTCTCTCAAGCTATAGGTTACTAAACATCATGCATACATTACTGAACCCGTTTATGGGAAATGCAATTACTAAAGTATATTTTCTCAAAGTGGCACTCACAGCCTCACATGGAGTAAGGTCCATTCACATCAGTGCTGCATCTCAGGAGTTACAGGAAAAAGGGAAGATCCTTTAGGATGGTCCTAACAGGATACAAAGGGCTCTGTGAGTAACTCCCTCCTACCATAACCATGGAAAACTGAGATAAAATACACTCATTTAGCCATAATACTGTTTTCATAAACTTACTGATGTATAAAAGATCGAAAAAACAATTTAAAAAAATAAAAAAGAAAACCCAATTAAACAACAGAAAATAGTCAGGGCTTTTTTTGATGCTGAATTAGACCTTTTAACGATATTTGCTTTATGTGGCTCTGGGGCTACAATGCTTTTGGCAAAATCTTGTTTGAGTTGCTAAAGCATAATCTCACAGCCCAGACTGAGCTTTTTCACTTATTCTGAGAATTTAAACCATTTTGGCCATTCTAAGGCAATATGTTCCACGGCACCTGTATTTCCTGTCATAAATTCTGTGTATATTATACAGAATTTTGAACGTATTAACATATCTAGAGAGAGATGTAACATGCAGTATTTTTAAGATGTATACTTGCATATAACTTATATAGCATGTAATATATTTTATATATATTATTATATGTAGAATACTGTACTTTTCCGTTAATACATTACAAAAACTCATTGTACTGCCTAACAAACAAATAACAATATAGGATGCTTACTACACATCTTGGACTTGATATGTAACTGTCTTTCCCCTTTTGCACCTACTTAATTAAAATGAAATGAGAATGCCACACAATTCTAGAACTGGGAAAACCCGAATAGTTTGACTCTCTAATACCTAACTTCAATATCTTAAAAGCACTTTACAGACTTGATCTGCATATTTATCTGTTTCTCTTCCATCCTGAAAAAGTGGAGTAGCTGTGGAAAATTTCCTGTTAATTGCCCTCAAACACCTGTTGGATAACGCTGGGAAAATAGGAAATCAAAAGGGTACCTCTAGTAGCTGTTTTTGTTTTATGTCTCTTTCATATATGCATCCACAAGCATACACCAATATATGAACCCCGAAAAGCCAATAGAAAACTTAAAATGACTTTGAGTGGAAACTAAATTTTATTCTTGAGGGCACAAACCCACAGATGCTCAACTCTACTCTGCCTACACTGAAAATAAAGCTAACATAAAAGTTTCCAAATGAGAAGGAAAAAAGAAAAAAAACTCTTCACAAAATAAAAAATAAAATGCAGGACTGCACACGTACACAAAAAGGAAGCCTATCTTGGTGCTACAGTAAGGAATAATTTGAACTTATTTTTCTGGATGGTTTTCATCCCATCACAACCCTATCAACTAAATGATAACCATGTATTACAGACTGCCTACTCACTGTCAACACACTCTTAGTCCTGCCAACAGTGGTTGTACTGAAAACATTATCAGTGTGCAACCATAAATGAACAAAATTACCATCTGCACACTGAAGAACAGAATTACAAACATAATTATATCTCTTATATGTTGTAAGTACACAATTGCTTTAAATTTGGACTTATAACCTGTTTTTCAAGTAACAGCTTCGGTCTGCTTCCAAGTCACCAAGGTAATGGCTGTAATCAGTAGCTATACCTCCTAATCAGCCCATGTCACAATAAGCATAGTACATCTATCTATCTAATCTTTTTTGGCAGTGTTATTATGGTTTATGAGCAGTTTTACCACCCATGTGTTATGTTGTCATGTTCTTCTATAAGCCCGTTATTAGGATTAACTGGAGAAAGTGAAATATGAACGCCTGTATAAATTGCAGAGCTGAATGCTGCTAAAAGCACGGTGTCCTAGGTCAGATGAAGACGTGCCCTGCATTGCAGGGCATGCCACATATTTCAGCAAGAAATACATAGAATTTGCTCTGGCCTCTGCGACGCTGTCTGACTTGCTGCCACTGTTGGCTTCATGTGGAAAACAACAGGTGACCCTCGTTTATTGCTACTCTACTCATGCACCATGGATGTCTGCACAAAACATTAGAATCAATCCTTCTCACCAACTTTAAAGCCAGGTGCTGTAATGACAGTGTTATTCACCACATTAAGACCACTGTACCTTATGAATAATTATTACTACCCCTTTCTGACCTTAACAATACACCAGTATTCAGAGGACTACTGAACAAAAAATTCACAATGAAGTCAGATACCCTTAGATGCACAACCTTCATTTTTGGTACAAAATACCAGAGATGCACAATGGGCTACAAGAAGAAATCAAGAAGAAACCCAAAATACCCAAACTCCACAGAAACCCGTGGGGATCTGTGACCCACAACAAATTTAACTTGCCTAAGAACCAATCATGTAAGGCTGTTTGGGGCAGGAGTGGGAGACAAATCTCATTCTGCAACACAGTAGCAAAGGTACTATACGCAAATTCAGGAGGCAATTATGACACTGAGGAAGTTCCATTTGGTGCCTTGAGCATAGCACTTGCAGGGAGTGTGGAGGAACTCAAGAGAATCTAGAAGCAAGCAAGATAGTTAAGAGAGTTCCTAAAGCTGATGAGAAAGAGGTTTCCTAGTCTTAGTAAAAGAAGAAAGTTTTCTGGGAGGAAAACGCTCTTGTAAATGAGGACAGTGCTATTTTTCTCCATGTCTGGACAAAAAATTACTGGTTTAACTTGAAGTTAAAAACCAGAAAAACAGAATGATCATACAAAAATAAGAGGACAGACCTTCTAACTAGAAGACTCACTAAGCATGGAAACAGACTACTGAAATCCCCTTTGCTGCAGATTTTTAAGAGGAAAATCTCACAAGAGGTAACGTAACTATAAACAATTCTCCATCCTAACAGAACTAGGTGACTTTTAGGGATCTCTTCTAGCAGAAGCAGTGTTAATAACTGTGGTTGCCCACAGAGCAGAAGGGAAGAGATGAGCCCCTTCACCTGCAGCACAGCTTCCCGTCTCAGCTGAGCAGAAGGGCTGGCAGGGCCTGGTGTTCCCACCCTACAGCCTGGAGGAGTTGCCCTCACAGCTTCTCAGCTCTATAGTCTGCTTGGTATTTCTGAGACTGAGAAAACAGGGCTGTGTAATAGGGTTAAATGCTGAAATTTTTATCTTCCTGTGTGCATGAGGAGTCAAACAATACACTTTCTTCACAAGTCCCTCTGTCAGCATATCACCCAAAAACCTTCTGCTCTTTCTTAGAGCCACCTTTGTGGTGTTTCTGCAGCTACCTCTGGCCTACCCTAATACCTTTTCCCCTACCCCCTTGCTTGGCCTTCTGAGTCTTCTAAAAGCTTTGCATGGAGAACGTGTGTACTGTGGGGAGCAGTCTGCTGCTCTTGTAGGAACTGCGCTACCTAAAGAAGGTAAATGACCACCTGACACCTATCCTGAAAGCAAGGCTGAGATCTACTCACAGTATTACATGACATAAGAGATTTCTGTCATACCTCTCGGTGCATTATTAGAGTAGCAATTTCAGTACTGGAAGTTTACACACTTCTCCAAGGGGGATTCTTCTCTGCTCCCAAGTTTCGCTGTCCTTCTTTTCTAACATAGACATCTTCAAATGTCTCTGATTCAGTCACTGCAGAAAGGTTCCTCCAAAAGAGCATGAAGCTTTCAAACTATTTGAGATGAAACCTCTTTTTTTGGTAGCTGCTTCTGAAAACCAGGACAAGGTATTTGGCCAAACTGCCCATGCCTGGCTCCAGGGACCTTTATTCTGCACACGATCAGCAGCAGGGTACCAGAGACACGAAGCTAGCGCGTCAAGCCATAGACAGAACAGCATCTATACCAGTAATGTGATGACCTTATACACTGGCAGAGCCCACAGCTGGCTGCTGAAGCAAATGGGATGCCAGCTGATGGTGCAGAGCACAGGCGCTGTGTGGTCACAGCGCGCTACCTGCTAACGAGGTAGGCTGCTGCGCTCCGCCATGGCTGGAGTTTCTGTGGAGCTTTCATCTTCAGCTTCAATGAATTACAATAATCCACTCTGGTTGTGCAGAACATGTTCATCACTACTGCTAGATCCATGCCAGAGAAAAGGAGGCACAGCTTCGTGGACAGCCAGAAGAAGAAGAATTAATTTCTGACTATTTCTAGCATCTTGGTATTGAAATACCAGCTAGAGTAGAATGCTGCACAGAACTTGCAATGCTCTGAAAGATGAAGGTCAAGTGCCTTTCCAGAGAAAAGGGGTCACCACCTCTTCTACTTCTTTCAAAAAACTCACACTAGATACATTTCTATGCTGTGGCTTGGATACAACCTCAGCCAATTGCTCTTGCTGAGTAATTTAACTGTATCTTGTGATCTACATATCAAAAACACTAGGAAGATCAAGTATGGATGTTAATATGATTTAAAAGGCACTTTGTAGCAGCAACAGCTAGAGACACAATTAGGTCTCTGTCTTTGCTGGTCATGGAAACATAATGGAAGATCAGTATAAGTAATTACATTACAGTGGTCAAAATAAAAGAGCTAAGCACTGCATTCTCTTTGGTGTCTGTACTCATTTGCAAGTTTTAAGCAGCAGTTCCTTAATGTCTTAGCTATGATAACGTACTGTGGAGGCTGTATTGCAGATGAACCTTTAGCATTCTATTCACTCCTAACAAAACTAAATAAAGGCAGCAAAAAATGGTACGTTACAATACATGTTGGAATAAACACTTCTCTGACACACAGAAGCTAAACATTTTGGCATAGATGTATGATAAGATGGGCAGTGTTTAGTACTGTCCTGGTTTGAGCCAGGATGAAGCCAATTTTCCTTTTACTGATTTTTTTTTTCCTTCTGTAAGCTTTCTTTAAACTAGCAACAGTGTGTTCTTCTAAAGTTGATGAGATAGAGGAATGTTTTTCTGACTTCTGCGTCTTCAAGGTCGCACCTTCACTCTGCCAGCTCAGACACTACAGGGAGATCTGTGATCCCCCCGTAGGAGGCCGAGTTAGACAGACAGCAAAACTGGCCAGAGATATTCCATTCCATATATCTACGTAAGCTCAGAGGAAGGTCAGAGATCACAGAAGACAACTTCCTTCCTCCTTCTTCTTCCCTTCTCTTCCATTCATGGCCGGCTTCCGGGGAGGACGTGTAGTAGAATTATTGCTCATTGCTATCTGAGGGATTCCTCCCATCAGAGATGGAATTTTGAACACTCCCACTTGATGAAAATATGTAATCTGGGCTTAAAATCGAGCCCCACGTTGGGCACCAATAAATGGTCACCACTTGACTCAGGTCCGACAACAATGCTCTCGACCCCCTCCCCCTCCTACCCAGGTAGGGAAGGAGAGAGAAAAAGAGAGAGACTTGGCTGGATTGAAAACTCAACTACACAGCTTTAATTAAATGCTAATGAATGATATAAGAAAATACATACAATTATATACAGATATGTTCAGGTATGAGCAAAAGCCTCTCGCCTCCCCCCACCCCCAGCAACTCCCACAGCACTCCCCTCAGCTGGAATAGTACTGAGAAATCCCAGAGCTGCTGCGGGAGAAAGAGCAGAGTGATGAGTGTCAGGAGAGGTCGAGCCTGGGGGTCGACAGTGCTGGATGGACGGAGTCCTTCCTGGATGCTGGCCATGGATGGAAGAGAAGGGAAGAAGGAGGAAGGAAGTTGTCTTCTCTGATCTCTGACCTTCCTCTGAGCTTATGTAGATATATGGAATGGAATATCTCTGGCCAATTTTGCTGTCTGTCTAACTCAGCCTCCTACGGGGAGGTCACAGATCTCCCCATAGTGTCTGAGCTGGCAGAGTAAAGGTATGACCTTGAAGACCCAGAAGTCAGAAAAACATTCCACTGTCTTATCAGCTTTAGAAGAACACACGGTTGCTAGTTTAAAGAAAGCTTACTGAAGGAAAAAAAAAAAACAAAACAGTAAAAGGAAAACTGGCTTCATCCTGGCTCAAACCAGGTCAAGTACTCTGCCTTAAAAGCTGCTAGTAAAGTAGTACCTCACAGATGAGGTGACAGCTTAAAATGTTCAATATATAAACCATTTTGGTTTGGGGGAAAAATCCCAGTCCAGCAAATTAATCCTTAAAGTGGTCAAAAAATCCCCCACATTCCAACAGCATTCTTTGAAACAGCTTATCTTGTTAGTTATTATTAATGCTTTTGAGCAAAGGGAGGTTTGGCAGCAGCTGGAGGTAGCTGCTGGCTTTTTACTCCCAAAAGGTCGGATGGAAGGAAGGGACATGAGGAAACAAATGGCTTTTCCCAGCCACAGAATCTGGAATATGGGCTAAAGAGTCTACACAGCACCTGCTCACTATGTTAATGACAAAAAGGGATAACTCCAATGTTTTCCCCTCTGAGGTAACACAATTAAAAAGTCAAGAGTTGCACATTAAGTGTGATCTACATCTGACCCTTTATGGAGGCCCCAAGACCTGCAGTACTTTCTGGAACAAATAATACATTATAATGCAAAGACCTTGAGCCAGTGAACAGGCCTGATGGGCACACATAGCACATGGTACCCATATAACCAGATGTTATCAGAGTGTGAGAACCTTCA
This sequence comes from Chaetura pelagica, assembly GCF_000747805.2. Lineage (NCBI taxonomy): Eukaryota > Metazoa > Chordata > Aves > Apodiformes > Apodidae > Chaetura > Chaetura pelagica. The sequence goes on from NW_009952990.1 coordinate 6,693,209, forward strand.
ACCCGAGCAATGTGACAAGGAGTGTCCCTGCCTTAGTCATTTATGCCTTGCTGGCATAAAAAGGACTTGCCTCACAACACAGTTTAGAGAAGAGGCATGACTTCTTGTTTTTCCCATCCACTGTGGGATGTTGCTTTCTGTTACCAGCAGTAACTGCACAGCTGGCAGGAAGCTACAAGCACGTGGGCAGGGTAGTACCCTGCAGAAGAAAACTGGATGAAGTCAAGCAGGTACAGTGTTGATCCTTTTCCCAGCCCAGTGGAGCAGCAGCCGTGACTCGTAGCCACCTGCAGGCACAGCCATTGGCACAGAAGCCCCCAAGGAGCAATCTCATTTAACAGATGCCAGATATGTCAGGAGAACACACCTTCTTCTACACCCCCTAGGGCTGCAACATAGTGGTGGGATGCACATCTATGCCTAGGAATGCTTTTTTTCCCCATTAGGGGTTCACAAATGAGCTCAGCATAATCCAGCCCTACTGGTAATTCTCCACTGTGCATCACTTTCTTTCGTGCTGCTGAAGATTAAAATAGTTCAGGTTGCCCACAAAGCTCATGCAGTATCACCACGTAGTATTCAGTAAAACCTCAGATGCTGCTATAAAATGAAATAACATGACCAATAAGCACTAATTTCAACCACAAAACATGTTACTCATTATGCAATATATGCTTCTGTCATTCTCTGAGGGAAAATTCCCTAATTACTTATATCTCACTGGAAATAAAACAAAGAAAACAAAAGAGGCTACTGAGGGATGGAAATAACCATCATGGCAACATGTGGTACAGGGGCTGACCCTAAGAGAAGGGTATTTATTCTGAAGACATGTAAGTTATAACAGGGTTGTTGAGGAAAGCACAGCCCATTAAGGAAATTGTCTGACTTATAACAAGTAAGTCACATTTACTAAATACTGTTCACTTAAGCTTAAGCCATATTGTTCTGTCCATGCATGCAAAGGTGGAGAACAATGGGAAAGAAAATTGATGGAATCCTGACTTTTATTTTCCCCCCTTTTCTGCTGCTCTTTGGGACTATTACTCAGTGTAATACAGAACGGTAGCTTTCTGAAAAATTATAGTGGCCATCACTTACCTTTGAACACATGGTCAATTTGACAAAATTTCTAGCAGCCTTATGGCTTAATACCTGCATATGCATTTTCCTTGTTTTTGCCTCAACAAACAAGGGTATAAACCTCCATCTTTTTTTCTTTCTGCTGACTGTCCATCATTTGGACATATTTACACAAAGAGAAGCATACAGAAAACAAATTAATAATAATAGAAGCAATAATACTAAAGTTACATTATATTTCTGTAAACACAACAGGTAGCCATTTCTCAGGAATGCTTTATGTCCTCTGCACGCAAAACCTGCGGACCTCTGGAACAGCTGCTACTTATTAGTAGTCTATAAATCTGCACACCCATAAATGCATTGGATGCGCTTGGTTATCTATCAGATATTCAGAAAGGTAATGGTGTGGCACACACATTAGAGTCCATGAATGCACTTTTTGTAATGCTTTTTTTTCCCCCCAGAGGTATATTCAGGCCAAATCAATGGCCTCCAGAAAGTGGCAATGCAGCATACAGCTTGTAAATCCATTCATGAGGGAAGGTGGCATGAAAGATTAATTAGATACTTGTACATTTCTGGGGCCGCAGTTGTAATTTTTGTGGAAAAGCACCTGTTATGCCCAAATATTTACCAGGTTTGACAAAACAGGGTATAACTGGACACAAAGCCTTAAAAGTTCACATTTGCAATTGAAAGAGAAAAGGCTTAAAGGACAACACAGCCATTGTTGTACACATACGGGATGCCACAGGGAAGAACTGTGAGGCACTAATATTACTGTTAAACGGTTTGTAGCAGTGACTACCTGCTGAATACAATACAATTAGAGAATACTTCCCTAAGAATTAAACACAAATACTTCGATATGCGACTGAGAGAGCACATTTAGTTACTATTAACATAATAAATACAATTTAAATCCCATTCTCAAGTGCCTGATTTTTTTTCCCCTAAAATGGCAGTCAGGCAGAAGACAGTATCTCCACACCAGGGGCAGGAGGGGGACTGGAAAGCTTGGTGAGGCATGAAACATCGAATTTCAGCAAAGCAACGGAAAGGACATTGTTGGGCAATTACAGCGCTCCAGTGTTTGCAGTCCGCAAAGGCTGCAATCATCTGCAGCGACAGCGCGGTGTACGACTCCCCCAAGGCAGTGCTCTCTAGTTAAATCAATTTGTCAGAAGCAGGGCTGCTTCCTCCCCTCTGCAGAGGAGGCCCACCGGAGCGGAGGACAGCTGGGGCGCACAGCTGTCTCTCCGCAGCAGATCAATTAGAACATCAAAATTCATCTGCTAATTAGCAAGCATGTACAGAGGGGAAAGAAACCTCCCATAAATGAATCATTTCCATGTATTAATGAATTAGGTGACAGCCCAAATTTAGAGCCCAGCCCAACAAGAAAAGACACGGCCACGTAAGGCACTGGCTAACACGCTGAGACAATTTCATTATCCCAAGAGTTGAATCTGCTGCTGAGGTGTAAACAAAACTCAATAAACCCAAAAATTTGCACTTATGGTATCAGTTAAAGGCGACTCACACGTACTACAGATACTAATTGCTGATCACAGTGTGAAGTGATCACCGTAACATGGCACTGAGAGCAAATATGAGAGGGAACAGGGAAAATACTAATCCCAGTCAGCCTGCCATAGTGCTTGATTTGAACTAAACTGAAAAGTCACTTAAGTTCTGTGATTAAGGACTGGGCCTCAGGTCAGCAATTTTTATCCTTGCTTTTATTTTTATATCCAACTTTTGTGTTGTTATTAGAATGACACTTACTGTTTGTTCACATGTTGCAATGTTGCCAAGGGGTGTTTTTACAAGAGAGTTTGGCCAAAGTCAGCTGCTGATCCAATGCCGTTTCAAGGCTTATCAGGACAAGGTCACTAGCTTTTTTCTGACACTTTTAGCATGGTTACAACAGTGTGTTGATGTGATTTTTAGGCCATTTGACATCAAATAACCAACTTTGAATCATTAATTCAACAAGATACATTACTATAACCTGCACCATGGAGAAGGCACAAGACACGATTTCTGACACACAGGTGCTGACTGCTTACCTTGTTCTTGGTTGTTTACTAGCCTCACCAAGATTTTTCCTCCTTTGTTCTTTTAAAAGCACTCATTAAGAGCAGAACTGCATTAGATGGCTGAAAACACAAAGCCACACAGCAATATCAGTACATAAGGAGCTGAATTCTCTAAGGGAAGGCTATGAAATTTTATTGTCAGCTCTGCTGCAATGAAACAAACCGCCCCAGAGACCCAGGTCCATTCACTCCTATTGAAGGAGATGAGCTGAAAGTAAGTCACAGAGGAGGTCAACCAAGATGGTACAGTGCCCCACTGCCTTGCAATAATGAAGAGCATGTATGAATAAAGTTTAATAACACAAGGAAGCTTTATCACCACCCTCACTTCTTTTCAAATCCTGCACTGAACTTTAATCTTGCATCAATTTCCATTATACCCAATTAAGCTTATGCATGAGCAGGAAGAGTGTGACCCACCAAGTTTTACAGCTCTAAGCTGCCATTTAGTTCTAAATTCCTTTCCTAAGTGCGGATTGCTGAATAGAGCAGCACAGAGCTGTAATATATACTCCATTAAAAGCAGTCCACAGAATGTGACATTCTTCTTATCATATTACCTCAGTTACTGGTAGAATAATACAATTATGAATCAAATTGAAGTGGCCTACAGAATTAATTTAATCAAATTTTAATATAAAATATGGCCACTTAGAACATATTCAATACCTTGTTCCATCACAATGCTGTGTAGGGAGGAGAATTGCACACTTGTCATTCCCAGTAACAAAACAAGAATCTCTTCTAAGTCAAATATGGCATCAGGATATTTAAGCACTCATTAAAGGATGCATTGGTGTGACTGCTATTGTGCTGTATTCTGTATATAATTTGGCATGGGTGACTGCCATGTCACTTTCAGTCCCTTATGCTTACTATGCAGAGATAATAGAGGAACTTAGCATTTGAGTGTTCCTAACAAGAATTAAGTAATTAATCCACTGAGAAAAACTCTTTTCCCAAAACAGCTGGATTCTGTGCTGCAGGACAAAGGTGCAAATTCAGAGCATAGTCACCGAAAGAACAATGGTTGCAGCAATTCCACTCTGTTCTGAGCAGAAATCTACTGATTTGATTATAACTAGATGAAAGTTGAGTGTGTCCCATCGAGTAGATCTTAGGTAACTCCAAGTGCAAGGACATCCTGAGTAAGTGTGTAAAATTCTCACCATGTAGATAGCTCTTCAGACAACCCACTTGGGAACTATGGTTGCAAGTGGTCAGATATAAAACTAAACACAGAAAAGACACAAAAGATACTAGATATGAGAGGCTGAGATACAAAAGGCATTTGTGCAGGAGTGTAGGTTCATTACTGTGCACACCTGCAGCATATAAACTTGGGTTTGCTGCTTTTCAGTTTTAAGGCTCCAGCAAAGCCCTCATGCACTAGTAACATAGGGAGAGTTGTGATGGGTTAAGAATTCAGTGGACAGCTACATTCTACTTTACAGTATCTGAGGATCCAGCCATGCAGTTTACAACTATTTACAACATATTAGCCATTAGTCTGAATTCCTAGCTCTTGGTGAAATCTTTCTTGAAGGTGGATTAAGTCCATTAATTCCATGGATGTCATTAAGGAGTTTTGTGGATTTAGTTGCTTTATTTTGTTATGGTCTGCGGTTGGTGGGCTTTTTTTTGTTTGTGGGGTTTTTTTGGCATTTTGTTGTTGTTTGTTTTTTAAAAAATCCCATCCATCTGCTGTTCTCCTAGGGCTCTCACCACATCTCTTACTGCCTCTTAGCATCTGTCTCCTTTATCCTCCTTTCCCCACATTAGTTCCATTTGCTCTTCTCCCTTGGCTTTTTTCCTGTTATTTTTTCTTTGTTTCCTATTTGCTACCTCCGATCATCTTTGTTTTATTTGTTCTTCATTTCCCCCTCTCAGCAACCCTATGATCCCACATCACCACCTCTGTCTCTGGTGATGTTTTCCCCCAGGACTAAGTGTCCTGCCACGTCCACCTTCTACTTCCCACCCCAGTTTTGGCACTACCTCAGGGCCTTGAGCAACATTATTACTACCTGCTTATCTCCTGTCTCAGCCTCTTTACTTTGCCTATCTCTCTGCTCTTATTTTCTCAGAAACTCTGTATTTAAAATGACCATAACCAGCCACAGCCTCCTTATAATTCCCCTTTTCATCATTCCCTTTAGAGAACAAGATTCTTTATTCTGAAATTACTCCTTTAATTACACTTCCTGGGCAATTTCTCCTTCTCCATACCATTCTCCTTTCCTCTGCTCACATAGTCAGGTGGATATTGGACTATCTTAGCTACCTTTCACAGAATCATAAGGGTTGGAAGGGACCTCAAAAGATCATCCAGTCCTCATTCAGCAACCAGTCTATATTGCCACTAGTGTTAGTTTTGTCTGCAATGTATTTGAAGAAGCCCCTTCTATTGTCCTTGACTTCTCTTGCAAGATTTAATTCCAAGGAGGCCTTAGCCTTCCTAGTTGCATCCCTACATCCTCTAACAACAGTCTTATATTCCTCCCAAGTGGCCAGCCCCTCCTTCCACGATCTTTAGACGCTTCCACGATCTCTAGACTCTCTTCTTCCACTTGCGTTTGCTCAGCAGTTCCCTCTCTAACCGTGCAGGTCTCCTGGCTCCCTTTCTTGATTTCTTGCCTGCTAGAAAACATTCCTTTCCCAAATGTTGTCTAGTTTGGAGCTCTGTTAGATTTTATTTTTTTTTTAGGTTTATTTAGTGTCACATCCAGTTCTACTTGCATCTCCCTTCCATGTTACTATTATCTACAATCCACCAACTCCCTCCTTTCCTTCTTCACAACTAACTGTTTTTTGATTACTTGGTCTTCCACTTCTTCATCAGACACTTCATCAGCCTCCTGTCTGCATCCAAGAGCATTGTTTCAATTCTTCGACACTGCCAGACTAATCCTTAATTTTACTTTGTTCCCATACAGCAATAACATGATCCCTCTTGGTGCCATTATAACCTTCTTCTGTCATCTTCTGGTCTCAGCCAAAATAGAACATCAACCCCTCCTCCTCACTCCCTATCGCTGTAAGTCCTTGTGATTTCCAGGCCATGAATGACCTCTTCTCAGTTTACTCTTGCATTTTTTTGCTTTCTTTGCCACCGTGCATATGACTGTAGATCATCTCCCTTTTCCACTTTTTTATCCTCAAATCCCTTATTCTTCTGCCCCATTACATAGCACGGCAACCATCTGGATATCTCACTTCCCACAAAGATTTTTACAAATAGCATCTGAAACTCTTGATTTCCATTTTTTACCTGCTGTAGTCTGGCTTCTACTTCTTGCAGAACTTTCTGCCTTCACTAAAGGCTTTAGTGTCTTCTTTTAGGTCAGGTCTTTTATTTTGTACACTGGCCATCCAACTGCTTTCTGCAAAGTTAGTCAGAAGCTTTTTCTCCAAAAGTTTGATGTTGGTTTTTTTTGTCTGACCCCTCCAATCATTACTTATGAGAATAATCCTCACCTCCCCCATGATTTTCAGAAAAGATCTGCCATGTGCACTTGTTTTTACCTTCCGCATCTTATTCCCCAAGTAACCGCATCAAGAAATTGGTCTACTGTGCTGATATTACTGATTTACCTCCCCCATGCATAGACATCTCCTGACATTTTTTTGTAATGACCAGCAAGTTCAAGTAGATCAGGGACAAAGCACAATAGACCTTCATGCTGCCTCTTTTTGTGAACACACCAAGGGCTCTACAATCTTGCCAATGACACAATCCTTGAAGGAGATGTCACCTTCAACTCTATTCTCAGTGTGACTTGGGTTCTCTGGCTATGTCCTAATCTTGCAAATGGGCCCGAGACACAAACTTTTCATCCTCCTTCCCAAAAACTGCATGTTGTGCTCTTTTTGCTAGTTTTTACAGCCCTCAGTGTTTCTCAGGTCATGCAAGAATTCAAGAATTGTGATAATGTTGTGGTTATATTAGACAATTACAAGCATTTACCATCAGAAGACCTTTGTTCATATCTTTCAGGTTTTACACCCTACCCCTAAGGTGTGAAAGAGAAAGGCAGGGAAGGACAAATTCATATGCACCTACATCCTAGGATATAAAGCCCTGTTTCAAGCAAAACTTAGGAAATGTGGAAATAAAGAAAGGGACAAAGAAGCAAAGAAATGCAAGCCAAATTAGAAAGATAAGAACAAAGGAAAGCAATTGTATGCAATAAAGAGAAAAGGAAAAAAAAAAACGAACACTGGGGGAAGCCTTCAATACTTAAAAAGCTATTTAAAAGAAAATTAAGTAGGTCAGCTCAGTTATAATTTTAGGAAAAGAAATACAACCACCTCTTACAGTCAGATGTCAAGCTTGTCCGAGCAAGAATTATATATAGAATCTCAAATATTTCCAAAGGACCTGTTTGACTTGAGAAGATATTCCAAGTTAATGGTGCAGCTCCACAACCATAGCAACAAACAGCTGATTTCCTGCTGCTGGGGTCTGCCATGGGAGCTGCACACACAGTACAGTGCTAGGACCATTCTCAATGCCAAGAAAAGTGCTGTGGTTTCACTGCTCTGTGATAACACAGCTACTTCATGCGTTTTTTACCCTGCACACAAGCCACAGTAGGCCCTCTCAAGATTATTTTCCAGTGATTTTAAACTCATAACAGCTTTTAAAACACATTGGCATCTTAAATTAAAAATGTTTTTGCCACAGAGTTAGGCAAATAACATCGGAAAATTTGTTTTGCTTAAAAATATGTATCTTACCCCTAAACAGAAGACTTTTTTCTGCAAGTTATTAAAAATAAAAAGAAATCCACTATATTTTAACAGAAAAGTGGCTTCAAAAAGAATCTCAAAACTACTAAACAAAGTATTACCTAATTGAACTGATTTCTACACAAATTCTAATTGATTAAAGTTGTGCTAATTCTGAATATCTAAACATACTATTTATAACTAAGACCATTAAATGTGTGATAGTTGTCAGAAATACTAAAATAACTGAACAGCATTTTATAAAATTGAAATATTAGATAGATCATCTTCAAAGTTAAAACAGGATATTCCACTCTCAAAATCACTCTTCTCAGGGATAAGATTAATTTTTTTATTTGCTTCCTAATCTACACATCTTTAAATAATCTATGGTAGAACTATGGTACTTCCATCTGTTCCAGAAACATGCCCTTTCAGCACTACCTTTTTATTTATCAAGACCCTGATGAATATGAAATCAAAAGTATCATAAATTATCACAATCAAGCCACTGAATATATTAGAAGTTGAGTAAAGAAAGATGTAGAAATCATTTGTCTTGTCCAGTGTAATGATGGAAAAGGTAGCAGTGCAGGGGGCAATGTTATACATCAAAGGAAAATAAAATGGAGGGGTCTCCATTTCACTGACTGCTTGCTATCATTTTCTGCCCAGTTCTCTCTAGTAGGTTAATAGCCAGGCTGTCTTATCCACGATAGGCTTGATGACTGTATTGACAAAAAATCATGATCTACAGCAGATTTGCTTTTACAAAATCGCTGGATAAGCCCTTTCATTAACAATACTAATCAGATAAAGTACTGCTAATGGATGACCCTGCATATGGTTAGCACAAACTGCTCCATTTAGTATGTACCTGCTCTATTTCTCATGCAAGATCAAGTTGTCACTGTTATAAATCTATACATTGTATTTAGAAAATTGTTTATAATTCATTCTCTACATCTGTTGCAACTTCGGAAAGCAGAGAGCTGGTTCTTTGTTCTTGTCATTAAATCAGACTATTCTCATGCACTGCTAAGTGTTTTGATGACCCAAACAACAAAAAGGAGACCAACATGTGAACACACACTGAAAATATAATAGCCATTTGGTAGATATGCTGCATAAAACCATAGCACCCAGAACACCAATCCCTTCATGTAGTTATAAAATATTTAAAGTACAGAGTGTTTACAGGCAGTTAATAGATACCAGTGACATTGTAATATAAACACATTGCTTTGATCCTTCCAACTTTAACAGTTGTTTCACAGAAGAGTGTAGCAGTCCCTGCAGATTGCGACTGCCCTCCATTTTAAAGCAAAATTTGGGACTCTTCCAATTTGGCCCAGAAGACAGATTTTTGCCTCAAGATTGCCAGGTTACAGTAAATATATAAAGATATGTCTTTGTAAAGGCTAACACAAAAATTGAGACTTGCAAACTGTTAAAAAGGACCTGTCTAGTTTGAACTTGCCATTTCCCCCCCTAAAGTTTCTTTAATTTTTGCCTACATCAAAAATCACTTGCTACTCTACAAATTAAACGACCAAGACCCTCTTGAAAAGCCAAGCTACAGAGAAAAGCTTAAGAGTTCCTTGCTATGCCTAAACAAATCCTCAGTTACAATTTTCTTCTTAATAAGAACCTTGGACACTGAGGGGCAGTTTTGTATTGGCAAGGGGTTTGGGAAGTCAAAAGCTCCCCTCCATCCATGGATCTAATTAGTTAGGTGGAACTGTGATGCCTAATACTCTTATGAAAGAACAAAAACTATGGCTTCAGCTTTTATTCCTTTGATATTAAGAATCTGAGCTGTGTGAACTAAGAAGCAAATAGACATTTAGAATATGAGTGATTTTAAACACATTTTATTTCAGCTCAAAAAATTCTGGAACTTAAATGATTTATACCCAGTAGTACTAGTAATGGTAAACATCGTATGGCCAACTCATAGCACACACTTGCTGTTGACTCATATATTATACAAAGAAGCTAAGACACTGTCATATATCAGGTTACTAATAACTACTCTATAAAAAAAGAGCAGGCAATGCAGTTTCATCCTTTTGAAGTGGCTTTTAACAACACAGAAGACTAAAATTTCACTTTCAAGCAATGCAAACCTCACTTTTTACTTCCGAAGTTCTCTCTCCCTGCCCCCAAATGAATACTGTGACAAAGCTTTTACAAGGATAACTTTTTCTTTTTTTTTTTTTTTTTAGGTACAAGAAGGTTTGGATGCCCTTTCAGCTTCAAAGCTTTGATCTAAATATTGTAATGCCCCATGTAATTTGGATATGGTCTAGTGCCACACGGAAACAATGCCTGGGGTAATCTCTGTGTATCTTTTTGCCAAATTGTAGAGCCTTCCACCTGTGATGGAAACAGATGCCACACTGTATCAACTGTAAGTGAACTGTTGCATCTCTTCTCTGTAATTAAACTATTATTCTTTAAACTTTAACCTCTGCTGCTGCCAAGTCTGGATTCCCTCAGTGCTGTTCTTGTTCTTGCAGTGACGTTTGCCCAGCTTGGTCCATCTTCTTTTTAACACCTGTCAACTTACTGTTATGTTTTACAAGCTTTCCTTTCCTCTTTCACTGCCCTTTTTATTTATGTTTCGTTTGTTTGGGTTTGGTTTGTTTTTTTAAGTTATATTTATTGTATTAGAAGGAAAATTGGGGTCTAAATCCTCAGCTTTGAATCTTACAGAATCCAGCCCCATGGGACTATGCCAAAAAGTGCAATTCAAAAAATCTCAACCCAACACAATTTGCTTGGCTTCTTTAAAGGCCTGGGACAGATCCAGAAAGTACCAGTGTTTGCCCTTAACTTGCTCAGGTACTTTCCAGCCCCATTACACAAAGGGAGCATGAATAAAGAAAAAAAAAAAATTAGAGTCTTGGTAAAAGGAGAAATTGAGCTGCCAATTCCTACAGTTTTCAGAGTTTTAAGGATTTTCTCCTCCCAAAAGTATGTATCACAAAGCAACAAACCTTTTACAAGTGAGCCAAGTTTCTCTTCCCTATCTCTGTGAAGAGCACCACAAAGCACAGACTGGAGGGGAGCCAAAGGGCAGCTGTAGCTCAGCAGCAGCTCAGCAGCTCTTACCTGGGCTTCTGCCTGAGCTCCAAGCCCAGGAGGACCAAGAACTCCACACTTTGTGCAGGGTGATGGAGAGAATTAGCTTCAACACACCAACTGCTGCAACTACGCTCTTTCATGAACGCTATTCAGCACTGAGGTCATACAGAAAACTTTCATGTGTGTTGTGGGGGTCATACTGACACTGTATACACTTCTGTAGTGAATAGGAAAGTTTACAGCTGAAGAAGTGCCTCTCACAACCTATAGGTATCTTTCGGCCATTGGTTAAAGGCAGGTGCTTTTATTAAAGAACTCAAAGCAGCCTTTGTTTCAATAAATTCATGGGTGTAAATTGTTAGGAATCCCCGCAGCTGTTCTTATAATTAAGATGGTACTACAGTGTTACCAAGCTGCTACTTAAGCTTTAATAGGTCTGTGACTTAAACGTGAGAAATTCTAACCATAGTTTGTGCTGCTCTCCTGGTATCATAAGCACAAACCCCAGAGTTCAATTACTCAGCTAAAATTCAACAATCAGCTTATACAATACAATGTAAGAAAAAGGTGCATTTTCACATAGGAACTCATCTCTATCCACTTCCTTTCAAACTAGGCTTAATTTTGTTGCTCAGTTGTCCTTTTATTTTAATTAGAACTGTTTGTTGCATTAGCAATTGCAAAATTATTTGAAGTTGGGGTTTTTTTCCCCCCTGAAAAAAAAAAGGTAGTTTGGTGGTGGCAGTGATGGATGCTGAAAGAATCTTTAGGAATGGGGCATGTTTTAAGGTTTGGCTGGCAAGTTATTTGGATAACCTGGTGGCCTCAGGCAACATTACAAAATAAAAATTATGGTCTTATATAAAGGACAGGGGAAAGACTGTAAATATCACAGCAGTGCACCAGTAAAATGCAGTACAATTAACTCCATGAGCTGCAGCTTCCCTACCTGCACTAAGAATGATCTGCAGCAAATGCAAGCCCCAGTCTCCTGAACTGGAAGAATATTTTCCTACTAGCGACTGTTGCCAAAGGCTATGATCAGACATGAGCACGTTTCATGAAGATGACAGTTATTTTGAGGGAAACAAAGTCTGTGCAGATGTCCACCCCAGGCAACCCTAGAGATGTCAGTGCATAACTTAGGTAATAGCAACCTCCTATGCATTCCATGACCAAAAAAACCCAACCGAACCAAAAAACCCCAAAACAGCCCTCAATGTCACATCCCTTAAAACACCACCTTCTGTCAGAATGAAGCTCAATCCTGACCTAGTCAATTTTAACAGGTGACCTCTTCCTGTAAACCTCCAAACAAAAATACCACATATGTACATGTATAGTAAAATAACTATAATGTAAGTATACATAACTGAGCTCTGACCTTTGCTTCTGGCCTGACCATATGACTAAAGTAATAACATCTGCTTAAGGTCAGAGGTCTGTAATATACCAATGCTGTGTCTGTAGTAGATGCCTTCCAAAGGCAGGATGCATTGTCATGGATAATTATGATCTCTAGTGCAGACTTGTCTCAGTTTCATTTACAACCTTTTTTTGTTGTTGTTTTGTTTTGGGTTTTGTTTGTTTTGTTGGGGGTTTTTTGAGAATAACTAGAAATAAGCCTTCATTCAGAACTGTAAGATGTGTCCATTATAACAGGAGATGACATGGGGTAATGGTTTTAAAATAAAGTAGATTTAGACTAGATATAAGGAATAATTTCTCTACTATGAGGGCAGTTAAACACTGGAACAAACTGCTCAGAGAAGCTTTCAATGCCCCATCATTGGAAGTATTCAAGGTCAGGTTGGACAGGGGACTGAGCAAGATGTCCCCGTTCATTACAGTGAGGTTGGACTAGATGACCTTTAAAGGCCTCTTCCAACCCAAACTACTCTGTGATTCTACGATCTCTTTGGCAATTCTGATAATTTAAACTTAAGTGAAAAATGTGACTTCTTTTTCTAATCAATGTAACATAATTTGCATTTAAATTTGCAGTAAAATGGTCTAGGAACTCCACCCTGAAGTCTCAACGCAAAAAGATCTCATTAGAAAAGGCTTCGACCATAACAAATGAAAATATATAAACCATGTGATCCTTAGTAGGATTGGGGGTAGAGGAGAAAGGCATCAACATCACAACAAAGAAACATTCTGCTAACTCAGTCTTGCTGGTCTTCTGAAAACAAAGGAATATATTTTCAGGTCAGTGATTTTCAACTGTTCTCAATTCACAGATCCCTGAATATTATCCAGCAGAGATGGATGAACAGCAAAATTAAGCCCAAGGCAAATGACTTGCTTTTCATCCTTACCTGCCATGAATTTCCAAGATATGGTGCACAGACTATAGGCCGAAAAACACTTTTAAAATTATATCTTTTTATTCCAATTTAGCTATCTTGTTTAGAATCCTGCTATCCCATCTTCACCCAATAGGAAGAGGAAGCTGACACACTACCCATGCTCTGTGGACAAGGTTTATTTTAAATGAAATCACAAATGCATACATTTTCAGATTTCATAATTCTAGGCATGTTTAGGTACAAATCACATTGCAATCCTTCCTTCTGTGGCTTATCAGCCTTTAATTACACAGGATTTCTGGGATCACCATCAACTGGATACTCTTCCAGGCCACGGTTTTAGAGATATTTAGACATTACTTTTTTAAATTAGGCTTATGCTCTTCAGTCTCTCACACTTCAAAATGTTACGTGGCCACCTACAACACACATACAATGGAGAACTGAAAGGACCCATGTCTACGTACCTGAGACTGATCTTCAGCACTGAGATCTATGCCTCTAGATCTACTCCAAATTCAGAGCCGAAGTGTCTTTGGCCAGAACCATGGACTCAATTTACAGCACAAAATGAAATGCCAATATACTATCTGGGTCTTAGTGAGGTGCATACCTGCTCCACTGGAAAAGTCCTGTCACCTCCCTTTGCCCAAGAATCACCAGACATGGGACAAACATATAAAAGCCTTTTCGTCCATTTTTGCCCTTTTCACTTTTAAAATATCTTCATTTTAATTGTCTGCAAAATCCTTTTCTTCCCCAGGTTGCACTGAAGCATGGGCTTGTTTCTCTGACAGAGGTTTACACTAGGTATAGTCCTCTCCATATTTCCTTTGGGAGTATCTCATGCATTAATTCAGCAACAGATATGATACACCCAAAGGACCCACCCCAGCATTATGTGCCGTGTAGTCCTCAGAGTGACAGCTATCTCCTCAGGCACAACACTGGAAACAAAAACATCTTTGTGCCCACTAATCATTGAAGCCCCTGGAGCACTTCTTTAAGTCCACGTTTTCTACATACTTTGATTTTGAAAACATGCATCCCTTCTGTTCCTTACAGAGTGCTCTCAGTGCAGGCCTCTACATGAAATACAGATTTGAAGAGAGTCAGAGCTCTTCTTGGCTGTGTACTTTCTCAATCTCTTTCCAAATTTTAACTAAAAGCTTGAATACTGAACTTCTGCTGTAACTCTGGTGTTTGGTAATGGCACATCCTAGCTTCTGCTAATACACCATACAGAGGAAAAGACTACACAGTCACCATGCACTGGTTGAGGCACAATCTAGATGATTATGCAGGGTCTCTCCAATAACAGCATAATTTATACAAGAAATAATTATTTAGAAAATCATCATCAGATTAATTTGTATATATGGATTGTGTAATTTGATAGAAAATACGAAAAAATCTTGACAGAATCACCAGAAAAATTATTACAAATTTATATGGTGCAGACAGATAATCTATTTTTTTTCCACAGTGGTTTTGATGTTATTTATTCTCTATTTCTGTTACTAAGTCTCTTTGCCTGCTAGCACGCTGCAGAAATCCCTCTTCTGGCAAACAACATCATCCAGGGGACAATTTCTCAGAGAAATCTGGCTCAAATTCAAGATTCATTGTATTGATAGGATCAAAGATGGATCAAAAAAGGAGGAGGAGAATTCATTAACACATTAACCAGAAAATTTGCATGCATTTACTCTTGCTCTTGACCAAAACCATAATACTTTTATTTCTTGTCTGACTGATTAACATTTGGGCTGAGCCAACACATCTCATTTGCAATTGGGAGCAACCGTACTTTCAGAGAGATCTAGATCAAATACACAAAATATAAACAAAGATCAGGTAACACCAGGAATCTTCACTGTGAAACAAAAGATGTAGACTAGGACTTCTACTTTCCCCTTCCCCCCCCCTCAAACAAGTGATACACATTACATTCTTACAGATCTGATGTTCATAACTGTATTACTATGAATCTGCAAAACACATCACTTTGATAAAAACCTGATTTTTATAAGCTAGGAATCAGTGGTTCAGAACTGTTCTGAGGAATAAAACTACTTCAGAAAAATTCTTCAGAATTTTTTGCATTAAATAAAACGTCTTTTTTTTCTGTGGCCATGAAAGCTTACCTAATATTTTCATTTCTTGACACAATGGCAACCGGGCTACTTACTTAGAGAAAGCTGAAAGCAATGTTAGTAGAACTACTATTAAGTAAATAAATAAATAAAAGCAAAACATTGTTGAAAATTGGACTGAAATCCGTTAGCCTGGGTTCATAACAAATGAAAAATGAATTTCAAATATACAGGCTTATCTTTGCAAAGAGTACTGCCAAACATGGACTAAAATAACTCTGGTCATACTGGAAAGGGCTTCCTTACCACCGACAACTGGCTAGCTGGACACTAGGTTAGTGACCTGACCCTACCTTGTATCCTCATATTCTGCCCAAGCTCTTCAGCATTATGAATAGAATTTTCATTGGTCCTAAACTGTGATTTTTTTTTTTTAACAGCACTCTGCAACTAACTTCCCTGAGCTGATCTCTGAACGTGAGTGCATAGCAAGAGCCGACAAAGTGCCTGCTTCTCCAATTTGTGTGCTGCGTTTTCTTTGGCAGAGTGAACTGAAATTACACAGAGGAACTTTTTTTTTTTTTTTTGTAGAGACAAGGAGCAGAAGAGAAAATACAAGTGCTGTGGTGGTCATATTGACTGGAAGCAACTAAAGTGCAAGAACTACAAAGGCACAAGAAGCAATTAGGAGACACTATCTGTAAGCCCATAGAGGTGTTGTGACATTAACTTTTGATCTCCTAACTTTCTACAAAATCATCCCTGCCTGCCTCTGATTGCCTATCAAGACAGATTAATGCACTGTCAAGGGGCCTCAGCTGCCTGACACCCAAGCCCAGCACCGGCAACATTTGGTGATTTTGTATATCAAACACAGCTGGGTCCAAGCCCACTCTGAGACACTGCCACAGCCAGAGTGGCTGTGGAAGCATCAGCTGAGGGAACAGCAAGGGGACTATCACACCCAGTGGTTACTCATGTCTTACAGCCACTTCATCCCTGCCTCTTGTAATGGTTTGACATGTTTTTTTCCTCCCCAGACACCAGGAAACTCTACGAATAGGAGCCGATTTTCCTATTTAACCTTGCAATGACAGTCCATTACAGTCCAAGTGAACTCCATGAAGGTTACTGCTCTGACCTTGAAAACCTCTGAAAAGCCCATCTGCAAAAAGAGATCCTGCCCTCCCCCCTCCAACACACACACACACACGACTGCTGGCTCTGGAATAAGCTGCTCTTGCGTCTCCAGTGTCTGCGAGATCAAGGTGTTTAACAGATTTCTGCTCATCTCAGGAGGTACACAGACACCCAGAAAGCAGCTAGTCCATGCAGCCCAACCGTCTGCACTCAACAGATTAATGAACATGGGCAGCTTAGATTTGAAAAAAAGCTAAAACACACAGTAATGAAGAAAAACAACAACCAACCAACAGAAAGCCCCAAATAACAAAAAGCACTACAACAAAAAACAAAATCCAAAAATACCCCAAGCCAACTAATTGACCCAAAACTCCCCCCAAACACACATCTATTCCCTCTGACTGACAAAGCGAACAGAAGCAGCGTGTTGACGTGTTCCCTGCCTCTGCCTTGCCTATCCACAGCACTGTCAGAGCCTATAAATACCCCAGGGACCCAATACTTGTGGTGTGGAGCCCACTCACACCATCCTTCTGTTCTCTGGCCTTATCGCCAGATGGTTCTGCAGGGCTGCTGGGCACTCCCAGGCTTTTGTGGGAGACTGTGGAGTAACATGGCAGCACTGTTTGTTGCAGAAACAAAACAACACAAAAAGCTTCAGATGTGTAAGTAGGGGCCAAATGGTTTATTTTCATCTTGTGAACCTGCTACCTGAATGTATCTCTCTCCCACCATGCATTTTTCTTTTGCGATTTATGCACTACAACACAAACTCCCTGAACAGGCTTCTAATCTTAAATAATGAAAAAAAATTATTGAAATATATATATATATATATAAATAAACCCCTGCCTCCTCAGTATCCTAAAGTGAGGGACTCCAAACTCCCCCTGCCCCTCACCACCCTTCAGCTAACAATAATGCAAAGGGCATTCAACAGACTGCTCTGAAGATGGAGGAGACTAACCAGGAATAACCATCCTGAACTCTGCTGCTCCCAGCACAGTATGGCAAGATGAACTCCACATCTAATAGCCCGAGACGGACATTAGGAAGGAACTAGTCTCTTACTGAGGACATGGTAATCACAGCCACATCTCTGCAGATTCAGTGGCAATGAGGTATAAGATACAATTCCAGCTCTGGGACTAGAAAGATGTTTTCAAATAGCTTAAGTTTTCTCCCCAAATCCCGTTATTTTCTAATTCCAGTTCAATTTCTGCAGCAAGTCCCGTTTCCTTGGGTTTCCCTTGGGACTGTGGGGCTGCATTTCAACTTTTCAGGACTAACGCTCTCTCAGATCCCAGTGACTGCTAACTTCAAAAGGGAACAGGCTGGGTTCATTACACTACTTAATGACATTCATTTTGGCACTAATCTTAAAGCACTTAATGCATTTAAAGCCTTTTTTTTTTTTTTTTTTTTTAAATAACCAGTATAACCCGGCAGTCAGAATTAATTTGTCAACAATTCACAAGAACCTCCGTCACAGGATGAAGCAGGCACATTTTAAAGACAGTTTGCCTTATTCAACTTTCACCTGAACTATGATAAAACACCACCCAGAACCATGCATACAAATATTTTCTAAAATATTACAGCAGCACTTCAGTTTTTTTCCAACTGAAGATAATTAAACAAATTAACCTCCCGCCCAGATGTGTATGGAAGCAAATAAGAAATGTGGCCACTGATGTCAAGGGTAAATCTGGATAGAAAGAGTAAGAAGCCATCAATGGGGATACAATCAGCATAAATGCTTTAACTGTTTACATCTCGATTATTAGAAGAAATTGATAATTGAGGAACAAACTGCTTTCCTACTAATTCTGAAATTCCAGCATTAATTCAGACAAGAACAGTACAAGATGCCAGTAGTGTGAACTATTTCACACAGATAAGTAATTCTGCAAGGAAGCAAAGGTGCTAAATGTTACTCAAGGGAGGAGCAACAGCAGTAGAGAAAGAGTTAGACATAGGATAAATTTTGCAGAAAAAAACCTACTGACTTGGAAAATGCACATTAGAAGAAAATTACAGAAAATTAAAGATTTCTTATTACAAAAGTTACTACATTAATAATTATTAATAATTATTATAACAGTTACTACATTAATGTCATTAATAGAACCCCATGATATCTCTATATAATTTGATTTATACATATAATTTAGTGTTGGATCACACTGAAACCATCTTGAATTCAAGGTAGATAAATCAGACAATTCAGAGTTTTGATGTACTGGGGGTGATGGGGGAAGAGCAGAGAACAAAAAACAACCAAGCCTATAAAAATTCAGAGGCTTCCAAAACACAAAAACTGAAGTTGGTTTTGTGAGCATTTTGGTATGACCAGCAGTTGGTCTTACATGCAGTTGCTTGTTCTCTATTTTAGTACTATTACTTTGTTTCTCTCTTGAAATCAGAAATGACAAATCCACATGAAAAATAATTGGAGAAGAGAAACCAGGTGGTGAAAGGCTAAGAGAACAAGTCTTAAGAGAAGCAGCAAAGGGAACTGGGGCTATTTAGTCTAAAGAAAAGGAGGCTGAGGGGACACACACACACGTTATTGCCCTCTACAACTATCTGAAAGGACATTGTAGAGAGGTAGGTGCTGGTTTCTTTTCACAAGTAAATAGTGACAGGACAAGAGAGAATGGCCTAAAGCTACAACGAGGGGAGGTTTAGGCAGGACATGAGGATATTTTTTTTCTCTCTGAAAGGGCTGTCAGCCATTGGAACAGGCTGCCCAGTGAGGTGGTTGAGTCACCATCCCTGGATGTGTTTAAAAGTCATATAGATGTTGTGCTTGGGGATAAGGCTTAGGGGTGAACACAGTAGAGCAAGTTTAAACATTGGACTTGATAATCTTAAAGGTCTTTTCTAATCTAAATGATTCTACAATTCTACGAAAGCCCAAATAAATGTCCAGTGAAGAATTATTTTAAAATTTATTCTTTAATCCATAAGCATTATATTCATGTACTTTGGAGGAAATAATCTGTATCTTCCTATTTGATTTGTCTTTGTCTACAAAGCCAAAAAGGAGAGCAGCCCACAAACATCTGAAACATGCTGATGCAGAAAACAAGGCAATATTTACTCAATAAATAAGGCTATTCCTGCTCTGGGTTGGAATAAAAGCAGCACTGACTGTGCTGTCTGTAGTTGTCTAAAAGCATCGAGTGCAATGCCATCTGACAGTAGGGTCAATATTTGATTGGGGATTGAAGGTTATTTTGCAAGTTTGATCTGTGTGCAGGAGAAGCAACCGCCCATCTTTGATACGTACGGATTGCCTCTAAATCCAAGGAGGTAATTATTCAACAGTACAAAGCCACAATGCAACCACAAATGGAGTATCACATGCAGCTCTTCTCCGAAAGGATTGTGAAAAAAAGATGTACAATAACTAGGCTGATAGAAGGCTAACTTAAATTATATAGGAATTGGAGAATAAGATACTGAATATGAAGACTGACTAAGGAAGCTGAAGTTATATAATCCAGAAAAGAGGATTGAGCAGAATATGATCATAGTCTATAAATATCTTTCAGGTAACAATACAGATGAAAAGAAAATTACTTAGAGTCCTGGTAGAGGATGAGAAGCAATTTTCTTTAGCTAAAGAAGGAAAAGCTGAACAGGAATGTAGGCCAAACAATTGCAAAACCTAACACCCCATAGCAGTGTGCATGGGATGGCATTTTAATCTAGGTGGAGCCATTTCACAAGTGACAGTTCCAATCAAAGTGGATGAGTCCTGTGTCTACTACAATCCTGTGATCATCTGCCAACAGAATGGACAGGGTTTTATTTTGCTGTCTGGGCACTCAAGAGCAGCAATTAGTTTTAATAGATATTAAAGCTGAGCACGTTTTTAAAGATCAACTGTCAAAAAGAAGCACTTCTATCTTCCTCTGTCAGTTCAGGGAGACATATTGTTAACACTAACCATGGACAAGAAAAAAACGCCTTAACATGGAAAATAACCCATCATAACCGTTAAAGATGGACATGTAGCAAGTGCCCAAGATAAGTCCTGGACAGCAATAGAGGACTTGCTCTCAATTAATCCAGCTTTAAAACTTTCAGATACTTTCAACATAAGCAATAATTGCTCAAAGCAAATACATTGGAATGAGCAAGTAGAGGTTTACCTCAAAGAGTGAAAAAAGTAACATTTGAGTTTGCAAATTCAACAGGGCAACAGAAGTCTACAAAAGAAGATGAGAAGGTGGCTGTAAGATTGATACAAGATCCATAAGGCTGCTACTGCACCCTTCATGCCGCTGTATGGTAACACAGACTGAGCAAGCTTGAGAGTAATTATTTCCTTGGGCCATAACCACACAGACAGAAGCCCAAAACAGCAAAACCCTGTTTGGATGTTGGTAGAAGCTCAGACTCTACGCTGGTTTTGTGTAGCTGTGGCTACATTACTGTCACCACACAAGCAGCCCACTTAATTATAATTTTAAAAGATCCGCAAGAGAACTGTGGTGATGCACTAGTCTGCACTGCAGACTGCCAAATACTAACAGACTTAAGGCCAGGGGTTAATTTCAGTTTTAGGCAGCTTTGGGGAATATTCTCCCCGCACATCAACACCATACTCACAACTCTGTCCACTCAATGCTTGTAACAGCAGCATTTTACTTTGGATTGCACACTTGTCATACTCTGATAAAGTTTCTGATAAAGAGGTAAGGAAGAATTTTTTTATTCTTAATAGCATTGCTGAACACACCTTGGGAAGATTGTTACTTGATCATCAATTGTCATGAAAGTTCACATAAGCAGTGGAAAAAGAATGTACCTCTTTGCCCCATAAACACAGCTACTTCAGGTATTTCATTTGCACTGGAAGTGTCACAGGTTCAAGAAAGGTAATCAACTGCAGTCCATTTGCTAACACACACTTGTACAATGGTATGTTTCTACAAACACACCCAATATGCACAATCATTATCAGGTCAGGAGAGAAACATTGCAGTAGTTAAAAGAGTAACTAGAGCTACAGATTGCTCCCCTCTGCAGTAGAGGTTTTTGGTTTGCTGGGGTTCTTTTACATTTTTACATCCTGCACTTGTGTCTACAGTACTATTACAGTACACCAGATAATACACCAGTGTTTACTAGAGAGGAACAGTCAACAGCCAAGAAAAGCCTACTTGTTCCATCCCATTAAGAGTCCCTTGCTAACGCAGACAGGCAGGCATGCCCAGCTTCACACAGAGGTTTCAGATGCACTGGATGCCATCCAACGCTGCCTGCTCATGTGCCACTGCAGCACCTTCATGTGGCATTTATTTCCATTTCAGCTGGCATCAGAAATACTGAGGCAATTTTGAATAGGGGGAAAAAAAAAAAAAATTGCCTCCCTAGCATAGGATTTTTTTTGGTATTTCACTGCTGAATGTTCTGAGCAGTTGATATGAAAACATACAAGTTTTGGGAAGTCTGCATTCCTACTGAAGTGCTGGTGAATACAAATACAAAAGGCATTATGGTGTGGCTTTCCCGTACTAACCACTAGACCTTTCCCAAGTTGCTAAAATAAGACATTCTCTAAGTGGTGTGCAAAAAATTCCACATGCTAAGGTAAACATTTTCTGACCTAACATATTGCGAAGACTTTCACTCTTCCTTTCTAATCTGTTGGACATGCCACTCTCATTTTCTCCTTCCACTGGTACCATGTCTGAGACAAGGTATCTTTGCAAACCCTTTTCTTTCTTCTTTTATCCCAACAGAAAGTGCCATGCAAGTTTAAAACATAAAGGACCTTCTGAAGACGGTGGGAAAGTCAGGAGAAGTGGATGGGGGATGAAGACAGAACCTGTGAAAACATAACTGCCATAGATCTTAGATCCCAGAATCATTTAGGTCAGAGAAGTTCCTTAGTATCATTAAATTCAACCATTAACATAAGACTGCCAAAACAAAAACTAACCTATGTCCCTAAGCACTATGTCTACGCATCTTTTGAATACCTCCAGGAATGCTGCTGCTGATTCAACCACTTCCCTGGACAGCCTGTTCCAATGCTTGTTAACCCTTTTGGTAAAGAAATGTTTCACAATATCCTATCAAAACCTCCCCTCGAGCAATCTGAGTCTATTTCCTCTTGTCCTATCACTTGCTACTTGGGAAAAAGCTTATATTATACAGGTATGAGCTGCAGCAATATCACACATCGCTTTCACAAGGTCAGCTTGCAGCCTGAGCCCACAGAAACTGCTGGTAACACCTCTTTGTTGTCACAAAGATGGATGTTTCTGGAATGTAGGAGCACAGAAGATTCCAGGAGCCCTTGGGGACTAGACAGACACCTGATCTCATCCTGCCACTCCAACCAAATAACCGAGGAAAAATACTGCCAGGGACTCTGTAGAGATCTCAACTTCAATGCCTTTCTTGGGTGTCATAACAGGACAGTGCTACCTCCAGCTCAGCCTTTTATCACATTTGGTCTTCTGCACACATGCCAAAAGTCAGGATAACCTTCACAGTCTGTCCCAAAGAATTAAGGCAACAAGTGAGTGGAATACATAGGAACAGCTGTTTTGATCTGCAAAAACTAACCAGGTAAACTATTAAAAAAACCTCTACAGTTACAAATCTAAGAAGATGGTTGGCTAAGAATGCAGATCAATGGCACTTCAGGTTGCCAAAAAAGAGAAACAGAAGATGATGTTTATGGCTCAGAATCCTCTCTAATACCATTTTTGTTACTAAGTCATTATGTGTATATGCAATCTACAGATAGGCAGTTAAATTAGATGCCCAGAGCTTACACAAAACTACAGACTTTGACTAAATATTAATCGAACAACATTATTGGATTAAAATTAATATTGATTAATGCCATACTTTGTTGATTACACATAATTAATGAAAAAGAGATTTATCTAAACAAATAAGAGCTCAGTAAGTCCTTTTCAGGAATGAGAAGTGTGAAGGCAAGAGAGGCTGTAGCTCACAGCAGTTACTTGAAACTGCAGACACAAAAGCCAGTCCCACTACATGAGCTATAAATCCATTTCTGCTTATTACTACAGCCTGCCCATTTGACTTCTACCCTAATAAATGGTTCTCAATGAAAAGCATGCAAGTACACAATTTTCTCTGGCTTTCACCAGAGCACTAAGGATCGTGAGATGGATCATTAGCTTTCTGTACGAGACATCTGCATAGTTTTGAAATTTTACTAATAATCTCTTGAAATAAGTATTGCAGCAGAAGGTACATTAAGCCAAAGTCATCACTAGTCCAAATCTGTGAGGATATGGTTTTTGAAGGCAACTTTGCCCTTAGCTTTAGACATATTTGTAGAATTCAAGTGGTTTTATTGTGTGGATATTCTCGCCCCCTCAAAACTATAATTACTATAAAGAAAATAAAACTACAAATCCAGAAGTACTTCTGATCACCGCAACTGGGTTGTTTCTCTGAGTATTCTCAGCCACAGACTTGTTTCTCAGAAAACACAGATAAAAGTGCAAAGTAACTTTCTTTTAAAATTGGACAAATAAGAACACAATTTTTTCTTGATTTGCCCCGATTTTATAAACAAAAGTATGCAAGAAATTTAATGTAGTATAAACACGATAATTTTCTTTAGAATGTTGACAGCCATGGTTTAAAATTGTAGTTAAATAAAGTTCCCAGTTACATGTTTCAAACTAGTGAGAATTAATATCTTTGAAATTAACACAGCCAAGAAAGGATTTTGCAAAAATCTACTAAACAAAAGATAATCTTGCAATACAAAAATGTACGTATCTAAAAAATCTGAATTTTATTAGGAGTATAGAACTAGAAATAAAAGATATTTTAGGTGCATCTGCAATCTTTTATGCTTGTCCAGCATATTTTAAGGATATTATTTAGAAATTATCTGTCAACTCAGCCATATTCTCATTGAGAGCATCAATTTTTTATGCATTTTTAAGTATGACCTAAGAGGCATAGAGAGCTAAAACAAAGGTGACATTTTATTAGTAGCCGTAGGCAACTCTAGTTCTGGAACATTTTTTATTATTTATCTCTCCTATACATATATATATATATATATATATAATCTGCTGCTTTTAACTTTATTGACTAATAATATTCACTGGAGACTGAGTCTTTCTTGACTAGTGATGGGAAAGCAGAAAGGTCGCAAGGTAAAAGAAAACTCCATTTTCATTGGCATTGTAATGCATAGCTCTTAAGGGAATTCAAGTTGCTTTAGAAAGGCTTAGACATATATTGGTGGGCCCTTTACTCCTGAGCCAACTAAAAGCCCATCCATCTGTGCACAATCCAATGTAATAAAAGCACAGTAAAAAGGATAGTTTCTGTTCACTTTTCTTGTAAAGCCTCTCTTGTGTTTTATTGCCAACTCCACAGTAACTTCACACCCCCACTCAAAATAAGATCATGGTTGCTTCTTAAAGGAAGGTTCCACAGGCTAATAAAAGGTCACAGTGCTGTGAGATTTCCTTTTAGACAATGAACAGGATTAGAAGTGAGTAGGTCCCAGCGAGCAGATTACCCTAAAATGAAACCCAGGGATGACGAGGCAAAGCCCAGGGTCCCAGTTGTGTGTCAGCAATCTTGTTTCAGAAAGTCTGGGGTCAAGAAGTGGCTATCAACAAAACTGGCATGTGTATATATACACACACATACATATATATATATATATAATGCATCACAAGTGAAGGTGATAAACTTGCCCAATCAACCAACCAAGAAAACAAACAAAACCCTCTAAAAGTTTACCAAATCTGAAGGTTAAGGCTTTGTCAGAAGTAAACTAGTATCAGAAAATATGGAAATAAAAAGATAGACTGCCTAAATGACCATCACTTTGCCTTTTATCATATTTTAATTGAAACTGAAAATCAAGAAAGCAGGAAGGGTGTTTGGAGAAATCAAAATGCATCATTCAACCACATTAAAGTATGCTCACATAACTGCAAAGAGGTTTTATCACTCACTGGCTGTAAAGCACCACTCATGTACCACCCATCAGCTGACACCCAGTAACTGGTCATGGATGTGATCCCGCTCAGGGGCAACGCAAAGCAGAAGAGGAGAGATACCACTACATTCAGTCATGATAGCCTGAGTAGCTCAAGAAGGAAATTATTTGTATTCCTAGTGTTTCAGCCACTGCATTCTGCTCTACTGCCAGTACCACAGTCAGGACCAGGTATCCCAGAAGTTACTATGCCACAGGTGAAGATGACAGTCTTCTTAAAGAATGTTTTTTTAAGACATGGGTAAAAGTACTCACAGCCACTAGTTAGCTACCAATGACAAGTTGAATACTGTGACATCACATATTAAGTTATGACCATATACGCTGATAAATTGATATTCAAGGTCCCAGAGTTATATAGGCAATTATGGTTCCGCTAAGCAAATGGGAGGCCAACAACAATGCTGGTTGGAAGTTTAGGAGTCACATCCGGTATCAGATGGTCACAACAAACACCCCTCAAGTGTATATACAATTCTGAGAGCATTGGAGGCTGCCTGGGGAGCTGCTGTAGGTAGTCAAGGGAAAAGACAGAAGGCTCCACTACCACGGCCCATGCTGAAGGCTTTTGTCACAGATCTATAATTCCTGCATGAACAACCAAAACCTTCAAAATTTCAGCAGTATTTTACAATACAGGGTCAGAGTATCTTATCTGACACTACAAACACTGAAGGGACAGACGACTTTGTTACAGGCAAGAGTCCTTAAAATTTTTATTCAGCTTCCCCTACCCCAGCCCAGTCCGCAGAAAGAATTGCAGCTGCTCACAGTACTTAATGGACAGCAAAAGTCTTCCTGTTACCTGCCAGGCATCTGTACTTGTACAATGTGAATGCTGACAGGAGAAAGAGGGAAAAGGAAATGAGGCACATCCCTCAGTGTCTGCCCAGAGCCCTTGCTCTTCCTGGAGAAACTGAACAGCATAACTTCTAATGTTCTCTACTTGATCAAAACAGTGATTTAAATATCTCTGAACTGAAAAGAGTTGAGATTGCACAGCTGATTCTCATCACTAAGAATGAAAACTCTAAACTTTCATATCAGAACAACAGTTAGAAAATACACAAGATGTTCTTACCTATTTGAAGGAAAAGAACTTTTTACTTTAGTTGACTCTTATAGGTATAACATGCATTAATATAAAAAACAAACAGCCTTTTTGATCACTTTGATCATATGTAAGCAAATCATCACCAGATCTAGACAGCTCAGGGACTTCCAGTATTTAGTCCAATACTCTACAGTAATTATTGAGTGGATTTACAATATATAGAAATGTCGCGTCTCTCTCAAATGTTTTTACAGCTTTTTCATTTAAAATCTCTGCTCTCGTTTTACAGAACGTTAAATGTTACAAAACAGCCAGCAAAATTTCCATGAGCTCTTCTGGCTAGATGCTGGCAGGCAGCCACAATCATGCTAATGAGATCCTTAAGGTACACACACAGTTTTGTTAATTGAATGAAATCACAAAAAAGTCATTTTATGGTCTTCAAAGCCCAGATTCTGTCTTTCTATTAGTTTAAATCACGTTCAAATGCTGAATAGATGCTTTACTGCCCACTGATGAGAAAAATAAAAGCCAACAGGGGTAAGGGCAATAGGCCATCATAAATACAGGACAAAATGTTGTGGACAAGTATTCTTTTTTTGGGGGGAAACATACCCTCCTTTCACTTTTTTGCAGAGTGCTCTGCACCTGGGATGGTATTTTGCTTCCCTTGTTGCCATCGGGACAAGCAGAATGTTCAGATTTCATTTTATAAAATCCTCAGATTAGTGCTAATGTCTTATCTGTATTCCCTTACCAACAAATGCATACTTATTTGTATTTAAAAAAATGACAGAAATCTTTTTCTAGAGCTCCATTTGGTCTGTATGCAACCGCCCAGAATTCTGCTGTTTGCCCAAGACTGCAGTTCCGACACAGCCAGCCTCATTTTCTAAAACTTGGCTAAACCTTCATAAAGCCTCACTTTTAAGCATCACAGTCAAGTGCTTTTGTTTGGTTTTTCTGGGATTTCTATTACTACTTAAGTGAAATTATTCCCTGTTTCTTTTTACAGACATGTCCCCAGCTAGTTTATAATTATAGGCAGAAGTTACTCAGTAAACATACTGTGACTCTAACAGAAATAAAGCAGTAAAGAACACGGCAGAGAAGAGAACTGGTTTTTTGTAACTTAAAAAAAAAATAAAAATGTTATTTGAAAAGGTCTTAAACAGTTTATGATGTCAAAAAGAAACAAAAAAAAATTACATATTCAGGTTTTTGTCTGAACAATCTGTAGAAGTTCTCAGGTGACACTGCAAGAAATCCTACTAAGAAATGCTGTAGCATCCTCCTTACACACTTGTCTCAAGCACAGACTGAGCAAGTAGATTATGCCGAGAACAGGTACCTGGACTCGTTACGCACTTTATGAACCCACTGCTTATTTATTCCATACTGTTACAGTCAAATCCTGCCACCGATACCCACATCCTTCTCAGAAGGAAAGTCTGTTGAGGTCACTGGGCTGAGTCTTGACAATCTTAATCACTGCTCAATGAATCCCAACAGTGTCTAGCTACGACGTCAAGCATGAACCTGAGGGGGCGGGTGGAATAACAAAGTTCATCAGATTCTAAATTACAACAGCCGGGGGAGGGGGGAGAAGGTCCGATTTGAGTGGGAGTCTGGTCTGCAGAGGAACAGCATTTTAAAAAATGAAATAAATAAAAATGCATACTTTAATGTCCTTAGAAGAAGATCCAATCATGTCAGTACATGGTTTTTTTTTAAAAAAAAAGTATCGATAATAACCCTTTACATTTAAAATAAGAGTTACTTTCTACACTAATTGTGTTTTGTCTCTGTGCTGAAGGTTTTCAGGGCTCAGAACGTGAGTCAAGATGCTGAACAGCATGTGTGTACACAACACGACAGACTTTGGCAGGGGACACAACAAAGGCTTCGGAACCGGGGTGAGCACAGCAAAGGGCCTCCCGTGTACGTCAGGGATGATGGGGCTGTCTGCTAGAAATCTGGCATACTGCTCAAGGGGATTTTGTCAGCCTGAAATGGATTTCTGTGCCTCGCTGATGAATGTTAACATACGACTGCACTTGCTGAATATTTTCGTGGCTTTATAACCTCTTTATAGGACATATTATCATCTTCCTCTTCCCTCCCTCTAGCTGATGGACGCTACACGCCATAAAAACATACACCCTTAGATGGATGTCCATTACAAAGATTTTCTACTTGATTTTAATCCAAAAAAGCTGGCATTAGCCTGGTATTTTTTAATTAAAACCTCCTTCACTCAGTTCTTTTTTGTTTGGTACAGCATCTATCAATCAGGAGGAGTCGCCACAGGATGCACACGGTGGCAGGAGGCTATTTCATCCCCTCCCCCAACACCAGACACTGACTTTTTTTTCCTATCCTTTCCCCACCTCCCCCCCCACCCAACTTCATTAACTAAATGCACTGAATAAACCTTAACATCCCAGCTAAATCCTATTGGCCCTGGATTTGCTACTTAATGCTAAAACCCAAGCGACCCATTTTTCTCCTGTTGATACTTCTATTGCTGATGGCAGCCAGCCGAGAAAAATACCCAACCTTAAAATATTTTAACGTAAGGAACAAAACCCAGAGAATTCATCACTCATGCTGCTGCTGCTCATGAACTTTACGTAAGCTCTACTTCACGTGTCTAAGCTTCTCATGCTTTTGTGCTTCATAGGCAACACAGTGAGTCTGTTGCTTAGCAAATGAATGCAACCAAGTGTATGTGTTATTAAAAGTGCAACAAGGTCTCTTTTTAAAGAAAAATTACCTTGCAAAGTCTATGGAAAAAACATTTCTGCACATTCTACAATTTCCAGTCATGGTGGTGTTACAAGATGGAGACCTCACTAACTGAAAATCTTTGGAAAAAGAGAAACAACAAGAGTAAACAGATGAGTGCTACAGATCCATTATGAGTTCCAACCCTTAGATTTTGCTTTAAACTGTAATTGTTTGTCTTCTGGTTTTACATACAGAACAGAAAAGGCTAATTATTTACCACCTCTCTGCCTCATGGCTGCTGGCCCTCCCGTTGCACCCCAGTTACCACTGCTGCACCTAATCTCACCTCGGCTCAGCTGCCCAATACTTCCTCCTTGGTCCCTGAAGATGAGGAGGAATGCTGATGGTAACTTCCCAGTCTTGACTCTTTATTCCCAAAGCACCCAAACTGGGCTATTAATCCAGGGGCAAAGTCTCCCTATGGAAGCATTAAGAGCTTTGGTTCCTGACTGCTCCTGGGGCAACCAGCTTGCTTTTCCTCTTGCTCCATCACAACGCTGACCTCCCTGCCTCCCACAAAACATCAATGCCATGACCACCATGTGGTCTGCCTCAGCACCTGCCACTCCAAAACCCTTCCCTCCTGCAAACAACTCTGCCACCCTCCTGCCACACACACCTGTGGCTGCAGCTGTGCCCCCCATTATCTTTGCAAGCTTCTGCATAGCTTCCTGCAGCCGTGCACTACTCTTGCCCCACTGCAGGGTCCCTCTGCAGCAGCCTCTGCCCAGTGTGCTTGGCTCCAGCCTCCCAGCCCTCCGGAGTAGGAGGGCCAGCTCACCCCGTGCTCACCCGTGTCCTGTCCTGCTTCCCCCAGCATGGAGCACCATGAGGGGTGTGATGCACTGTGCCTCAGCTAGAACAGCCTCCTGCCCTTTGATGGCTCCATGGCAAGCAGCTTCCCACACAGAAAACTCAGTGCTCCCCTCATGGCTTGCAGAAGGCATTCACCACATCTGCAGTTATCTGTTGGAGAAGGCTATTCCAGCTTGCTCTTGGGTATCCAACCAACACAGCAGTCTTTGGGTTTGACTTATATTTTTAATACCACATTTCACTTCACATTAATATCAGACCTCAGTGCCCCACAATACCAAGGCTGATTTCTGAGAAGAGCTGCATCCTGAAACGCCCATCCCATGCACACCCAGCCCTCTGCCTGGCAAATTCCTGTGACATTCAGAGCCTGTGAAGGCTGAAAACAAACAAGGAGCCTGGGCAGCTGGTAGAAATTCAGTTATCCTGAACAAAAGTTGTATTTACAAACAACCTAAAAGCAAATCTAATCCAGCACTGAAGATACGCAGCACAGGTTATACATTAAGATTGTTAGTACGATGTCTGTTATGAGAAGGCTTTCAAATCAAAGCTCCTTCTAACTGCCTGTGCACTCACATCAATGTATTTTATTACCAATACCACTAATGGAGTGTTCATCATGTTTCTAGCTTCTCTGCAGGAACGAGAAAAATATATTGAGCCACGCAAGAATAAAATGAATCTATCCATGTCACCATGCGTTATTATGCTGCACACACTCTATAGATGTGTTTAAATATGGTCCTTGAAGGAAGTAATGGCAACTGATTTCAGTATTACAGAAATATCCAGGCCAGCATAAATTGGAGATAAAGAGTGATAAGGAACAGAAGCAGTAAAACAAACACTTTATTCTTGAGGACTTACTATTGCAGCATGGACACAGATGAGAGAGGGGAAGGACACAAGGTCTTTTGTGAGAAACCTGCCATTTCAGATTGTAAGGAAAGTATAAAAAGTTTTCTTCACCCGATTATAAATTAAGAAGTTATTGAGTAATGACCACACGATCAATCAAGTTTTCTTCTTTTCTTGAACACAAGGAGTAGACTACTAGGTAGATGAACAGATGATGATATAAGTTTATGAGTAGACAAGCCTCCATTTTTTAGTTTATTTTTATGAACTCTTGCCCGATTTTAACATGGCCGATGCCTGGATTCCATTTTGAACCATCCTCAGCGACAGTTCACGAGCGCTGTACCAGGGATCTTTGTAGGGATAAAAGGCGGACAAGTGGATTCCCAGCTGCTCAACTCCATTTTTACTATTCTAAAACCACATATCAAAGAAACAAACAAGACCTACAGGTAGACTGGATGTTACACACATTTCCAACAGCTATTTTTAATATCTTTTTCAACGTCTGAAGATAGATATGCAGAACAACTTCCAGCTATGACTGTATTTTGCTGCCTATACAGAAGAGCTGTTAAAACACAACGTTAACACGCGTTGTTTATTTTTCCAGCAATACTAGCAGGGTTATCAGAAACAGAAACGCAAGCTGTCCATGCAACACAACCACCCTGAGTGTCATAGGACAACCTAGCAGACGTATTAAAGAGATTTGGGCGCACAGTGCCCAAACTTCTTGCATCTTAAAAAAAATAATTATTATTAATAAAAATTATTATCATAAATAATAATAAAAATATTAATAATAATAGTAGTAAAAGTGAGGTGCGAAGTCCAGTCTCTCATTTTACTGTTATCACCAAGCTACCGTCTATGTTCCAACTTTTACTCAAGAAGCACACACTTCAGCATTTCCCTTTCCGCCACCGAACGCCACACAGAACAAAACCACAACTGTTTACTTGGACTGTTCACATCAGCTACTTAGAACTCAACAAGCAACCAGAAACGTTACCAGCTCAATAAAAGCAAGCAACTCTCAAAGCTAACCCCTCCAAAACATGGGGGGGCACCGCTCCAGCCCGGTTACTTTTGAGAGCAACGCCGGTTTTCCCGCCGGTCTGAAACTTCTTACCCTCCGCCTTTCCAGTCCCCCCGCAGCCCCTGTGCTTTCCCTGGCAAAGGCCGGATCCCGCCTCTCCCCATCCCGCTTTCAACTCGCAAGAAACTCTTCATTCACCACGAGTGGCTGCAGGAAGCGGGACACACACCCCCCCCCCAGCCCCCCAAGAGATGCTGTTACCCCATGCAACCCCCGGGCTGCTCGCCTGGGGGGGGGGGGTCACTCTCCCGGGGGGCCCCCCCCGCTTCCCAGCCCCTACCCCGCGTCCCAGCGCGGGCGGGGGACGAGACGGCCCCGCCGCCGCCCAAACCAGCGCCACAGCAACTTGTTGCTTTCAATCTTTTAACGACTTGGCCTCCACCGCAGCCCCGTCCCGGGCAGGCAAGAGAGAGACAGAGAAAAGCAAAACTCAAGCCCTTCAAAAGCCCCCGCCGAAGTAGCGAGCGCGGCTCCCGCAAGCCCGAAACGGGGCGACCCCCACGACCACCCCCAACCCCAAAGGCGGGCAGCACCCGCTCCTCGCCCGCGCAGCAACTCCAGGAGGCAGGAGCGGGCTCTTCCCCCCCCGCACCCCTGCGCGGGGCAGCGCTACCCACCTGCGGAGGGGCTCCCCCGGCCCGCGGAGCTCCGCGCCGCGCCGCGCCGCTCCCTTCTTCCCTCCCTGCGCGGGTGCGCAGCGCGGCCGCCTCCCGCCGGGTCCCGCCCGAGCGCAGGCACACGGCCGGCAGCCCTGCCACAGCACAGCCAAACCGGGCTGCTTTGGTTGGTTGGTTTGTTTGTTTTCTTCCTTCCTTCCTCCCTCCCGCTTCTTTTTCTTCCCCTCCTGTTTCCCCCCCTTCCCGTCCTCCCTTCTCCCCGTTTTCCCTTCCCTGGCGCAGCCCCTGGCAGATGAGCCCGACTCAGCCAGAGCGCGCTCACGACACCCCCTCCACCAATCATTGCAATTAGTGCCACATGAGAGGAGCTTCTTGCCCAAAATCTGCTTAAGAAAGGGGCCAGAGGGCAGGGCAATCTCCTTTGCTCAACAATGACCAGAAGCTGCTATAAATACCCAAACAAAAGCCCTGGAGAGGCCAGGAATGTCATATCCTAATGTGATAAAAATTGTAAAGAGCTGATGTAGACCAGGAGTACAAAGGAGGCAAAATAATGTAAAAAAATAAAGAGACCAACAGTAAAAGTGGTCGCCCCCTTCCTACCCTCTCCCTTGCAATAGGTTCTCAGAGCGGTGTGTCTCAGGGTGCCACGTTATGATGTTTTTGAGGTCCAAAATGGCCCTCACAGTCCCTTTGTGACAGCTGCACGCTGGTATTTATAGGTGCCCAAGCCTGTGCACCTTATATAAATAACCAAGCACAGTGACCAGGGCTGGCCAGAGGTAGCCTCCAGCCCCACAGATACATCACACTGCACAACAACTATTAAGCAACGACTTCTCTAAATTAAAACGTTCACAAGAGGTTCCCTACATGTCAGTAAGTAAATCAGTACATGAAGAAAGTACAGATTCAGGTGAATTGGTATCAAAACTGGAGATTTAATCTAATGTGACTTGGACACCAGCACATTTCAGCACTGGCAGGAGAAATTCCAGGCTGAAGTTTCTAACTACCCAGTGAGTTAGAGCAGAAAACTAAAAGAATACCAAACAAAAAAACCCCAAAAAACCCAAAACACACTTGATCCATCAGAGCGCCTCCAGCAACAGTGCCTGGACCTAGACCCTGTGCACCACTTTACAAACCTCCAGTTCACACCATGCAAATTGCTGGACGCTGTCTGCTCAGGCATGGGAAGTGCAGGGTGGAGTGGGAGAAGGGAGTGGCTTGGTCCCATTTGGCTGTTTGTAAACTCCTGCAATGCCTTTGAGATGGTGATTTCTAGTCTGTTGATGGCAGGATGACTACAGATAGGTTCATATGAGGAGAAGCTGATGGTCACCGCAAAGGGAGGGCACTCGACTGATGTCCCTCGAGCTCTCATGTCTCGATGTTTATGTGCAAATTACGCAAAAGTAGTTAATCTTATTGACTGACCTCATGCTCTTTTAGAACTGAGATAAAAGCCATGTGAAGTTATCCCTGTGTTTCTTCTGTTTGGTTTGCGCCAACCCAATAATAAACTTCTACTACAAATAATTGTTATTTTTTCCATTTCATTCCCATGCCCTCCTCTGATCACACTTGTTTGTCCTTCTGCAGTGAACCCTGCTTTTTCATACAAAACCCGTTCACATACAGGCTTATCCTCAAAGCACCCTTACCCTCAAAGGATGTCCAGAGATGTCTTTTGCTGGTTTAGTAATTCCCTGAACTTAAGCACGTGCCCTACATAAAACAAAGAGTGTACTTTTAGAAGATCATATGAAAAAAAAACACAAACACATTTCAAAGAGATAACATTGAAGTAAAGCTCATGCGAGACCCTAGTCCAAAAATCACAGGCACAGAACAAAACTGCCCGCAAGATTTCCAGACTTCCTAGTTTTTGCTGGGACAGAAATACTCTTTATTTCAACAAAGAGCTTTCAGTAGCCCAGAGTGCGCAGATGCAGAACAACAACACTGACATAAACAGTACAGACTGAGCCTTGTCAGGCCAAAGCTGACGGCCCCCGGGGTGACAGAGCCCTCCCCGAGGATGGGGGAGAGCAAAGCAGAGCACCCCGTCCTGGCACAGGCAGGGTGGAGGCCCATGGAGCCCAGCAGAGCAGCCAGAGGTGTGGCAGGATGCCTGGCTCTGTTTGCAAGGTATTGCAATAATGCGGCTAATAAACCCTGCTAGTTCCACTGGCTGCTCTTTACCTTGGATCCTGTTTTTATTTTAAGCAGGGCCAAGCTGGGTGTCCCCAGCAGCAGCACAGAAATGCTTCGCATTGCAAAGGAGTGGACAGGGCCTGCACTGAAGGAAAAAAAAAAAAAGAAGAAATAATCCTCAACTACAAAAACCCTTCTGGGTAAGCAGTAGAAGATTTCTAGAATAATGAGCTTACCTGGGAAAAACATGACCTATGACTTAAGTAACTGCATAGTTGTAACTGAGTAACAAGGCAGCAAAAATAAGTCACTAATGGAGTGAAATGTAAGATTGTGTGCATGGTATAAAAATCTAGCCAGCCAGGCTAGATGAATAAATTGGCAGAACTGAGCCACTGCTGCCAGAAGTGAAAGAAAAATATCCTTTTCTCTGAATTTTGGATGGGTTTACTGTCTTTCACTTCCTGGATCAGCTATCATTACAGACTTCAGAGACAGGAGAAAAAAAAAAAGTTATAAACATAAACAGTATTTCCTTTTCTTGCCAAGAGACCCTGCTTGATCTGATGTGTATTGACTTGGTCCTCATTTTGCATGCTGCTTTTCTACACCAGCTTTTTCAGCCTAGGAATAAAGATGGTGCAGGAATCTTGGAACCTCCTTTAAGGATGCTGAACATGTAACATGAGGAAAAATACATGGATGGACAACAGGTATTCAGAACGGGCTCTCCTTTGCAAGTTTGAAAGTATTCAAAAAGCCATTTGCTTTACAAATCAAGATGCTGTTATTTGATGATAAATCTAAGACACAGGTGACAGAAATCTCCATGAACAATGTCCCCAAATTAAAATGTATAAAGAGAAGATTCTATTTAGTTTGCAAATATTTTATTTTCTATTTGCAATTTTGAACTGTTTATAAAATGTTCCAGTAATAGATCAGGGTAAGACTTCTTGTTTTATATAAAAGTGTGACTGTTACCTGGAAGTGCTTTAAGTTAACTCATGATGGAAATGGAAACCTGGATCAGATACATTGGGTCCTGGCATTTGACGTAATTTTTTTGAGAAATAAGCCTGTGTATGGAAAGCTATCGTCAAGCACTAGTTAAAGTTTTCCCTTAAACAGTGTTTTGTTTGATAAGTGAAAACTGACAACATCACCAAATCATCTAGTATTGGTGCTCTTTCCTTTCACATGTCCCTGCTCCCGGAAAAAAAAACCACCAATAATGGATTATACTATTTCTTTGTCTGAATAAAATGTTGCAGTTCCGGAGATAAAGACATATTCAGCTGAGCAATTAAATAGCTAAATAAATGAATCAGCAGAGCAGAAGTGACAGATTTAATTACTGCTTAGAGCTAGGAAGGGGAACTAATTATGGGGTTCATGAACCACATACCATTCTTCTCCTTAAGCATGTGCTTCGATTCTTCTGGATCAAACTCTGCAAATGCAGTAGCACCATGCACCAGATTATTTAAAAATAAAATTTAAAAAAAGGAAAAGAAAAAAGGCTATTCAAATTCTTTAAAGAAAGAATAGTCAGTTGTCTGTTTTAAAAGCCCAAGTTCAATTGGCTAGATAACATGAGTTAAAGAAACTTTTTTTAAAAATAGCTAGGTACTAAAAATGTAAATCTCAGAAAAATGAAATGAGAATGAAGTTCACTGGATGTGAATAAACCAAAGATTGGAACAGAAAGCTGTGGTAATTGAGGAACAAAGTATGTAGCTATATCAAGTGGTTCAGAAAGTGTCTGTAGCTGGGAAGCCTGAGAAAGCTGTTGATCCTAGCTCTCTTCTGCTTTGGTCTGTCCACCACAGCAAGCAAATACAGTTTAAAAAGATGCTTTTGTGGCCACCAACTGCAAAGCCATTAGTGGTGGAAAAAATTCTTCTTCGGTTTCCACTTTCTGTCCCTTTTCTCTGCTTTGCATATACTTTATCATCCTAATTTTATTCTTGTTTGATAAGACAGTCGATGACAATTAGTTGAGCTTCACATTAAAATCATGAGCTCTTCCCCTCATTAGTGGGAGTGACAAAGAGGAAAAAAAAGACCCCACACATACTGCATTTGAATCACATTGTTCAATGAATTGCATAATATTCATGAGTTTACAGCTAATTTATACAGATGTAAGGAGATGAGGAGAAGAGAGGAGAAAGGAAGGGATGGTAAGGGAAGGGAAGAGGACCACCAAGCTATATTAAAAAAAAAAAATAATGAAAGAGTGGAAGAGAGGATAAGTCCTTCATTCACAACCAGTGGTTTTATAAAATTAGAAAATGTGTTGTGATGTTTGTTGTAGCATAATTTTAAAAACCAACATGTTTGCCTCTTTTCCTAAAAGTGCTGCAAATAAAGAGATAAATAATTCTGCACTGCTGAATTCGTACACTATCCTGAAAAACAATCAGACCTTCAACTCCACTGACTGAAAATTTTTAAAAAGCAAAATGTGATGCAAACAGTAAAACATCTTATGGCTGAGAAAGATCTAAATCCACCTCAGCTATAGCCATGTCCTTCTTCCACACCACCAGTAATTTTGTCATATTGAAAATAATTGTGCCCAAACCCAGAGATGCAGGCTAATCCCTGGGAAGGCTCACTAGACAATCACAATGCCATCACCATCCAAGATTACAACATCAGCTCTGCTTGGCTGAAATTCTGTTCTCTAAAGGCAGCCAAAACCAATGCCTATTGCATCAATAGAGTCTAAAATGAACTGTATCTTGAAAATCAGTGTCTGGGCTTCTTCTGTAACAAGGGAGACTGTATCTGCAGGGAACCAGGAGCACTGTACATCCAAGATAAGGTAAAACCAGGATTTTTTAAAAATTATTTTATTTCTTTTAGAAGGAATTATGGTACAGCTCTAAAAAAGCGACATCCGTTGCCTGGAATTCCGGTGCAGTTAGATCAGAAGAAAATGGACGTTGTATCTAGACACACGGCGAAGTAGTGAGGAGCTGATCTTCAAAAAAGACACTATTTCCGAAACATTACGTGCAAGTTGCATTAGCACTCATTCCACACAAATTTTACATCATTCATTTTCCATGTTAATAAAGTGTGATGTCTGTAGAAAGTCACTAAGGTACCAGTGATGATGGAGCTTGCAGAACACACGCACAACTGCTACCTCATAATAGAGATATTATGATTGTATAAATAACCACAGTGGAGCAGGAGGAGTTGTAAAGGATCCCATGGGCAGGGTCAGCAGACTGCTGAAGGAGGAAGGAAGAATAGGCTCCTGGTGCACAACACTTCTGATCACAGGAGGCAAAATCAGCTGTATTTATCTGAAAGTCCCTGCCAGGCTGACTTGGAAATGACCATTTAACTATCCAAGGTGTCCCTCTCAAGTCAGGACATGATTGGCATTTTTATTTACACCCAAAAGCACATCCCCAAAGGTATACGGGGCATTTGGAAGCAGAAGTTGTGCAGAAGTGAGCTCACTGGCTGGGAGGAAGGCTGGCTCTATGAACCCACCATCTTCTGCTCTCACCACTAGGCAATGCAAAATAAATCCCTCACGGGATACTTGAAACAGGAGTCATGGTTAAGTATAGACCAGAAGCAAATTGATCATTGTTTTATTTATACCCTTTTGCTCTCAGTATTGCATTTGGTTGTTTGCCCTTAAATGTTGCGTGACATAATTTTGCAGTGTTTCACCACCAAACCAACCTGGTGCAGTGGAGAACAAGATGAAACAGAGTAAAACCAACAGGTTCTCAGTAGAAAACAAAGACAAAGAACAATGGACAGGGTGTCTTGAGACATGAGTGTCTCCTCCAGCAGGGTTGTAGAAGCACAGGGCTGGCAAGTATTTCCTTCCTATTTTCAGAGGTTCACTAGGGAATGGACAGGAAGGGAGGATTTTACTAGCAGGGAAAGGATTAGCCCTGACAGGCATGAACTAACTCCTGTCCTACAAGAAGCAGATGGCAAGCAATATTCCACAATTCTGGGTGAACCCTGTGTTTTCAGCCAGGCTCAAACACTATATTTGGTTGTTACAGGGAAGGTAGAAGGTAATTTTTCACTGTCACGGGGAATGCACCAGTTCATCAAAGCTGCCCTTGGGTAAGTTTACATGTGAAGATTTACAGAAGAGGTGACTAAGTGTGCCAGTGGGTGTAAGGGAGTTGCTAGTTGGCTGGTACAAAGAAGAAATTACTGTGTTTTTTTGTATAAAGCCTAAATAACATTTATACACTACTAATCACAGAGCTAAAATTAATTTTAAATCACCCACTATTTTCTTCTTTTAAAACTCAAAGAAGTGATTTTTTAGTTTTTGAGTGCCCTATTGCATTTTTCTAATAGTTCATCAGAGACTAGAAACAAACATCTAGTCTTCACTGAGGACTAACTAAAAACCAATCAAGCTCCTTGACAATAACGATAACTGAAGTAACTGGAACCACTGTCCAAACCAAAAGCTGAAGGAGGCATTGAGCCATGATGCCCAAAGGGCTTTCACTGAGAAGGGCAAGGATGCCTACATACAAACGTCAGAGCTTGCTTACTCTTGGAATAAGTTATGTATGAGGAAAAACAAAAATATGACAGAAACAGGAGGAGGAAGGAAGCATGTGAACTGGTTAGAGGGCAACCCTTGAAGACTGAGCCTGAGCAAAACTCAGAGAAAGTTCCTTCTTTCTCCTACTGCAGAGGTATAACAAAGAGGAAACAGCCATAAGGAGCATGAAATAAGTAGCAAGAAATCTGATCCTCACAAGCCTCACAATACAACTCCTGACCGAATATGGATGAAAAAAGAGAGATTAAATATGACACACTGTGACACTTTTGAATAATTAGAATAAAAAACTGTCTTGATATGTAAAACCAGAGAAGCAGTTTCGTTATAAAATTTGGCCAATTTGAAGAACTCTGACTGCAACATGAGAGAAAAGCACAAGCACAAGATGGACCAAGAGAACAATTTAGAGACCTAAAGGAATAGTACAATTCCATCACCTAAGGTCTGAGGTTTGCCAGCTTGAAGGAACAAAACTTCAAGGCACAAAAATCAGTCAGTTGTGGAAAAACCTTGGGAATTTTCCACTTTTAGACTGAATTTGGCTGCAGAATTTGTAGTTTCTGGAAATTCCTACAGCAAAAGGTACAAAATTACCAAGCCAAAAATCCCCAAAACACAGGAAAGTTGGAAAGTCAAAACTGAATCACCTTTGTGATTCAAATCTCAAATGCAGACAGTGATGGCAGAACATCCATACATCCATCCTGACAATTGTTTGAATTTTTTTTAATATGAACCTGTTGAATACACAGCAAAGAACCTGGAGTACAAAAAAGAGAAACTGAGATAGCCAGGAGTGGAGAATGAAATGCTGATGTCATCTGTATTTTGGAATGAGTAGCATGGCACATACAACATTTATACCAAAGATGCTCCCTGAATTTTGAAATATAACTAATGCCATGGTTATTTCTTATTTAAGACTATAAACATTTTGCATGTCTTTTATTCTAGAGCCAGCACAAGAGTTTTTCTATGGCTCAGACAAAATTGACAGTCAATCCTCCTAAAATAACAGATGGGACAGAGCCACCCCTGCCTGCTGCAGGAAAGTGGGGAATTGCAATGAAAGATCTAGAGGATCCACGCTACTAATCTGGCTGCCTCCTGGGACTGATACCAGTCAGCTCTCACAGCTGCTGGCACTGGGCATTCTACCAATAGTTTCCACTCCTGCTTTAGGGGCAGCAGCAGTTTCAGACAACCTGTTTTTCCCAGTCCTAATATGGACAAAATTGGGGGGGGGTGGGGGGGGGGGGTAGAAAGGGATGTTAAGGGACATACATTTTGTCTTCTCAGCAGCCTGCTAGCTTAGACAATTTCTGCTTTGCCTGTGCCCCCAGCCAGTCCAGTTTGCTGCTGGAAGCTGAGAACTCAATCAAACTTTGCTTCTTCTGCATTCACAGAAGATTCAGCAAAGACTGCTTTCACCAGTGTCAGCTTATAATTCGTCTGAGAGTCAGGGGCCTTGACCCTTAACATATGAAGTCTGCATTGTGTCAGTCTTCATTTGTTCTCTAGGGGCCTAAGTATAATATCATTCTCAAAAAAGCAAACAGTTCACCTACGATGATCAAGACTATTTTAATATCCTGTCCATATTGTGTTCTTCAAGCTGCTTATGAAAGAGTTTGAGTGCAGAGAAATCCTTGATGTAAAAGATGACCATGAGATATTTCAATATGCTCCTGCAACATAAGAGTTATCAGTGTGTCAAGGCAGAGTCTGACTAGTTTGATAAGAAAACTAGTGAAAACCCATAAAGTAAATAATAGATTTAAAACCAGGAAGAGCTTTGAAGTATGTATTGGCATTTGCTCATTGTACAATAGTATCAGAACATGCATTGCATTGATATTGGCAGATTAAAAAAAAAAGTTTCAGTAAATATAAGTAGTGTTGTGAGCTGGAGTTACTAAAGCCTTACGCAGGTGCATTTGTTACGGCTTTTCTGACAGATTACACTACTGTTGGTCAAGTCCACTAGCATAACAACAACGGGAAAAAATGCAGAACAATATTTTTGTTAATCATAAAAACATTCCTTGCCATACCGTAATGGCTTTTTATATCCAACCTCATATTCTACATCATTGAGGGTTTTTTTTAAATGTCTGATAATTTACAGAGGGAGAATACATTTCAGTAATGCTCATCTAGTTCAGACCCCCTTCTCCACCTTCATAATTCCAATGCACCCTCTTGAGTTTCACTTTGTCTTTCACAGTGCCTTAGCTCCATGGATATAAAATAATAACCTTGTCTGCTCTCACAGAGCTGCTGTGAGCACAGTCCATTTAGATTCTGGAGCACTGCAGCCCTAAGGGAGAAAAATGGTTTATTTATGTACCATTTTGTGTCTACATGTTCTACTGAGCTATTTTTAAAAATTTGTCTCTTTAACATTTATTTTTTTAATTTTATTTTCTAACCCACATAACTTTGTTTTGCTTTCTACTGTGTGGTGTCTCCTGGTACAGTCTTCTTCCTCCTTCGGTCACTTTTCTGTGTCATACAACTGTGATGAGGTTTCCCCCCGTGGTCTTTTCCTCCACCAGTGCATTCTTCCTCATTCTCCTATGTTGCCAGTCTCTCTAGAGTGAGAATAGGTAACTTTTCCCAAACTTAATCACATCTTTGTATCTCCTTTCATACTGCCCTGAGCCTTTCCTTTCCTGTCCGCGTACCGTCCTGCGTCCCCTCCTGAAGGAATTTTCTGCCTTTACAGGGTTGATGGAGAACCCTGCACCAACTAGCTGAATTTGATGAGGAGGCAGGGAAACTAGAAAGATTGACAGACCAGAGGGCTTTTATTCGGGATACATGTGGGCCTTTAACTATGTGTACAACTCCTCAGTGGAAGAGATAACGAGTGGTTTAGGGCAGGGATGGTATCTGCCTCCAGTGCTCAGTGCCAAAGAGCTGCTAACTTTGCAGATGCTGTAAAGTTGCTACAGCTCAAACTCCAGGAGGTTCTACAGGTTAAATCTTACATCTTGGACCCAACCTGGAAACAAAATCAAAGCTGCACAATCATGCTACAAAACATGTTGTTTTGGGGCTGATGGTAACCCAGGTGCTGATGGCTCCCAGCTGCTTATTCCTTTGTCCCGTGCAGTGGACTTTCGAAAAATGCAAGTCAGAAGCAACCAATGCTTTCATTTACCTTAATTTCAACCATTTGGAAGATCCAGATCTGTCTTCAGAAAAATAAGTTAAAATTCTCATTGTTAAGCCTCATTAAAAAATTATGCTTACAACTGCAAATTGGCCTTTCAAAGAACTCAGAAACCAGCAGAACTCCTGGAGTAAGAATAGCTGTATTATATATATGCATAGCAATGTGGTTTTTTATATTCACTTCCCTTTCAAGGATGTTAAGTGCATTTTTAAAGTTTGATAATTGCTTAGTTCCAGAAGGTAAGATATCTCTTCCCTGCAAATCTGGAGAAATGTTAATGTTGGCAATACATTTCTGGAAAGCTTTACCTTGTTGGGGCTCAAGACAGACCCACCATTTTTGTGCAGAGCAGCCTGCTCAGGGAGCATTCAGCACCTCTCCTGGTGTGACTCATGAGCAAATGCTCATGGGACTCGATCCTGTAAGGTGCTGACATAATCTAATATCACACTTTGCTGCTTCAGGAGGAAGTGCTCAGCCACTGCTAGGATATACCCAGTAATCATGTCCATATACACCTCTGTGTTTCCAAGAGGCTGAACCTGCCTTTCCTCACTGACGAGTGAGGAAATTTAGGCACCTGCCAAAGGATGAAATTTGCCTCTGGTTTGGAAAACCTGCTTGCTAGTCTAGTCCAGTCAAAGCATCTGGAAGTTTTGCCATGTCAGTCTTCCTCACTTTTGAGATGCACTCATGTGCATATATGCATATAAACCTCTGTATCTGTCCAGATAATAATATATATATAGTTCAGACATATGTCCAGGTGAAATACATAATAAATAGAACTTATTTATTTGTTTCTAGGACTCATCACATTGATCTCTAGTGCAAGCTGCACTGAAACCTTTAATATTTCAGAGACAATTATTTTGGTATGATCACTGTTTCATTTCTCAGTGTAACTTTTTCCAACCTGTTCTTTCTTCATGCTACTCTTTCTTTCTTATCCATGCATGCTTACACCAACCTTTCCTTTC
Source organism: Chaetura pelagica (assembly GCF_000747805.2). Lineage (NCBI taxonomy): Eukaryota > Metazoa > Chordata > Aves > Apodiformes > Apodidae > Chaetura > Chaetura pelagica. The sequence goes on from NW_009952990.1 coordinate 6,736,943, forward strand.
TGCCAGTTTTTGCCAATGGTTAACTTTGATATTTTCCTTCCATGGTTTGAATTTTATGAACATTCCCTTCACGATTTTGTTCCTTTTCTGAGGGGAAGTGAAAGAGAGATAAAGCAATTCAGAAAAAGAAAATAATAATTAGTTTATAACCTTAACTACATACCCCATGTCAGGTCATTTCTGGGGGCAAGGCAAGGAAGACAGAAAGAGAAGCTCCCTACAGTTGTCAGTTTTTTTCTAGACCATTTCAATACACAGCACAGCAAAGGAGATTACTCTTAAATTCTTCTGAAAGTGGAAGGCATTTCCCAGCCAGAAAATCAGAAAAGAATATGAACTCTGGCAGGTTAAATTTAATAAGCCTGGCCAAAAAAAATATTTTGAAGAGCTATTTGCTAAAGGCAGACAACCTAAAATAAAATGTTTTTTAAGCACATCAGAAACAGGAAGTTTGCCAGAAGGTCTGTAGGGCTGATAAGTAATTGGGGTCTGAAAGGGGAGCTCAAATAAGATCAGACTGTACACCAGCAAAGTGAGAAAAATTCTTTACATAGGTGTTTCACTGCAAAAGACTATTTGGAGGTCCCCAAGTCAAAACCTTTCTTTACATGGAACAAGCTCCTTAAAACTGCTTAGACAATAGAAAGCACATAATACAAATAAATGGTCACTCTTCACACTGCAGAGCGATTTCTAGTGGAAGTGCATTGTTCAACGTAGCTGTCAGCAATTTGTATAAGGCTGCATAGTGGGATGACAGCTGATCACATTAGGTTATTTAGGGCAGTAAAACTGAATGGTGATTGAAAAATTGCAGAAAGATGTCAGTTCTGTGTGATTGATGGTAAAAGTGCAGATGAACTGCAGTGCTAATAAATGTAAGAATCTGGAATAAAAACAACCAGTCCTAACTGTAGATACTCAGGGATGAGCTGTTACCACTCTAAAATACAGATGCTGCAACTGGAGAAACCACATACAGTCCTATGAAAACATCAGCCTAAAGCAAATAGAATATTATGAATTATTAGGAAGATTAAATGAAAGAGAGGAATCTCACTGCCACTGAGAAAATGTGCCTTATCTTCTCAGCGCTGACGGACTCACCTAAAGTAGAAAACATATAGACAAGGGTGATAAGTAAGATAATTGAAGGTAAAGGGCAGCATCTGTGTGAGGAACTAGGCTGGGATAACTCAGTTTAGAAAAGAGATAGCTTAGAAGAACATGACAAAACCCATAACATCATGTGCCACACTGAAAAGGGTAAAATAGGAAAGGCTTTTCACCCCTGCTAGTAATACGAGAGAGGAAGAGCAGCAAATGAAACGTTGATTATGCCTAAAAAGGCTGAAACGTTGATTAATGCCTAAAAATGGAATATACTTTATTTTTCAGAATGGGTAATTAAATAATGGAATAAAACATTAGAATAAATTGCAGATATTAAAATCCTAAATAAATTTAAAAATCAATGAAACAAATTCATGGGACACCCCACCAACCTCAGCATTTATTAGAAACAAAGGTATAACTTCTAGCAAGGTCTCTAAACTTCAGATCAGGAAAGGCTGAGAAAAGTACTGGAAAATGTACCCCCCTAAAGCTGCCACCTTACATGCATGAAGCATATGTTATAATCTATGTTTAGAAAAACATACCAGGTCTACTAGTTAGACTGAGCAGGGCTGTTTTTCTGTTCTTACCCTTGGGAGAACTGTACTCTGAGCAGAGAACCTGCAGAGTTCAGCACAGAGGCACAGGGTTGCCCAACCAACCACGAACAGCAGGTCTCAGGACAGCAAAAGGGTTCATAATCTGTTGTTGGGAACTTGAAGCATGTGTACCCAAGCCTAAGAACTCTCTGAGCCTGGATCTTCACCTGGTACAGTCAGAAGCTCTGACCAACATTCTGGCTGTCATCAAATCTACAGTTTTATTTCACTCAGTAACGTAGGTCTTTTCAGAGGAGTTTGGGACAGAAAGAGGAAGGATGAAGTCTTGCCCTCTTGAGAAAAATCCTTTCTGCTCTCAGATCCATTGGACAGTAAAATACTTTATTTTTAGGCAGGTCTTCATGCATGGCTAGTGAAAGATTTTGAATGAGAAAACATTGCCTATATTTTGGAATGAAAAAAATCACCAAAGTCAGCAACACATTCTTCCCTTCATTTCCCCAAGGCCTATCAGATTTAATCTCTAAGCAAAAGAATATTTGCAAAGATTGAAAAAACTGGTGAAGAAGGTGGTTTGCATTTTAAGCAGAAGAAATTAGCAACACAGAAAAATATTAAAATTTATTTAAGTTGGATTTGTCCAGGCTAGTAAATCACCCAAATTGACCTATTTTTACCTTTGTTTACAAGGTCTGCAGAACTCTTCTCTTGTGTGGATTAAATATGCTTCACTGACTTTTTTGTTCTATTTAACAAAAACCCACAATCCATTCTGGCAGCCTGGCATACATGACCAATGCTACAATATTTCCTAGCAGCAATGACTTATGTTTTGGTTACAATAATGATCTGCATTTTCACTGTTCTTTTCCTTCAAAATACAAAGTGCCCCAGGAATATTATTTAAATCCTTAAAGCAGCTTTTACTTAAAGTAAGCAAAGACAAATTCTGTTGGAATTATCAGGTTGGAAGGGATCTAGGGGGCTCATCTGGGCCCACTCAAGCAAGATCAGCTATAAAGCTACACCTGAGTTCAGAGGTTGCCTAGGGACTTGCCCAGTCAACTTTTTCATATCTCCAAGAGTGGAAATGCCACGACTCTCTGGCCACCTGTGCTAGTATTTGACTGATCTCAAAGTAGAAAATATTTTTCTTATACTTAGACAAATCTACTTCCCATGTTGCAACTTGTGTCTGTTGCCTCTTGTGCTATTATGGTGCACTGTCTAGGAGAGTTTGGCTTCATCTTCTCTCTACATTGCCAATAGTAGTTGAAAATATTTTTATTCCTCACTTATTCCCATCTTCAGGCTGAACAAACACAGTTCAGTCAGCTTCTCCATGTATGTCCTGTGCTCAGGACACCTGATGCTCCAGGTGTGTCATTCCAGTCTGGCAATATCCATCTTGTACAGGGAAATCCAGAACAGGACACAGTCATCCAGGCAGGGTCTCACAAGCACCAGGCAGAGGGCAAGAATCACTCCCCTCAACCTGCTGGCTACACTTTTGCTAGTAGAGCCCAGGCTGTGACTGACCTTCAGGATGCTCTGCTGACTCATGTTGGAGTTGTTGTCTTCTGGGACTCCCAGGAATTTTTCTGCAAAGCTGCTTTTTAGCCAGTTGGTGCCTCATCTGTTCTGCTGCATGGACGTGTCCTGCTTCAGGTTCAGGAATTTGCATTTGCCTATGCTGAGCTTCCAAAAGTTTCTGCCAGACTACTTCAGCATGTTGAGGGTCCTCTGAATTGCAGCCCTGCCCTCCAGCATATTAATTGCTTCCTTAATTAGGTACCATCTGTGAACTTACTGAAGGTACATTTCATTCCATTGTGTAGGTGAATGAATGAATGAATGAATGTCTGTGCTTGTGAATTGACTCCTGATGTTTGCTACTAGAAACTGCCCATCAGTTGGACATTATACAACTGACTCTTCTTGGAGCCTGGTGGTACAGCCAGCAGACCACTCACTTTGTATTTCGCTTCTCAAATCCATGTCTTACCAGTTTGGCTGCAGGGGTATAATTCACTTATGGAAGTCAAGGTAAATGAACACTGGTCTTCCTTCACCCACCATACCAGCTGTGTCCTCAGAGCAAACTCTCAGATTGTTCAGCCACAACTTGCCATGCTGGTTCTTCCCAATTGCATTCTTGTCTTCCATGTTCCTGGACATGGTTTCCAGAAAGGTTTTCTCCAAAATCTTCCTAAGGACTGAATGGAGATACATAAACAGATAGTTCCCCAGATCTGCCTTCCCGTTCACCCTGAAGATGCATGTGAACGTTCCTTTTCCCAGCCTTAGTAAGCTTTCCTGATCCCTATGAACCTTTTGAAGAAGCAGTACTTGCAGTGACCTCAGCCAGCTGCCTCCACATCCTTGCATCCATTCTCTCCTGTCCATGGGCTTGCATATATCTGCTTTGCTTATTTGGTCACTAGCTCAGTCTTTGGAGATCCTGCCTGAGAGATCTGAGAATGGAACTTGTCATTAAAGACAAAAGCAAAGAAGGCACCAAGTTTCTCAGACTTTTCTGTGTGCTTGTGCTTTGCTACCAAGCCTGTTGCTTTATTTTGCAGCCTCACATCTTTTGTAGGCCTTCTTTTGCTGCTACCTCTAGCAGTTCTTGTTGCCCTTCACATTCCTCACCAATTTCAAATCCAGCTGAACACTGGTTTGCCTAATTCTCTGGCTGCTGGGTCAGACAATGGTCTGCACTGCTCCCAGGTAGTCCTCCTTGGCCTTCCCTGTCCTCCCTTTTGGTAGCAGAGCCCAGGCTGGAGCTCCCTGCTTGTTATGCCTGTCTGAGTGCCTGGGCCATGGCTGAGCCCAGGTCTGCAGGGAGGGTGTCCTCATGGAGTAGCTCCCTCTCCAGGTCCCCTTCCCCTTCAGGGCTCTCTGCCAGAGTTCCCAGAATGAGCTGTTGAACCCTCTTTTTTAATTTGCTCCTATAATTCTGAAAACTTACTTCTTTACATAAATATCTGAAAAAAAAGGAATTTTAAATGTAAAAAAATTAAAAGTAAATTAAACTTCTCTATCAATTTGATGAATCTGAATTTCTACAAGGAGCCATAGTCACTAAATTGTGTTCACTATGCTGAAAGAAAAAGTAATGGAGTAGTGATACTCAATTACAATATATTATACATAATGTAAATTATTTGTTATTTTAAATATTAGTTTGTAAATAATAATCCAAGGCTAAGTCTGACAATATGTCTGGAAAATAAAATCGAGAGATTACCAAAAAACCCTCTCCCAACTCACCAGCTCACACTTTGTTCTTGCTACCTGTCAGCATCTGTTTCACTTTTCAGCAGACCTAGTCTCATCTCCTCTGCAACTCACAGCACTGCTTAATTTAAACATTTCATAATCATGGTTTTTAGACCTTAATCATGAGCCTGTAAGACAACCAATTACTGCTTCTTTCATTTTATTCACAAAAGACAAGAAAGAGGAATAATACTGTTTTTTTACACCCACCTGTTATGCTAAGAGCAGCCAAACAAGTGTTTGACAGGTAAAAATATAAATTATGAACCCCCAAATTAAAACACGATGAGAATTAAATTCATTTATGCTGTGAGAGTTTGGGCAAGTTCCAGAAGCTGACAGCATTTTACTTTTTATTTGACATGTATACTATGCTCAAAAAGCCTCCATTAAAATGCCATGTAATTAACTTAGGATACAAGGGATAAAATGGTGAAGAGAACAACAAAGATAATTTGTCATCAGGATTTTCATTAAAACCTCCAGTATTATAGAAATTAATTTCAGCAGTGCTTTGCCCTGATTACTGCCTGTCAGATGGCATGCAGGGACCAAACAGAATGTTTGAATGGGGAGCATTTGCAGAATCTTATCTTACAGCAGCTTTATGAAGGTAAGTGGTTTATCTTCATTGACTGTAATTAATCATCTGTATTCTAACAGTAAAAATACTGAAGTCTTTGCTCTGATTTTAACTTCTCCTGACATTACTATTTTCCAGTAAATGTTACATTGATAATAGCTTTTTCTGGCACACGTTGCAGTCTCTGTCTTGGATGGAGAAAAAGATCAATGTGCTTCAAAATCACAACACCCATTAATTTGTTATTTTTTTCTCCCAAACCTTGTAGTTGTTCACTAAATACCGTTTTATTACACAGGCACACAAGGGTTATTTGCCACAGAAAGGAATGAACCAGGTTTTATTTCGGAATCTGAATTGATCTACCACCTGCAGAGCATTTAGTGAGTGTTCCTAACCAGCCTTCACATTTTTATTTTTTCAAAATGTTCCCATCATAAAGCAGACCACTTTGGAATCTGCACCATGGTTTAAAGTAACGACTAAACACTAACCCAATGACATGTCCGAGTGGAACCTGAGAGCTTGGCAGTATCACTCTAAACAATCTCTTAGTAGAGAGTATCTTTACTGATGTTTCTTTCGGTATCTTATATTTCCACACATGGTTGAGGAATAAGATTATTTGAACTAATCCATGCCCATACTTCACATAGCATTTCTTGCATGAAGAGTAAAGGATGCAACAGGCATGGCTTGTAGTATGGAAAACTGTAATGCAAAGTATGATCAAAATTTTAGTTTCTATACCATTTTTCCTTCAACTTATCAAAAAGTATTTTTATAAACAATCTTACCTTAAATCTGAAAGTGCCATTGTGGAATAAAGACTGTACTGCAGAAATTACTTTGGCCATTTTTGGCCAAGGCACTGGAGGAGTTCGGTGTCACACATGGAGATGGGGTGGGGGAGATGGAGAAAACATACACCTCTACAGCATACACGAGATATGCAACATTACTGAGGAACAACAAGCTACAATATTGTACTAGTATCTTATAAAATCACGTTAAGTGAACACAGAGGTAATTTGATGTTTCCTTGAGTCCTTTTCGCTCCTCGGTGAGAATTTATGATTTATTCTCTGCAAAACATGACTGAATAATGTCTGTGCTGAACAAAGCTGCCTATAAGGCATGTAGGCAAAGTATCTTTTATGGCTTAAAAGTTATTGAGATAAAGATCTACCTAGCTCCTTGGGACAAAATGTGGCTAAAACCAAATGACTAAGCTTTTTATTCTTCCTCTTTTAGTGGTGAAAGTCAAAGTGGGGGGTATCCTGATCCTTAAGGAGTATTTAAAAAAAAATAAATAAAAGGTAGCCTTATCTAACATTGTGCTTTAAAAGCTGTGTAGGTTCACTGATTTGCCTTTAATTCTCAGCTTCCCTTAGAGCTGTCCCAATATGCTACAGGTATCAGGTTCAAGCCTGCTTTGCTTGTGTCTTGTGTCATAATCACATTGGGACATGTCACATGCATTGATTCAGCTGTAAAGGAATGCTTAGAGAAGTCAGGTTAAGAAGATGACTCAGTTGCCTTATTTGGATGAAGAACTTTTCTGAGTGTATAGCACATTAACCCATCCATTAAATAACAAAATGTGCCAGCTCTCTTTCTTCTTCTCTTCTCTTCTCTTCTCTTCTCTTCTCTTCTCTTCTCTTCTCTTCTCTTCTCTTCTCTTCTCTTCTCTTCTCTTCTCTTCTCTTCTCTTCTCTTCTCTTCTCTTTCATTCTCATTTTTCCATTCCCAGTTTCCCAGTCCATCTATCATTGCATGTTTCCTGGTCTGTTGATCTCTTTTCTCCTGTTTGTTAGTCCTATACTTGCTCTTTCTCCTACTCCTCTGCACTCTTCCCACGTTCTCATCTATCCTACTTATACATAACACTGCCACTCACTCCAAGTTTCTCCTTTTATTCACATCCAGCCTCATGTTTATGCTGCTCCTTTTCATGAAGCATATATAAAGAGCAGGAAAAAAGCAGCTTTCTCATTTTCCAGTACTTCATATGGAGAAAATTTGTGCCATTGCATAGGCTCTAAACCCTGTCTACAGCAATGTGCAGCTCACCAGGTGCCCCAGAAGAAAAAGGCTGTAATTTCTTTTGAATGTCCTGCAGGGTACAGAGTTATTCTAGCCAAGAACAGGTCCTGTAAGTAGCATGTACGACAGCGGCTCCATGGTAAACAGTAGGTCTCGCTCTTCCCTGAAACTCTTCAAGACTGCTGGAGGTGTAAAACAAGTTATGTTAGGTCAAACTTCACAAAAAGTGTTTTTCTCCTCCTCTCCCAGTGCCAGATTTGCCTTTTAAATTATTAAAGCTTCTCATCAGAGCTAGTTCTACTGGGTAAGGCCTGGGGCTTCTGAATACAATGATATCACAGTCATGAAAGCATTTCTTTTCTGCCACAATGGAGCCACAGAATGGAGCCTAAAATAAAAAGTAGAAAATCTAGAGACAGAGCATTAGATTTTTCTGTTTGATTTTTTCTTCCTTAGATTTAAAATCCATTAAAATAGGCCAGTATGTAGGCAACCTCTTATTTAGCTATAATTATGGCAATTGCATCCACTCCCCATGGAAACATACCAAGTAGTAGTGGCTAATTATTTCAATGGACTTTTTCTTCCAATCAATAATTTTAACTCCCAGGTATTGATTATAATACATATCTTTAAAAATATCAGCAATTATTGCTAAAAGACTGAGTAGCTGCTTATAGTGGAAGACATAGACATTAGGAGAGAGGAATTCTTCAAAATTATATGCATTCTGCAGCACAGGTAATCTATAGCACATAGTACAAGATAATTTGTGTTTCCAGTCAGGGCACCAAGATTGTCTGTGACTGGTAAACTAGAGCACAAATAAAGCTATGAATTTGCTATGCTAAAGTGCCACCATTGATATTTCTCCATGTACTGTCTCTTGCATAAATGAACTAGTCCAAGAGGAAGGTGTTTGGATGATGCTTACTTATGTTCAAGCATGTCATCAATAGGAGAAAGATCAGTGACTATTTTGCCCCAGTCTTCACTGGTAAAGACTCTGGTCACACCGTCCAAAGTAGAGAAGGCAAAGGCATGGACTGTGAAAAGGAAGATCTCAGCACTGGAGGAGAAGAGCAGGTTTATGACCACTCCAGTCTACAAGAAGGGCAAGAAGGAGGACCCGGGTAACTACAGACCGGTCAGCCTCACCTCCATCCCTGGAAAGGTGATGGAACAACTTGTTCTTGTGACTATCTCCAGGCACATCAAGGACATGGGGATCATCAAGAGCAGTCAACATGGTTTTATCAAGGGTAAATCATGTTTGACTAACCTCATAGCCTTCTATGAGGAAATTACTAGGTGGATAGATGACGGTAGAGCGGTAGATGTGGTTTATCTTGATTTCAGTAAAGCATTTGACACCATCTCCCACAGCATCCTTGTAGAAAAGTTGATCAGGTATGGGTTTGGTGATCAGGAAGTGAGGTGGATTAGGAACTGGTTGAAAGGAAGGAGTCAGAGAGTTGTAGTCAATGGGGCAGAATCTGGTTGGAGGTGTGTGACTAGTGGAGTCCCACAGGGGTCGGTACTGGGACCGGTGTTGTTCAACATCTTCATCAACGACCTGGATGAGGGTATAGAATGTACCCTCAGCAAGTTTGCTGATGACACTAAGCTGGGAGGAGTGGCTGACACACCAGAAGGCTGTGCTGCCATTCAGAGAGACTTAGATAGGTTGGAGAATTGGGCGGGGAGAAACATGGTGAAATTCAACAAGGGGAAGTGCAGAGTTTTACATTTGGGGAAGAACAACACCATGTCCCAGTACAGGTTGGGGGCTGAACTGCTGGAGAGTAGTGTAGGTGAAAGAGACCTGGGGGTCCTGGTAGACAGGAGGATGACCATGAGCCAGCAATGTGCCCTTGTGGCCAAGAAGGCCAATGGCATCCTGGGGTGCATTAGAAAGGGTGTGGTTAGTAGGTCAAGAGAGGTTCTCCTCCCCCTCTATTCTGCATTGGTGAGGCCACATCTGGAGTATTGTGTCCAGTTCTGGGCCCCTCAGTTCAAAAAGGACAGGGAACTGCTCGAGAGAGTCCAGCGCAGAGCTACGAAGATGATTAAGGGAGTGGAACATCTCCCTTATGAGGAAAGGCTGAGGGAGCTGGGTCTCTTTAGCTTGGAGAAAAGGAGACTGAGGGGTGACCTCATCAATGTTTACAAATATGTAAGGGGTGAGTGTCAGGGGGACGGAGTTAGGCTTTTCTCAGTGATGACCAGTGATAGGACAAGGGGTAATGGGTGTAAATTGGAGCATAGGAAGTTCAAGGTGAATATCCGAAAAAATTTTTTTACTGTGAGAGTGACAGAGCACTGGAACAGACTGCCCAGGGAGGTTGTGGAGTCTCCCTCACTGGAGACATTCAAAACCCACCTGGATGAGTTCCTGTGTGATGTACTCTAGGTGACCCTGCTCTGGCAGGGGGGTTGGACTAGATGATCTTTCGAGGTCCCTTCCAGCCCCTAAGATTCTATGATTCTATGATTCTATGATCTGAAGGACCTGAACGTGCACAAGTCCATGCGACCTGGTGGGATTCATTCACAGCTCCTGAAGGAACTGCCCGACAAAGTTGCAAAGAATCTGTCCATCATGTTTGAAAAGTCTTGGCAGTCTGGAGAAATTCCCACTGATTGGAGAAAGGGAAACATAACTCCCATTTTCAAGAAGGGGAAAAAGGAAGATGCAGGGAACTACAGAGCAGTCAGTTTCACTTCTGTGGCAAGATCATGGAGCAGATCATCCTGAAGGCTCTGCTAAGGCACATGGAGAACTAAGGGGTGACTGGTGACAGCCAACACAGCTTCATCAAGGGCAAATCCTGCCTGATGAATTTGGTAGCCTTCTACAATGGGGTCACAGCATCAGTGGACAAAGGAAGAGCAACTGACATCATCTGCCTGGACCTGTGTAAAGCCTTTGACACTGTCCAGCATGACATCCTGGTAAGGAAACTGGAGCAGTATGGATTCTATGGATGGACCACTCGTTAGGTAAGGAACTGGCTGGATGGTTGCATTCAATGAGTGGTGATCAACAGCTTGATGTCCAGATGGAGACCTATGACAAGTGGTGTTCCCCAAGGGTCAGTACTTGGACCAGTGCTATTTAACATCTTTGTTGGTGACATGGACAGTGGCATTGAGTGCACCCTCAGCAAGTTTTCCAATGACACCGAAGTGTCAACAGGCTGGAGGGAAGGGATGGCATCCAGAGAGACCCTGACACGCTTGAGATGTGGGCTTGTTCAAACTCCATGAAGTTCAGCCAGGCCAAGTGCAAGGTCCCACACCTGGGTCAGGGAAATCTCAAGCACAAATACAGGCTGGGTGGAGAATGGATCGAAAACAGTCCAGAGGAGAAGGACATGAGAGTCATGATGGATGAGAAGCTCAACATGAGCCACCAATGTGTGCTTGTATCCCAGAAAGCCAACTGTGTCCTGGGCTGCGTCAAAACTTGTGTGGCCAGTAGGTCAAGGAAGAGGATTCTCCCCCTTTACTCGGCTCTTGTGAGACCACACCTGGAGTACTGTGTCCAGTTCTGGAGCCCTCAACATAAGAAGGACATGAAGCTCCTAGAGAAAGTCCAGAGAAGGGCCATGAAGATGATCCAAGGCTGGAGCACCTCTCCTACGAGGACAGGCTGAGAGAGCTGGGGCTGTTCAGCCTGGAGACAAGAAGTCCAGTACCTGAAGGGGGTCTACAAGAAAGCTGGGGAGAGACTTTTTACAAGGGCTTGTAGGGAGAGAACAAGGGGTAATGGATCCAAACAGGAAGAGGGAAGATTTAAGTTAGACATTAGGAGGAAATTCTTTACTGTGAAGGTGGTGAGACACTGGAACAGGTTGCCCAGGGAAGTTGTGGAAGCCCCATCCCTGGAAATGTTCAAGACCAGGGTGGATGGGGCCCTGAGCAACCTGATCTAGTGCAAAATGTCCCTGACCATGCAGGGGAGTTGGAGCTGGATGATCATTGAGGTCTCTTCCAGCTCAAGCCATTCTATGATTCTATTATTATCCTTTAGGTACCAACTATAAGACATTGTCACAGAGTCCATATAAGGACATTAATTTCTGTGCCTAATTCTTACAATTTAGTTGTCTCTAAAACTTAACATGACATGTAGCACATGAACTTACATGGAAATTAGGCCATCTGAATATGACCTTCTGCAGTTGACCCATTCTCTCAGCCTCCCCCCATGGACAAGCAATGGGATAGGCTACAAGGGTAACACAGCTGACAAGTATGTCCAAAGGTATGGGCAAGCATGAAGAACTGTGAGAAGTTACTTCCTCCAAATTAATCTCCCATTTTCCTTACAGCCTAACAAATTCTGTATACAAACCAACACTGGCTGCAGGAACATAACCTGCTGAAATTACCTTAAGTATGCTTTCTCTTGCTTTTCTTAATGGATGTTTCTGACACCAGTCAAAGGCAACCCTTTGAAATCCCATCCTTGGAAAAGGCAGTGAAGGGCTTCCACACAATACTTTTGGAACAAAACTGTCTTGCTAGACCCTGGGCTATAATAAATGTGAAGAAATTTCTGTTCACTACGTAAAACTAGGACCATGCATTTCTTAGCAATGTGACAAAATACATTTAAACCTCTGGCAACTAATGAAAACTGCTAGTTTCTTAGGGCAATGTGGCCTCTGTACAAATTCATGAGTCCCACAAAGTGATACTTTCCACTGGCTTCAGTGGGAACCGGTAAACAAAATGTCGTCCTGATCAACATCCTGGCTGTAATTCTGTCCTTTCTGCCTCTGTGCTGACAGACTTCTCAGCATCTAAAGTAATCTGGGCAACAGGGAGGCTTTGTTAACTCCAGGAAAACGTGGGGGTAACTTGAGGGTGTTTCTTTATGTTTTTATTTCTTTCTCACTAATGTCACTGTGAGTAGAATTTGACCCATGGGACTTTTTTTAAACTGGAAAATCAATAGTTGTCAAAAAATTATAATATCAGTAACTTTTCCCAGCACAGCCTGTAATGAAATTGTGCTTTAGATGTAAAGCTAATGCAAGCCATATTTTAGCCATGTTTTGGTGTTAGTAAAAGGCAGGGTTCTCTAGATTTATTCACTATCACCATGGCATAACCTGAAAATTGATTTTTCTGTCTTCCAGATACATTTGCAGTTAGTCTTTTACGTAGAATCATAGAATCATTAAGGTTGGAAGGGACCTGAAAGATCATCAAGTTCCAACCCCCCTGCCATGAGCAGGGAACCCCACCACTAGATCAGGTTGCACAAAATCTTGTCCAACCTGGCCTTAAAAACCTCCAGGGATGGGGCATCAACAACCTCCCTGGGCAACCCATTCCAGTTCCTCACCACCCTTATAGTGAAGAACTTCTTCCTAATATCTAACCTCAATCTCCCCTCTCTCAGTTTAAACCATTCCTCCTTCTTTTATCACTATCTTCTCTCATAAAAAGCCCCTCCCCAGTTTCCTGTAGCCCCTTTCTGGAAGGCCAGCCAGTATAAGGTCTCCCTGGAGCCTTCTCTTCTCCAGGCTGAACAGCCCCAATTCTCTCAGCCTTGTCTTCATAGCAGAGGTGCTCCAGCCTTGGATCATCTCAGTGGCCCTTCTTTGGACCCTCTCCAACAAGTCTATATGTTTCTTGTGCTGAGGGCACCAGAGCTGTACACAGCACTCCAGGTGGGGTCTGACCAGAGCAGAGCAAAGGGGCAGAATCCCCTCCCTGGCCCTGCTGGCCACACTCTTATTGATGCAGCAGAGGATGCAGTTGCTCTCTGGGCTCCAGCACACACTGGCGGCTCATGTTGAGCTTCTCATCAACTACCACCCTCAAGTCCTTCTCCTCAGGACTGCTGTCCAGCCATTCTCCTCCCAGCCAGTATTTGTGCCTGGGGTTGTGCTGATCGAAGTGTCTTCAAACAACCGCATGGAGCTTTTTTCTACCCAGGATGTCCTGTTTAGCCTTTAGATGCTTTTGAAGTGTAGAGGCATGACTGAATCTGTAGGAAGACAGTACTAGTTGTCAGATCCTGAGCTAAAGAAGATTAATTTAGAAATAAAAAAATAAAGTAGTGTAGAAGTATGTGCAGGACACAGAGCTCTGAATTAGAGCTGGGCCATATTTTTTTCCCTCTTGTTTTGTTTTTTTTTCCTCAGAACTTTCCAAGATTTTATTTATTGTACTTAATTTGCTCTGGAGAAAATCTAAAATACTCACGGTTTTGGTTTTTGTTTTCCTGTAATGAATATACTTGTTTTGTAAAAACACGTTTCTTGACCCCAAAATGCTAACAGGGTCATACTTGGGACACTCTTAGATGTGTGCAAGTGATCCAGGATTTAGTCATTACTTCTCATTTCTGTGTATCCCAAACATAGGTCTGTGTGTACAGATATGTACATACATTCACTATACAAACATATGCACTCTGTAGGCATATATTGTACCTGTAAACCTAATTTTATTATTATTATTAACTTAATGATCAATTAATTTGGTCACACTTCCTTTTTTTTCCTTAAATCTGAGATATTACCATTCTGTTAATATTTGCTACTGTGCTGGGAATTTGGTCACACTTCCTTTTTTTTCCTTGAATCTGAGATACCATTCTGTTAATATTTGCTACTGTGCTGGAACTTGTCTTTCTCTCAGAAAGAAGGGAAGATAATCTAGAATCCTTCTTTCATTTGTCATTGCTCTTTTGGAACGAAAAAGTAAATCTTCAAAGCTTGCATCTATGCTTGGTAGAGTAATTATGAGAATGAATGAAAAGAAGAGCAGTTTGCTCTAAGTTTCGGAGTCAATTAAGGCTGATAACATCTGAAATTGGGAAAGCATAACTGATGTGTAAAGCCAGTGCACAGAAATGGGAAACGATCACCCTTTGTCTGTCTTTAATAAAGGTATGCAAAGCCCATGCTACCTCCAGCAGGTGATATCCATTGTCTAGATGGTGGAAATAATAGAGTCCTTCTCCTTCAAGAAAGCAAAGCTGCACACATCACCACCCCTTTCTACTGGGAACACTACCCACAGCCAAGATAATAGAACCATTTGAAGAGAGAAAATAGGTAAGAGATGGAAAGTAAAATAAAGCCAGCTAATCCAATGCAATAAAAGCTGAGGCAGATTTTAACAGTTCAGCACCCACAATAAGAGTTCTGTTCTGCCAACAGGTTTCTTGAACTCCTCGGAACAGTGGGGGATAAAAAAGGAATAGGAGAACAATTTTGAAAGCTCAGAGAGGGTGCCAGTGGACTGCCTTACACTGCTCCCTAACACAGTGCCTCGGCCTTTGCACTGAGTCCTGTGAACACCCATGCCTGCTTCAGTGTCTCGTGTTTGGTATTTACAGAATTTGCCAGACTCTCTGGATAATTCAGAATGAATTTTCCAACCTGATGTCTATGAATATTTTGTGAGCACACAAAGAATACAGAGAGCCACAGAATATCTATTTTGTTGTGTTCATAGCCTCACAGATCAAGACATTTGGGCCAGATGCCCTCATTATTGGACAACATGCCATGTGAAGCACTTCATAAGGTGACACAGTTTACTATAGATTTAGGGATTACAATATATGAAATCCAGCCCTGGGTGCAGTTAGCCATGACCTGTGTTCCTGTGTACACAGGCAGGGCTGAGTGGTAGGACACTCATTTTCTGGCTTAGCTAATTGGGTTCCTACAAGAAGACTGCTGAGTCCATAAATCTCTACAGAGAAGACTTGCTCAGTGGGGAACTGAGCAGCTGACAAACAGCTGAATGGTAACACCCCACAGAGCAGCTAGTGGCATCCCTGTGGAGCCATGTGTGGACACAGCGGGGTAAAGCCAGCATCATCTCCTGGCATAGGCTGTATTAGCAGCTGCAGTTCATAGAATCATGAAACTATCCAAGTTGGAAAAGACCTTTGGGATCACCGAGCCCAACCATCATCCCTACTCTACAAAGTTCTCCCATAAGCCATATCCATCATCACCACATCCAAACGACCCTTAAACACCTCCAGGGATGGTGACCCAACCACTTCCCTGGGCAGCCGAATCCTTTGAATCCTTTGCTCCAGACACACCTACTAAATATCCTAGTTCAAAAAAAAATATATATAAGCAAACATTACGTAGAGGTACACTCTTCTAACTTTAATGAGGAGTGGGTTTTTCAGTAGATGCCTTGGCATCTCAGAATGCTCTCTGACCCCTTCCCCAAAAGAAGAATAAGAATAGCATACAGAAATACATGGTTTTACTGAACATACCGTGACCACAATGGAAATAAGACATAAAATCCAGACATGTAACAACTACTTGGGGTGTTTCCTAACCTAAATCACATCTCTCCTCGTGTCTAATATCCTGGATGCAGAAGATAGTTAATGACGATCATAAAATAAAATGACAGTTCAGTTCCTGTTTTCTGGCAGAAATGGTGATGTTGGATATTACTGTCCTTTCATGCTTCAATAAAAGTGTTTAAAATATCACCTCAGATTTGACTGATGTGCTTTTGAAGTAGTTTCTCAAGTCAGAATACCTCAACTACCAGTATACTATGGAGTTCCTGGCTTTTGTATTAACAAGTTTTCTTTCTTAATGTTCTCTCCTGCAGTCAAGGTTTGGAAATGCTACTCTGTGCATGCGTGCAAGGGCACAAGATTTGTCTTGGTGATTTTATTCAAGCTCCCTTATTTAAGAAAACAAACACTGAGATTCATTTGTTCTCATATGTGACTTCCAAGATGAGAAACTACACTT
>NW_009952990.1:6753771-6791903 GCF_000747805.2 Chaetura pelagica
TTTCCCTACTTCTTCTGTTAATTCCACTAATAAAGGTTATTGGCATGCACTGGTAGAGAACTGAAACAGTTATTTTGTTGATGATACATTTTGCAGCAGAGCATGGATCCTCCTTTCTCATTACTGCAATGGTGCTGTCATCCTTTTGTGGCACGCACACAGTAAGGCAGGCAATCCTTTTGGATACTGCAGCAACAGGCTTCTGACTCCAGGGGACAAAAAGAGTCTAATGAATCTTGATCAGCATCTTGGTTTCTCCTCAGGTGTCCAGGCCATGTTATCTTCTCCATATACTTAAATTTTCTTCTGGAGAAAGGAATCAGGTCTTTCCTAGGAAATCACCAAACTGAACTCTCCAAACTCCTTAGGCCTTTCCATTGCTGGGATTATGGAGGAATAGGTACCTACTACCAGGTTAAGCTCTGTGAGTTGCTGATAGCACCTCCTAATCAATTCTTATGTTCCTAACTGGTTGACTTAGATGTTGTAGTCTAAAACAAACTTTTGTCTCCTGTATAGCAAAGATTTGACACATCCTTGCTGATCTTACTTACATAAATTAACAATGAACAAACGTAAAATAAAAGAGAACCAACCTCAAAAAGCTACTGTGGACCAGATTTAGTCTTTAGAAGGGGGGAAAAGGTGAATGAATGTTTAGATAATATAAGTGTGAATAAAAACAAACAAATAAATAATTATACCTGAGTTTACATATTGCTGCAAGCTTAACATGACATCTGAATGCACATCTGCTGGATGCAACCATGCTACAGCCACTTCTGCTGCCTTCTGTTGTGTTTGAAGTGCTTAACACTCAGGGAATAGCAAACACTCGCTCTACACAATATTACCTTGGTTTGACAGTGTTGCTTCTCCCTGTTTTCCTCGCTCTGCAACATAGCTGTGCCAGCAGGAAGGGTCTTCCAAACACTCTCTAAAATGCTCAAGGGAAAACCAGTCTGTTTATTTTAAGTGAGGAGGACTGTGAGTCTGGACTGTCTGGGTGGAGTTTGCAAGTTTCAGGCTAAGGAGCAATCACTTGAGTCATTCCTCTAGCAAAACTGCAGGGGTGGCACTGCCAGCTGGCAAGTGGCTGTGCCACTAGAAAGCAGGAATGTCTTTAAGCAGAACAGCTGGAGCCTAGAAGATACCATCCCTCTGCAGCTGTAAAACTTCTGTCTCAGTGTCCCTTAGGTGTGGAAATCACCAACCCCAAAAGAAAACAGATGTGACAGGGAAAGTTTCTGTTAGTCTTTGGAAGAAAAGTTTATAAATATTACTTCTATCCTCTTGATATAAGCCATTCTTGGAAAAACGAAAGAAAACAAAACAAAACAACAAAAAACAACCCACAAAAAAACTCGCTGGTAAATCAGCAGGTTTGTGTAAGCATAGAAAGCAGACATTTTTTGTTCCTAATATTCAAATGAACAATCTACATTTTTCTGTGCTGTAAGTGCAACAACTTCGACTTTTTCCTAGCTTTTGGCATAAAAAAACCTCCAGGCTCATAAAACCTTCAAATACCAAAAGTCAAATTTATCCCTAAATGATTTTCTTGTACTGGCAGTTGTTTTCAGGAAAGATTTGGTTCAGAGAAAACACCATTACTAGTACTTAAATGTGTCTATGTAGACTTTATAGGCCAAAGTACCAAGCAAACAGCCTGTCTTAAGATCCATTGGTAGTTTGATGGACATTTTTTTCTGGCCTGACTGAACTGAAAAAGTTGCCTTCCCTGTGATGGATGTTCAGTTGCACTAGTGCAATGATTTGGGGGCTTCACTGCAAACCAGATGAGCACATTCCTCCTCTTTGTAAGGGACCTTGAGAAAAAGAGAAAGGCTAATTTTGCAGGGTTGCTGATCAAGGTCAGCGTTGAGTTCTACAAAAAACTACTACCACAAAGTGTGATTATTTAAAGACACCCAAGAATGAACTAAAGAAGGACTTACATCCTTGAATCTTTTCTGCTTCTCCCAACTATTTTGGTTAGCACAAAAAAAGACAGTGTCACTCCCCTGCAAACCCACTTGTCTTACCTCACAGCATTTAAAATTAAAAGCATCATTCTGAAGCCAAGAAAATTCTGTTCTCATATAAAAGCAAAAATTACCCACAAACTTATTCAAAACATTGAGTTATGAGTGCATGTGAGAAAAATTATGAGTGGTAATTAAAGTTACACCTCTCATTACTTTCCAGAGCAAAACATAAACTAGCTAAGTAGCTGTATTTAATTCTTTAAGCAAAGCTGTAGTGGATGTTTGGGTCTCAGCTTTAATCAGGGAAAAATTAAAATATGCAAGGGTTAAAAGCTATATGAAGTTGCTGTTACATCACACAATTGCTGATCTGAAGTACAGGTGCAACAGACTGAATGACTGTCTTAAAAGACACATTGAAAAATGGTGCAGAAAAAGGGATGTGTTCCAGTTAACTGCAGAGAAACTGTTGTACTCGTTTTATAGATTAATAAGACATTTGGACAAAGATTTTAACAACAGAAGCAATAGCTGAAAGAGTTGCAGGCAGTATTTTCTATGAGAAAACATTGCGGAAGTCTTTTTAGCTTTTGTTTTATGAAAGAATAGTTTAACAAAGAAGTTTGCTAAGTAATATAACAACAAGCACAGCTCTAGAGGTTATCTCTTACTGTCTTTTCAGACTCCAATTTCTCATGCAGAATGAGTGTATCTAGGTTTTAATATTAAATAGTTTACTTACAGAACTTCCATTCAGGTTCACACGCTAGTTTTCCTCCTTCATAAAAAGGCATTTTTAGATACATGGCTGAAGAGCCAATCCACTAACTTGCCTCCTGAATGCAGCAGCTGAGCACAACAGATGATCCCAGAGTTATCCCTCTCCGTACGCTCAGAGGAACGCATGGGTAACACTCTGCACCTTGTTCGGAGCACAATGGGAAATGCCATCCATGCCAGCAAAGCTGGAAAAACCTTTTTCCTCATTGGCTGCTCATGCCAAACTGCCTGGCAGAGGTTCAAAATATGCAATGCAAGGAAGCGATATTCTGTGGCATTCATTCAATTTACCTGTACTAGACTCCAGGGAGCCATGCTATTAAACAACAGCTCCAGCAGGTCAATAAAGTTAACTTAATTAAATTGCTTTCCCTCCCACTCTTCCAACTAGCAAGATTTAGAGCACAGGGACACAGCACTGCTTGTAAAGAAAAGGATGATTTAGCTAATCATTTGCTGAAGAAAGACATATTTTTGTCAATAATTCTATACACAAAGCAGAGAGCTAGTTTAAATTAAAATAATCATATAGGCTAAGGGGAGAGACAATGCCTACCAGTGAGTAGCCATTCATATTTTTCAAGCAGTGTCAATTAAATCCACTAACTTAAAAGTTACATCTCAGAGATTGCACTTTTTGCCCCATTAAACTGAAATTACAATTGCTTGAGTGTAATGTTATAAAGCATACTATCATTATTACAAGCGTAATGAATACACATTCTTAATTTGCTGGGGACTGATCTAATCCCTTTCTGGTCATTTTGATACGTACACTCTCACTGCCTTACAAGAGTCATGTTTTAGGAGTCTCCAGTCTGTCTTTTTCTATGGCTGTACACAAAAAATATCACCAATAACTAAGGATAAAAAGCATTACAGGTAAGCCAATGTTTACTAATTATTTGCAACCTTATCACACTTTCAAATACTCAGTCTGAAATGTCTGAGGCTGCGTGTCTATTTGAGGCAAGATATTTTGAAAAGCTTTGATTAAACTGATGTAGCTGTTTAGCAAAATTATATGTAGGTATTCTTATTTGTTTTTCCTCAGAAACTCTACTACTTGCTCACTCAGAATACAGGCCTAAGTTGTAGCAGGAGATGCCCTTAAGTTACATGTGCATCCTCTGCTCTATCACTTGAGTGTTTTCCATTTGCCCCTAATCTCCCTTCGTATACGCTGAGGAAAAGCATGCCAAGCACTGGTAGCTAGACTTTCTAAATATTTCTTCTGCTCTGTTGATAATCTATTCCCTTTCAGCTTCTACCTGCATGTACATGAGTCTTTTTTGTTTCTTTTCTTCAAACATCTTTACAGTTTCCTATGAACAACAAGATCTTGGAACTGGTATGAGTTCTTATGAGCAAGGGAAGAGAAAGGAATGCTTGTAAAGACACATAGGCACAGTTTAATTTAGCAAATATGAAAATACACTACAATGCAGAAAAAGGTGCCTGTATAGCCTCATAGCCATTTCAAGCAGTGGTCATAGAGAGAGGTGGTTTATGGGAGAGACAGGGTGTCTCCTGAAACTTGTCTGCCATGGGGTCTGAGACTGTCTTTTTCTACTAGAGCCCAAATCCTCCTCCAGAGTTGGGTTTGCTGCTCTTTATTATACTCTGACTCCATCCAACCAGCAAAAATGACGGTCTCTGATCCCAAACCAGTGAAATCACGAAGCTCAGTAGCCCTACAAAAGAGTCCTTTCTCTGCTTTCCATACTGTGTATTTTGTCTCTGATTTCTTCACAGCACAAGCTGGAACGGCAACAGCCTTCATGCACATTCTCTTCTAGTATTAGAGAAAGAAGCCCAGGGAGAGCATTACTCACATAGACTTGAAAATGCCACTCCATGAGAACTCCCACTGAATGCCATAAGACAAAACTAAGATTAAACGTATTATTTGCCATGATTAGGAGTGTCAGAATTAAGGTGAAATGAACAGCCATTTGACTGCTTCATATTCTAGGATGTGTTACTTCGTCAACACCTTGTCTGAGTCAAGAGTCCACATTAAAAATGCATATATAAACACAAATACTAAATGACTAGGCTGAAAAATTTTATATAAATCTGAAAATCCCCTATCTAGGGAAATATCTGTCAAAGAGACCAAATCAATTTAAAATAATGGCACAATGCGGTGGAAAGGTGGTCAGGATGCCAAGCACTGCAGAGTCAGAGCCTGGTCTGGTGGGACTGTCTGTGTCTCTCATTGCACAATTTCTGCAGCACCCAGGGGTGATGCACTTGACTACCAGAAGGGGAGGGTGATACACAGCTGCCCCTAGTACATCTTCTTGCTGACAGATCTCAGCCTCAGAGAAAGAGAGCTCTGTTCCCAGCATCCAGAGGTGCCAGGAAGGGGAGGGAGAACTCCTTTGTAGGGCAACAGTGACCTTTGGGCTAAGACTGAATACACTGATTAAGATCTATCTGGAAGTAGAAAAGCAAAGAAAAGGGAGATTTCTATTATAAACCAAATAGCATTGAAATGGAAATCTTCTGGGTTTTTTAACCAGCTTAACTCCATATGGCAGCATAAAATAATTCAATATTATAGTAATTATATTAACGTATTTTCTTTTCCCTTTTTCCTCCCAGTTCCCTAAGCCTGAGGAAGTTGATAGGACAGGAGACAAATGCTCTGCACTTTCATTGTAATATATAAATCTGAGTGAATAGTAAGAAAACTACAAACATTTGCCTACACTGAGCAAGAGCATACCAAGTAAAAACAATGACAGAAAAAAATAAATAAATTAGGAAGATGCTTCCTTCCTAATGAACTGTACTTCTGGCTCTTTCCTCTTTTGTACCCTGACAAGTCAGGCAAAGAATGTGTCTGTATCTGCTTAGTAAGTGTTGTTATCTTCTAACTGGTTATTAGTACTACAATGCAAGAATAATACTCACAGTGAGCTACACAGGACTGTATTTAGCTAAACCTGCTCTTAAGCTGGACTGGGACTGCCCTGTCATATCAGAATGGAGAAATCATAGTTTGGAAATGGCACTTCTTAAAAAGACCCTCAACAGTTGCTCTCTGTCCCAAATTCTTTGGGCTGTCAGAAATTTCCAGCCCTTTGCCAGAGCCCCAGGAGGAGTTGCTGGAGAAAAGGTGTCACAGACACACACCATCTCTCCAGGGATCCCAGCTGTGGAGACATCCATTACTTCTATGTTTAATTTTGTGGGTGATGCTGTGTGAGTCTGTTCTGCAGCCACACGGTTGAGACAGGCACACTGACCCAACAGGCCCTCCCAGCCCTCCTTGAGGGCTGCAACTGGGCATCCTCAGTTTATGCCTGTGGGAGGATGCTGGAGGCACCCACATCTTGAAGGCTCAGCTCCCTCTGCTCGCTGGAGAGCAGGAGCAGGGGAGCAGCAGGAGCAGCCTGTCTCTGCACTGTAAGGAGCTTCACACACAGGAATGAGAAGTTCACAGTGATCCTGTCTGCCTTTAGGCAATTAACCAAAACTCCTAATTGAGTAGTAAAGTTGCCTTTGGTTGACAATAGAGAGAAGGAGATAGCTCCAAAGGGCCACTCAGACCTTAGACGGACCAACGGCTCTCAAAGTGCTGCCCTCACAGTCCTTGTCTCTTTATTAACTGGAGAGCCTGAGGTGATGCTACCTCTAAACTTAGGACTTTAGGCCAACAGCATTTGGGTTGTTAATCCTGGAGAAGAGAAGGCTCTGGAAAGACCTCTCAGTACCTGAAGGGGCCTATAGGAAGGTGTGAAAGGGACTTTTTACCAGGGCATGTAGTAATTGGATAAGGGGGAAGTTTTACATGAGTTAGTGGGAGAAAATTCTTTACTATGGAGGTGGTGAGACACTGGAACAGGTCGCCCAGGGAGGCTATGGATTCCCCTTCTGTGAAAGTGTTCAGGGCCCAGTTGGATGAGGCTTTGAGCAACCTGGTCTAGTGGGAAGTGTCTCTGCCCATGGCAGGGAAGTTAGAACTAGATGATCTTCAAGATGCCTTCCAACCCAAATTATTCTATGATTCTGTGACCTTCAGTTAGATGCTAGAAGTCAGACAGACATGGGTCCGTGGGATCTTTGAGGAACAAGAGAGATTGTGAGGATGAGAGCAGAAATGATGGCACCTGACAACCCAGTAGGACCTGCCCACTCATCTCCTGCTCCGCCACTGAGCACTCTCCTTGTGGGGACCCTTGTGTAGCTGCAGCTCAGGCTGTTTCACTTGCCATGACTGGCAGATCCAGGGAAAGCTTGATCCCCTTGCAGCCAGGGACTGCCTGGCCACAGCAGGCATACTGGTCTGGATCTGGACTGGTCTGGATCAGACACGTTCCTGGGAAAGGAAAACAGAGCTTCACAGAGCTTCCTACTGCTGCAGGTGGGAGGGTGAAAAGGATCTGCCTGTGTGTTCACCACTAAGCACGACTGGCAAAGACAGGCAATCCCTGCTCCAGCACAAAGTCTCTGAGGGGACTAACACATCTGAACTGGGGTAAATTTCTGACTTTTTGTATTCAACATGACTGGCATTTCTTTTCTGCTTCGGGGTTCCTTAAATTCTTCATTAAGCTGTCCTCTGTGCCATCCCCACAACTAGGAGACTCTGACCCTTCGTTTTTACTCATGCATCCACCTGAAAACATCTGAATTAGCAAAGACAGGTGTCACAGGTGCTCAGCATCTTCCATGACCAAGATCTTTATTTGTTCTACCTGTCAGACCAGTCAATGAATGCTCTATCTCACTGTGGGCAAGCATATTCCTTCCTGCCAATGTCAAAAGCCTATCGATCCATTCAGCAATGCTCTGCGTGGAGCAACTCTCATGCTGAGGGGAAAGAAGATTGTGATCAGCTCCATTTGTCTACGTAATTGCACTTGTTACTGGACAATTGTTGGGTCAGAGGCTAACGTATTTTATTTATAGTCTTACCACATCCATCTGAATTTTCCTGTGCCTTTTCCCATAACAAAGATTACAATGCCTCTTGGCTTCATATTGCAGAAAGTCTGCTAGAAAACTGAGAAAAAAATACCTATAAGTGAATCCATTACACTTGATTGAACAGCATTTTACATTAAGAAGCTAGAGAGGTGCCTCAGATTCAAGGTACATTTTTAGGAAAAAAAAGAAAGTCCTTGTACATACTCAGCTTCTTCTTCCTTCATATTGTGTAACTTCTATTTCTAGGAAAATATCTTGAATTCTGCTAATGGTATGCATGAACTTTTAGCTATGGAGGATGAAGACCTATACATTTTTAATGTTAGCTTTCCAGCAGCATTTGTTAACAAAGCTACCAAACAGAGCTCAAATATGCTTGCCTGGATGCTATCTGGTCTTTAAAAACTGAAAAAAAAAAAAAAAATCAACTAAAAATGTCCCCCTTACATCTCTGTCCATATAACTTGGCTCTGAGATTCCCTATGTGAGAAAAAAATTATATTCTTTCTGTATTATAAGAATGATGTTTATTTTCATAAAGATAATGCATAGTATTTTGCCTTTTTGTTATGGTTATTAAATAAACAAATCAACATCTAAGTGTAACACACTTGTTGCCTTAGGCAAGCCACTATTTCACTTCACTTAATACTGCAAGGGTTTGCAAATTATCTTGCAAAGTAGAGCTACTTGCTTAATTTTAAGTTGTCCTGCAGGCAGCCTGGACAGAAATTCATGTATAATTTTTTAATACAATAATGGATTTTGCTCAAATTGTTTTTGCAACTAGATGATTTTTTTCAGATTAAATATATATTTTATTTAGAAACAGGATGATTTAAAATCAAACATGAAATTTTAGCAATGTACTGCTAAACTGCTTAAATTCCATTACTTGATTTACAATAAATAACATGCAGTATTCAACTAGTACATATCCATTGACAAAGATTTGCTGACCATCAAACCACTGAGCTGGGAGACTTTGGGTGACCGGAAAAAAACACTCTGAGGAAGTGTTGAGTTTGACAGCTGTGGATTCCTCTGCAGGTGCAGAGAAGGTATTTTCTTCACTTTATTCAGGTTAGCTCTGTTCAATATCTGGGTCATGCAATGCTATCTCTTGGGAGCTGATAAAGGCAGAAAATCATACTTTCTATTGTAGGTAAAAGCTCCATGGCAGATGATAAAATCTGCTAATCCTAAAATCTTGCAGGACACAGTAAACAGAAAGAAGCACACTCTTGGGTTTACTCAGTACAAAGAATGGTTAATTTGACTAATAAATCAGCTTAATATTAGTAATAAAAAAAAAATAAATCTAGTAAATGTGAAATTACATTAATTGGTTTCTAAAAATAACAAAAAGCCCCCGAAAATCAAGAATCTAAATATATCAGGAGTTTTTGTATAATTCTCCAAATGCAACTTAATATAGCTCCACCTTTATAAACCTAAAGTACCTAAGCTAAACAAAATAGCAGTAAAACTAATCTGGTGTATGATATTATTAAAATACTGGAACAGGACTGATTATAGTGATCAAGGACCTTTCTCCCATCACCGTTTTGACCAAGGAAATGAGATTGCCAGTCAAAAATATTGTAAGCAAAGAGAACATGATGTGTAAGGAAATTACCCACTCTTATTTGGGTAATAATGTGCTTCCCAGCCTAGATTATCGAACAAGTGAGATCACCCACCATGCTGTTTACTGTGGCAGAAAGCCAGAATACTTCAGTGATACCAACTGAGAAGAACCAACCCTTTCCCAGGAAACTAATTAAAAAGTAAACACATGAAACAAAGACAGAGTGATGATTTCAATTACATCCCTTACTTGCTTTTTCCCATGGTAAAGCCATCAAATTGTCTCTTAGCTTCTTTGAAAAAAAACAAAGCAGACTGAGTTCTTAGAAACTGTTGCAGACATCTTCTTCAGTGTGCTAGTGATTTCTCTGGCCTTCTTCTGACCCTCTCTGTTGTTTTCAATGCCCCTTTTTAAAGTAGGGGCACCAAAACAGAGCCTTCTATTATCAGTATCGCTGAAGCCAGACTCAGAGCCAAACCAGTGACCTCTGTTATGTGTAATCAGTTTTCTAACTGGATTGGCTTATCTGATGTGATTCCTAAAATATTTCCTTCAAAGATGAATGACACCTTAGAACATATTTCCTCTTTCTCTTAATTAAGCTAGTGTTCTTCAGCCTTAAATTCAGTATTTCACTTTATATAGATGGGCTGAGGTTACCAAGCAATTCAGGTTGCTTCCTGTAGCAAGAAGCCCAGACTCTGTATAATTTTGCAAGTTTCATTGACAGTGATATTCTGTTGGCTTCCAGGTTGTCTGAAAAATGCTGAAAACGTATGTCTAATTGTGAACCACTACAAACACCTTCCCTCATGCCAAATATTTTCTGTGGTTGTGCTAGTTTAGCACAGAACATTGAATAGATTGAAATAAACTCTAATAATTTTCCAGTTAATATTGTGGAGCCACAGTAGCAGAAAGGTACTGTAAGTAGAGGTGAGGAATTTGGGTAATAATACTACTTAGAACATGGAATTGACCCTGTGACTGTTACTACAAAATGAAAGGTGATATGACCACCACTACTTCAGCTTACGCTGTAAGCCTGTCTATCCTTTATTCTTTGTATTTGCAACATCTGGCTTAAAACAAAATGTTGATAACTAAAATAGATTAATCTGCTTAAAACCAAATGGAGTCTCTTTCACACCCTCCATTCCCATCTCAAAATGAAACCCTCCATTTTATTCATTCAGGTTGACTCACTGTTTATTATTTATTTCCTGGGTTGATGAAGCAGTAAATCAGGTTTGTGCTCAACCCTGATACGCTTTAACGCCACAGAGATTGAGTAATTCAATTATCAGGCTTGAATTCCTTGTGTCAAACGGCCTCTGCTTCCTTGTGGTCTGCTTTTCATGGTAAGCAAGCCAGAGCTTCAAAACTGCATCTTAGAGACAAATCCAAGAAGAAATTAATCTGTTAGCTCTAGCCTGTTCTTCCCTTTAGTAACACCCAAGTGAAGGGTCAGTTCAGTAGATATGGAAGCTCATATTGTTTTACACATCTTTGACACACCATGGTCCAGATAGGAACATGAAACACATGGAAGTGCAGATAATGAAAAGACAGATCGCTTAGAAACAATCAATGTATTCAGCATATCTACTTTCTGGGAAGAGCGAAATCTAAGTCATGACCCTGTGTTCCTTTCAGACCCCAAATAAGACTCAAAAGTTTGGCTAAGTGCTTATAGCCAAAACACCTGAAATGCAGCTAACCAAGCCATAAGGAAGAAGGAAGCAGGTTTTGCATTTGTAAAAACATTGGAAACAAAGAAAAATCTTACCATTACATCTGCTTGTGTAGAATGTGAAATTTCAAATGTTCAAAGTACAGCTTCTAATAAAATTACATCCAAGTTATATTAAAGAAAATAAACCAAATTATTTTTATTCCAGTATTTTCACTAATTTTTGTGAGCAGATATTAAATAGTGCATACACTTTGTATTACATTTTCTCCTTTGATATAAAATAATACATCACGAGTCTTTTATTTTTGGAGACAACTAGTAGCTAAACTTCCTTAATTATGACATACAAGGTCATTAAATAATAGATACTGTATGATTTAAATTCAATGTATTCTCTTTGTCTTTACCTCAGAAATATGCAGTGGCAAGAGTCCAAAGACCCTTTCCAAGGCTCAAGTTCCTTTATTTTACATCAGTTTATCTTTGAAGTAGCAAGTGTCAAGCCTGAACAGACATAAGAAGATTTAAGGACAGTCAAAGCTTTAAATTTTGGGGCATGCAGGGGAAATTGAGAAAGATGATGCATAGTTAGTAGGGGACAGTGAGTCAGATATTGCTACCATGTGGATAATAAGTATAGCTATGGAAACAAGTTTTATTAAAGGGTTACAATGGTATAACCTGCTGTACTAGGTGGACTGCACTGTGTAAGGTACTGATTGAGATGCAATGTTAGTGAACTGTTCACTAAGTCTGAGACTAAGAGTAATAAAGGCACAGAGGCAGCACAAAACCCTAAAGTGGGCAAAGGAGGCATATGAAGACAATTTTTAGATTTGTGTGAACCCTGGTAAATATTAGGGTAATATTTACTACAAAGAGTAACTTCTGGTGGCTCCCAAGAAGAAAAAGAAGAGTCCAGCTGTAAATAGATAAGCATTTATTGAGCCTGATGCCACACAATTCTAATAATAGAAGAGATGCTTTAACCATTTAACCTTTTAGCAGGAAAAAGCTCCCGAATGTCCAGAGATATGACTATGCTCCCATTAGCATTACAAGTTGGAATAATCAGGTGAGTCAGTAATTCATTTCAATTATATCTGTGATATTGATAGATTTCCTCCTAGCTGGAAAAGATTAAGATCACTTTCATACTACTCATATTATGTTGGCTCAGAAAATAAATACAGCAGTCCGTATAATAAATACAAGGATAAAATACAAGTCATGAATACAGGGGAGAAAACAAAACTGTGAATGAAGGACTTACTTTTTAGAAGACTGGTGAGACTTAAAAAACTGCTGCACTTGGTCAGCTTTTGCTTTTACTTTGCAGTCTCAAGGAAGGTATCTAAAGGTGTTGAGTATGCTCTGAAAAGAATAATCAAAGACTTAGTGATTATATCACCTATGAAATACTAAACAAAACTTGTTCAAAAAAACCTTGTTTTCTCATTTTATGAGGTTATGCATTCACAAAAGAATTTTTCTTCCACCACTGTATCTGCAGAGAGTTTATGGGCTTCTACAAGTTGAACTGCTCAGATTAGGCTTTCTGAAGTACAGAGGGAATTAAAACAATAAGATTTATTATCTTGCATACCTACATTCCTAAGGTGTTCCAGTTGTGAAAGAACAGTGAAAATTAAAGAAGTTCAGCTCCTTTTTGATTCAATAAACCAACAGACTGAAATAAATGACTTTTCCAAAACAGGTACATAAAATCCTGTTCCTAAATGTCTTTCAAACAATTGACTAGAGTTTGTTGGCTATGTTTGGACTAGTTAATGTATTTGACCTCCTTATTTGTGATCTAATAGCTGAGGATATCTCTTTGTACTCAAAACATTATTCTGCATTTCAAGTCTAGCTTTATAATTTCCAATTGTCTTCAATGGACAAGACAGTTGACTGATTCAAGGAGTCATCTCAGCTCTCCAAATAGAAATGACACTGAAAGACTGGGAGATGACCAGTGCTTCCATCTATGCAGGCTGTGGGGGGAGGAAGTAGAGGAGTAGAGGAGTTGGGAATGAAGGAGTGATGTTGAGCCTAGGAAAAAGAAGGAGCAGAGGGAAGTTGTTTCAGTAGTGTCTTTATTTCTCACTATTCTACTCTATTTTTAAATGTCAATAAATTAAGTTAATTTTCTGCAAGTCAAGTCTGGGGTTTTTTTGCCCATGATGGTAACTGATGAGTTAGTTCCTTGCCTTCATCTCAACCAGTAAGGTTTTCTATCTTACTTTCTCATCATGTTCTGCTGAGAAGGGGAAGTGAGAGAGCAGATGGGTGGGTGCTTGGCTGCTGGCCAAGGTAAGCCTGTGACAACTGTGAAATAGTGTTTCCACTGCTGATCTCTCCAAGACCAGAAGGAATGACATTGAGATACAAAATACATATATATATATAAATAAAAGCCATACAAAGAAAATTGCCTATAATGCATAAGAATAAACTGAATTAGTAAGGAACAACTCCTCAGAGAAAACTGCATTAACAAGCAACCTTCATACACCCCCAACTTCTGTACTGTAGTGCAGCCACAAATTTGAACACAAGAGGTTATGTTTACAAACATAAAGTCAAATGACTCATATTCTATAAAAGGAGAGTGCTGAAAGCCTCATTTAAAAAAGATCTCTGCCTGTGACGTAATACAGAGGGCTCTTTGGCCCATTAAGGGATTTTTGACATTGGTCATTGGAATATAAATTAGCAAGTTCTTGAAAATCAGAGATGAGTCTGATCAGCTTCTAGCAACGTACTTATTCTGTCAGCATTTCTTTCAGCAGCAAATGTTTAAAGTTCTTTCACAGGGAGGTTTTAATATTTATTTCTTTAATTCCAGATAACATTAAGCTCCAGGACTCCGTCTTAGCAACCATTATGATAGTAATAGCACATTTCAGCTAAAAAATAAAATAAAATGAATGCAACTCTATCTTATATTGAAGGCTGTGTGATGAAATCTCCTTCGATTTAGTATAGCAAAGGATTGCACATTTGTTTAGATGCCATTAGTTTTGGTCAGAATATGCCTTACAGTGGCAAAATTAGCAAACCCTCTCAGATAAAACTCATTGAATGAACTCTTTCCTGAGTTAGTTCTTTGTTGGAATTAATGTTCAGTTAAAATAATCAACAACCCACTAAAAAGATGGGATCCATGGGAAACATTCACACTGCCTCACATACTTCTTGTGAGAAATCTCTGGAATAACAAAACCTAGAATGATTTAAATCACCAGTAGAGCTGAGAGAATATTTAAGTCTACCAATAACCTCCTGTTTACAGCCTAAAACACTCTTGAAATTTAGCTGTGTTTTCATAGCTAAATAACCAAGGTCTCATGTGTGTACCCTGGGAAATCTATAAACACACATTGAAATCAACTGTTAGTTGGGAGAGCTTGGAAGCAGCTGTATGAAAATGTTACCTAAATTCTCATTAACTTACAAAAAAAATATTAATATTAGATATTAGGAAATAATAGGAAAAGAACAGAAAACAGAAGATGAAAACACAGTAATGCTACCATATAAACACATTGCCCATCTAACATTTTGAGTATTAAATACTGTTCAAGTCATCTCATCTCAAACATGACAGCATAGTAATAGAAGGATAAAGAAAAGAGTGACAGGATGATCAAAGGTAGGTAATGATTTCTGTACTGGGACAGAAAAAAAATGGATTCAGGATTTTCACATTGGAAGAAGGACAAACAAGAAAAAGGACTAAAATAGAGCCCAACAAAATAATGAACAGTACTGAAAAAGTGAATACAGAATAATTTTTCACTGTATTCCATAATGCAGGAAACAGTCCCAATAAAACAAGCAGTTAGCAAGTTTAAAACATGAAAGTCAAGAAAGGATGCTTTCCATAAAGATCATAATTAAATGGTGGAACTCATTGTCACAGGATGTGGTGGATGCCACATACATGTGTGGACTTCAAAAAAGTAATTTACTGCCGTGGTGAAAGAAACATTGACCAGTCTGTATGTTACACAAAGATGCACAATATGAGCCTTCAGCTCAAGAAGCATTACAGAATGCTGCACGATGATACCAAGGGAAGTTATCCTTTGGTCTGATTTAAATACAGCTGTCAAAATGTCTTCATTAGTTTAGCTCTATAATTACATTCTTAGTGTTCTCTTGCAAAATGCAGGTGATAGAGACTGCATTATGCCTCCAGCTACTATGAAAGAAAGCTTTTGAGGTTAGTTTCCCTGATGCACCCCTGCAACTTCACATCATAGGGTAATTAGAAGAAATAAAAGGTTTTATCTTTGGACGCCTGACAAGCCCATCCATTGTTTCGGAAATAAAAAATTAATGGAGTTATAATTATAACAATACTCCATACAGACCTGTGACAGTCTTTCAGTGTTTTGACACCTTGTATAACTGAGTAAATAAGAATGGCTATTACTAGGTCAGAGAGAAGATCTGTCTACATAAGCCAGTATCCCATCTACAACAGTGGCCATAATACAGAGTTACGTTTGGCTAAGAAGACATACTCATCTTTCAGGATACTACACACTTTATAAAACCATGCAAGGCTTTTTTGACGTGAACAGACATTGAGTAACCACTATAAAAGGACAAGTTCTGGAGGAAAACCCTCCTTGTGCTTAAATCCTGGTTCACTTCCCAGTGATCGGGATCACATGAAGCTGCGTCCCATGCCTCCTCTCACATGCTGATTTTCACAGAAAACATGGTCAGGAAGCAGGAGGGAATAGTGATAGCAACCAAGGTTAGTGATTTGGACAAACAGGACTCTGGGCATGCACGCCCCACGACTTAGGTGCTATCTGCACAACCACCTTCTACTAGCCCAGCAGCACTGCAACAGACACACCTCACATAACACCAGTGTGCCAAGAGCTCCTCTTACAGTCCTGGCCTTATTTTTTGACAGAAATCAGAAGTAATAAAATGAGTAATGAAAGTAATAGGAATAAGTTAAAGGGTAAATAGGGAGCACATATTTCCCTGTGGCCTGTGGAGTACCCCATGCTGGAGCAGGCAAGTATTTCCTGAAGAACTGTGTCCTATAGGACAGAGCCCAGGCTGGAGGAAGAGAGTATGAAGTAGGGTGAACCTGCTTTGTACTAACCATAACCCTCATCAGTCCTACACCGCTGTGGGACATGGAAAGGAGTTGGGTGTGAAAGAATGAAGTTGACCCTGGGAAAGGAGGAAGGAAAAATGTTGGCTTAATGTTCATCTTCTTATTTCTTACTCCCTGAGTCTATTTTAATCGGCAGTACATTAAATTAGTTTTCCCCAAGTTGAGTCTGTTGTACCTGTGACAGTAACCGGCAAGCTATCTTGTCTTTATCTTGACTCTTGAGCTTTTTCATCCTATTTTGTCCCCCTGTTCTTCTGAGGAGGGGAATTGAGAGAGCAGCTGGGTGGGTCAACCCACCACATCCATGAAGCAGGCAACATGTTCATGCTACTTTGCTTTCAGTTAAAGTGTCCATAATGGATTTGTTACACCTCCATTATATACATGAATTCCATACCTTCAGTTAACTTAGTCTGCACTACTCTGAGCAATCCTTACACAGACAAGAAATGATTCTATTTTCAGGAAGCAAGGGGATGCAACACTACTTTCCTGTTATATCCATTGTAGCTAGTTTGTAAATGCATTACCCAACCCTGTTTCCTTCTTGCAAATTGTTAATGAGCAGATTTCTGCCAATGCATTTGTTAATTATGCACTGAATTATTTGAACAAAGCACTTTTAGGTTGTCAGCTCTATTGGCTATGCATTGTTAATAATTGTTTTGACTTCTGCCTTATGTGCTTTATGATGCAGGAAGAATGATGCCATTAATTTATTGCCATGTCATAAGTAACAATAATGTCTCTGCTTACTGAACAGATGAAAACAGCTTTCCCAAAAGACACAGGTGAATAAGGAATGATTGAATAACAAGCATCAAATAGCTACCATGTTAGTTTGCACCCAGATAGTGTTGTTTGTGTACGACTACATAATATTCAGCAAAGCAAAGTGTTTCCTCACACATGTAAGTAAACGTTTCTCAGTTCTTCATGAAAGGCATCTAAATGCCATAGAAACAAATAGTTGCTTGGATTTAACAGATGTTTCTGTCAAATGCTACTGCAGTAGTGAATCAGTTTAATCTATAAGAAAACAAGTTTGCTGTGACCAACATGTAATCTTTAACAAAAAGGTTGCCATTTAACTGAAGGAGTTTTGATTGAAAGAGCTACAAAGGCAACCAATTAGAATGATTATATTTGATGTAAGCTTGGAGAGCCACCTGAAATGATCTGATTTGCTTTAAGCTCGGTCAACCCAAGTGCATTCCTTTTTCTGATTTTCCTTAAAACCTCAGTGCCATTTGAAAAGATCACATCTGGTAGTGTCAAGGTTTTTCTTTGCCCTTCCAATACCAAACACACAACATTTTTTAAGTCCAAAATGTCTTTGACATTGCATTACAATGGATCAGCCAGCTCTAATATGCTGAGAAGGAAAAAAAGCAGACTCCCCAAGAGAGGGGAAGCAATCTGCCCTGAGGCTTCCCTATTGTTATTTCATTTAGAGAGGCAGACAATACCGCAATGACAAGAGAGGAAAAGATTTCAAATCCCCCAGCTGTCTCCTCCTTAATTTGACACTGATTGTTCAGTTGGCCCCAAATGTCCATAAAACACTGAGATTTTTCATGGCTGCTGTGAAATCTCCTGCCTGCTTGTGATGTGCCATTCTTCTACTTTTAGCAATACTCCAAAATCACCAAGCACATTAGTAATCATAGGCAGCAGACACTGTGCTATCTCCTCCAGGAGCAAGCTGGTTTTTTAATTGAAGAACATCCTGGTGTGTCAGGAAGCAAGATTCATGCTTAAGCTTTTCTAATTGCCTCAGCTTCGTTTCATAAGAACATGTGCAACAGAAAGATACATGTGAAGAAGAACATTACACAGTTCAGTAAGCATTGCTCTGGGGACAATGGACAAAAAAGAGTGTGGTGGTCAGCATAGTATCCTTGCTTGACAAGCTTGGACTGACAGCTAGGGAAAACCTTGCAGATAACAAACCACAAGGGTTGTTTCACAGACACACTCTGTAGGAGATAATCTCTTCTCTATGCAAGACACTTATTGGTAATGGGTAAGAATGGGGAATCTCTGAGAGATCGTGTCTAGTTAAGACACCATCTCAACCTAGAAAATACTCTCATGTTTATTGAGCTGTGCTGCTCAGTGGAAATATTAAGCAGGTACAGAGTTACCGATCTCTTCCACACTACGTATCAAAATCCTTTACTAGCTGAGAAGAAGTATGCAGACAGTACAAAAAGACTCAGCCACCTGCCTCAGGACTTGCAATCAAAGTTGTAGAACTAGAAATAAAATTCACGTCAGCTATCCCAGATGCTATGCAAGTTCCGTCGCTGCAGGCAGACTTGCACAGATGACGTATCCCTGACACATAAGGACAGAGACGTGACATAATTTGCCCCATGTCACATAGGTGAGACTTACTTAATCTTCATGGTATTTCATTATCTGCTAAACTGCTCTACTCCTGTAATTAGCTAAGGCTAATGAAATGGTGATGTTATCAGAAGGCAACTGAGAAAAGTGTCACTGAATTGCTGAAAGATATTGCCTACATCACAAAAATGATACATGTGAAAGTATCACTCTCCAGCAAACAGAAACCAAACAGTCAGAACACAAACCTAACAATTTGTCAAAAAAACTAACTGTATAGAAGATTTAACTATGCTAGGAAGAAAAATTGTGAATGCAGTATCAATTTAATTGACTATTTTTATTCCAGGACTAGAATGAATGGGTATACACTATATTACAAGAATCTGTGAGCATGATTGTGAAATTCACTTATATATTAAATCAATAGCCTCACATTAGAAAAGAATCTCATTCAGGGACAGCCTTGAAACTATTCACATTACTAAAACAAGAAAGATTTCACTTAATATGGTCAGCTGACATCCCTGATGCATTTTCTACATTACCAATTATACTGTTATGTTATCCTTACTCAGTGCTGCAATACTTAAAATGTCATTTCCTCTATTCAAGCATCAATATTTATCCCTGGCTACATGAAGTATTTCCAGTTAAACAGTGTGAAAAATCCTACCTTTTCATCTATGGATTGATTTAAATAACTCAGCTGAAAATCACAAGAATAATTCTTATTCAATTTCCTTATTCCATACACGAGAATGATTGGCAGTAATGTACTTCATTCAAACAGTGATCTCCCATAGTTTTCCAACAAGATACAAATGAAAACAAATAATTTTGATCAATCTACAGCTTATACACACAATAAATAGCATATTGCAATCAGTAAGCAAATCTGTAAAGGTACAGTTTATAGCAGCAGGTCATTTACTTGTACTGCAATTTAGATCTCAGTTTTCTCATATCCACTTAGCAATTTTACCTCTTATGTTTCCCAGAACACTGTGGTGTATCCTCTTGTCATAGGCAATTTGGCTGTGCAGAAGCACAGTGATGTTTCTGTAATTTAACTTGCAGGCAGAAGTCCACCTTACCCTTCCTTATGCCAAAAGGAAGGCCACAGTTGTTTCCATTTCTTACAGATTATAACCTTTTTATGCAAAGGTCAGTGCATCCCTTTTGATGTGACCTCTCACAGAAAATATGATACAGAATCCTACTTGGTTTGTAAGTCTCTGACTATGAGCCCAAGCTACTCCCTTCCCACCTTTATCCCACCTTGCAACAGTGAAGCTGTTTGATTGGTATTAGCATACAAAAATGAGATTCCTCTTGGAAATTATGCTTCCTTCACATTCCATGGATTTCTCTATTTCCTCTAAAGAAAAAGCGGACTAAAAAGAAAAGGTGATAGACAGAAAAAATAGCCCTACAGAAGGAAAGATGGTCAGAGACAGTGGATCTACTACTGGCCAGTCCCTGCTGTCTGGCTCCAGAGTAGGTTTTCCTATTATATAAGGAAGTACAGTCCATTCCATCAGGCAGATCATTACCAAAACCACAGAACAGTTAGGGAAGTTGAAAAGTTGCATACTGGAAAGGGCTTAGTTGATGAAGAAAAGCCCAGGAACTGCAGGGAAAATCTGCAAGATAAGCAGGGATTCAGCAGAGTTGAGAAAGTCTAAACATTCCTTAGACTTGGGGGCTGAGTTGAGCAGTTTGCACTATGGGCAACTGATGGGTCAGGGGTTGAAGGACATCCCAACCTACAGTGCAGACTCTGCATAGTAGCCTGCAAAAGGCACAGGAGCCAGGAAACAGCATGTCTTGGTGCAGCACAAACCCATTGGCTCTCACTGCTGCTTCCTTCAGAGCACAGCATGCTACTCTGGCACAACATATGCTGCTGCAGGCAGAAGGTTAAGCCCACAGATCAAATGTTTCCTTGTCTCCTTAGCTGTGCAACTTGCATAAAATGAAGTTAGTAGGACCTCTCTTATGTGTAGCAGGCACAGTAATAGTTTACATGCACTTTGTTCCACCTTTCAAGGAGGGAGAATGAGGCCTAAGGGAAATCCAGCTCTTTCTACACCAATCTGCCACCATTAAATGTGATATCATTGTACTTACAGCTGCAATAGCATCACAGTCTATGGATTGAGACAGATGCTAAATATTTTTATGAGTACCTACTGCAGTAAAAGTGAAAACTCTTCAGAAACATAAAAGTTCTTTGAATCACTACAGTGTTTATAATGAAAGGAGAAGTAAGTCACTAAATATTTAAGTGTCTTAAATAAAGATTAGTTAAGATCTGGGCAGAAAGCTGCCTTTGCAGTAATACGTTTTTAGTGGCAAAATATGCTTTAGTAACAAATTGGTGCTTAATGGAGAAACAAAAGGAGAAATCTGAAGGTAAGGGATATGATCAGATACCTGCATATGGGTCTGCACATAGAACACTGTACGATACTTGAGTAAATATTACGAACATTATTAATATGCATTAATTTGAATAAAATGCTAAGTTTGCTTAAAGTATTTACCATCCTTTTTATTTCCATGAGTTCATACTCATATACAAGAATATCTTTTAAAAGAATACAAATCACAAATATGTACTTCTAGAAATTTTTCTGTGGCCAACGTGTCATCGATTAGGAAAGCAAGGAACAAAGAGAAAGATGCCACTTGAAAGAGATTAAAATATCAGATTTTTACTACATGGAAGAAGCCACTTCTATGGAGGATGAACATAAGAAGAGAGCTCCAGTTGTCTAGTAAGCAGGTAATAAAAATCATCTGTAGATAAAGGTAGGCATTTCAGGTGCAATGCCATGGCCTATTTTAAATTTTCTCTGCTTGTTTAAAAAGAAAGGTAATTATTCTCTGTTCTTTTAAGAGAAACAGAAATGAAAAAGACAATATGAGTTCAATTATTCTCAGCTACTTGGAGAACCTGGAAAAACAGTCTGTTCGAATGCTTGGGCAAGGTATAATTTGGTTTTGTTTTAGCACAGTGCCTTGGTTTATTTTGTTGACTGACACTTCCCCTGTTCAGTGAGCTTAATTTATTTATTTGTGCAACTGTACACATAGAGCTTTACACATGAGTTATGATATCGCAGTCCATCCAGGTTCACAATGCTTAATTTCCAGTATTGGGTACTAAGCTGAAGCAGCAGCATTTTATAGACACCATGCATCAAATGAAAGTTAATTCCTGCAATATTAGTTACATAAAGAGAATTCTTAAATGCAGTTTTATAACTGGCTGAGCAGAAAAAAAATCAAGCTGCAAGAAGAATCTTACCTGGACTGAAACCTAAGCTCTTAATATGAAAAACATGAATCCATGGAAACCAGGCAGTCTCCCTTCCTATGAGTGTGGCTTCCTAGCACGCGTAGAAAAAATATCTTTCCTATATTCTTCTTGCCCTTTGCACATTCAGAGCTAAGAACAAAAGAACAATAAAAATAAAGGGCCAGAGAAAACATCAGTTTCCCTCAGTTGCTCTCTTGGTGGAATGTTCAATAGAAAGGAGGCTTCTTGCTTTCTCCTCTACTGTTTGAATTTCCTAGATGTGACCCTCCAAAGTTATCTCAGGCCACCTGCAGCATGAAATTGCTATGATTTTTGGGTAGTAGCCAGTCCTCACCTCCCCATCAACTTCAATGCAGTGGAGCTTTGTATGCTTTTCTCCTAGCCACTGGTTGACAAGCTGAATCTGAGAAATTAATATAAATAAGAGTGACAGGTTTTGCTTTTGGCAACTTTTCGGAGTCTCACTTGAAATGGAAATGTTTTATTATTTTATCTTGGAAATGAAGTTCCTAACCAGAAATGCAGCAACAGCAAAGAATATATCTTCTATCTCTGGTATTAGCATATACAGGTAGTATAAATTATTAGCCCCCTGCACTGCAATTTTAACAGCTCCTAATTTCCTGATGCTCAAGCACTGGTACTTCTTCTACTAATAATGGGGCATTAGGAATATCTGCTATGCCCTGCTGTCCCATGGCAGAGGCAGGAATCAGCCTCCTCTGTAACCAAAAAAATTTCTAGTGGACCCTAAAACATCAAGTATTGAAGAGATACTTTGAAGTGAGAACATCAAAACTGAAAAAAAAAAAAAAAAAAAAAAAAAGTGGGCAGTCATTTACAAGAGGTTTCGAATTGCATGGTCAAGACACATCTGAACACACTGAAGCACATCCTCAGTTGGTATAAAGAGCCTTAAGACCATTAATTTCATAGTTACGTTGGCTCTGCCCTTGCTAGTGGTGTAGCACTAGTCAAAAATAATCCAATGCTGGGCTCCTACCTTGGCAACTCAGCTGGCAGGTAGCCTAGGAGCTGCTCTGCCTTTCCACAAGGTGGCCTATGCACTTGGCTGGACAATCTGAGGTAGGCTTCACAACCTCTCCCTAGTTGTACAAGTGCTGTGGATCAAATGATGTCTTCAGCCTCCCCAGTATTTACGAAGGCATCTTTCTGAGCACCAAGGGGCACTCCTCCCAGGGGGGAGTATAAAATCTTCTAAGTGTTTCTAAGTATTAAAAAGAAATGTGTGGAAAAAGAACATTTTTTCAACAATTTTGAGCAGTGA
The DNA here is from genome assembly GCF_000747805.2 of Chaetura pelagica. Classification (NCBI taxonomy): domain Eukaryota; kingdom Metazoa; phylum Chordata; class Aves; order Apodiformes; family Apodidae; genus Chaetura; species Chaetura pelagica. The sequence goes on from NW_009952990.1 coordinate 6,776,888, forward strand.
TTTTCTTGGTAGATATATTGAGGTATAGACTACATTCTCAAACACTTCTTCATCTGTAATGATCTGTCCTTTAAACCTTCTCAATTTAAAATGTTCATGTTCTGTGATAAGGACTATCTCTCACAGCCCATAAATTTGCTTATATAGGGACATAATATATTGTATATTATTGCATCGTATCATACTGTATATTATTCTATAGGACATAGTCTTGGTTGGAGCAATGACAGACAAACCCAAGTATATTTGATGTCATCTGTAAGATGGGGTTCTATTTTACTGTAACAAATCCACTCCATTCACTCCAATATATTTTTCTGTCATAAGAATAATTTAAAGAAGCCATGATCTCCCTTGCTTTCCTCAATATTTTTGTAGGTATAAGCTTTTGATAGAGATTATATTCTAGGGATACTTAATACAAAAATAAATATAATGGCAGAGATAATTTGATCAAGATACTTATTGATTATACCAAGAGTTTAATCTGTTCAGTTTTGCTAGACTTATAAGATCAAGAAAGAATGGTCAGAAATGCATTTATCCCAAGCTAGATTTGGAAATAAACACCACTTCTAGCAAATAAAATAAAACCACAGTGCCTTTTGGTTGCCTAACATAGTGATTTGATACCAACTTAAATCCATTTATTTCAAAAGAGCAATAAAGGCTGGACTTAGATCTCCACTGAGGAACACGTTTTCTGTTGAGGATTCCCCACTAAAGCCCACAGTGACATGGTGCCATGTTAGTCAGGCGAGTGCAGAATCAGGCCACACACATACCTTGACCACCAGCTCCTTTATCCTCCACTTCCTCACACAACTCCTAGTCACTAACTGACATTTCCAGAGATTTCAACTAATGATCAAATCTGGCTAACAAAAAACAAAATACAGAGGTTCTTTTCTATACTCTTGGAATTTACTTACAGCAGAAATGAAACAAACACATCCCTTATCATTGATCTCTTTCTATCATTTGAGCAATGAATGTGTTGAAGCACTGCTGTAAACAGGCTGGGAATGCTACTGCTGTGCATCAGGAGTAAAACAAGTAAGACAAGACAGCAAAAAAAGATGCTTTTTTGCTGAAACAGACCAAATCACAGCACGGAACTTTATTTCAGAATCTGGCAGCAAAGCACTAATTTGCTTCTTTGAATGATGGAGATTCAATCAATACATTTCCAGCTACCAGAACAAATCCTTCAGGAAGATAAACTGATCCAGAAAATCAGAATTCACTCTTCTTTCCACAGAACATTTGAAACATATAACTTTTTCTCTGCTGTACCTTATTTCTGAGGTATTGAGTCCATACCAAAGCCATGCTTTATTTTCCTCATAGCATATGAATATGCATACCAAAGCACTCAAATTTTCCCATGCTTCCATTCCCTAAAAAAAACTTTAGTAAATTAAAATGTTAATAAGTTTCAGTGAACCAGCGAACCATTTCTGCACAGCTTTGATTCTACCCATTACTTCAATATGTGTCTTGCTCACTAAGGTCAAGTCAAAACTGAATTAATATATTAAAAACTGTGGCAAATCAGAGATTAAAACCTATATCCTGTATCTACAGCCCCACATACTCTGTGGTTTGTGTACTCTATATTTTCTGAGGTTCCCTATTTTATTGGCAGAGAAACATAGCAATACTCTGCTGAAAATTAGACATTTTCTCAGCTGAAGGTGACATTTAAACCAAAGTTTTTTTTATAATTATAAACTAACATCAGTAGGCCTTGTTTCTTTCAAGACTGAGCTCAGGTTTCATTTTTGGCTTATTTATCAACATAGTAATTTCCTTAATTTGCCCCATGTTTTGTACTTTCGTAGTGTCATGACATATTTAGAGATGGTGGTGGAGAAGGAGAACAGAGGCGGGCAGCTCCTCATAGGGCTGTGGCCAGATCAAACAGACTTCACAGAGTCACCAGGGAAGAGGTGGCTAGTACTTATGATACTTAGCATAGTAACCATGAGGGCAGTAGAGTGCAGCAGAAAGATCTTGATTTTTCCTGGAGGGCTCCTTTTCTCTGTTATTTTCTTTCTTGATGCTCAAGATAGAGGCTGACTAAAATTTTAGACTGAGCAGGAAATCTGGTCTCTTTTAAGTCCTTGCATGGATGAGAACAACAGGAAGAGAAGATGAGAATCATAGATTTATGGAATGGTCTGGGTTGGAAGGGACCTTAAAGATCACCTAGCCCTTGCATGGGCAGGGACACCTCCCAGTAGACCAGGTTGCTCATGGCCCCATCCAACCTGGCCTTGAACACTTCCAGAGAGGAGGCATCCACAACTTGATTGGGCAACCTGAATCTTCTTTACTTTTTATTTGAGAAAATACTAAGATCCTAAGGAAGTAAAGCAGCAGAAAAGAAGGAAAGGGTGAAAGGGAAGAGTGGGCTTTAAGGAAGGAGTCAAGAGTGACAAAACTGTTAGAGGAGCCAGGTACAATCACAGCTAAGGAGAAAACCAGCCTGGCCAAAAGTACAGCAGAATAGAAAGAGAAACAATACTTTGAAGGAGAAAATCAGATGGTTTTAGGCCAATATCTACAGATTACACCTAACTGTACGTAAACCAAGATCACTTATCCACAACAGTAATACAAAAACAGTAGTGTGGTTATGGATAGAGCCTAGAGAAGAGAAAGCTTCAGGGAGACATTATAGCACCTTCCAGTACTTGAAAAGGGCCTACAGGAAAGCTGGGGAGGGGCTTTTCATCAGAGAAGATAGTGATAGGACAAGGGGTAATGCTTTTAAACTGAGAGAGGGGAGATTTAGGTTAGATGTTAGGAAGAAATTCTTCACTATAAGGGTGGTGAGGAACTGGAATGGGTTGCCCAGGGAGGTTGTTGATGTCCCATCCCTGGAGGTTTTTAAGGCCAGGTTGGACAAGATTTTGTGCAACCTGGTCTAGTGGTGGGGTTCTCTGCTCACGGCAGGGGGGTTGGAACTTGATGATCTTTCAGGTCCCTTCCAACCTTAATGATTCTATGATTCTACGATTCTAAGGAAACTAAATATAACAAGTAAGACTCTGAATTTCAAAGCAGATATTTGTGATCTTAATTCACATAGGTTTATCTACCTCTTATGGATATTCCTAAGTCTACCTCAGTTCCCAGACTGTTAGGACTCCAAGACAAATACAAGAAGAAATGCTATTTTATAGCTGGGAACCCTTTCAGAATCAAAACCTTCACTCTGCTTACAATGTTTATTTGCTTGACACAAGATTCAGACTCAGGAGCACCAAGTTTGCATCTGGATGACGCTTTTTGGTTCAAATGTTAAGAGAAGATGCCCATGCATCATTATATTAACTGCTTTCCTCTTCTGCCCAGAGAATGGGGTAAAGGGTTGGGTGGGGGATCCAGGGAGGGAAATGCAGCCTCTGCGAAGGTGTATCAAGAGAAAATGAGATATCTTCATAGGACAGGCAGTACACGCCATGTTAAGGAGATAGATACCAGTAAGAGAAGGAACAGAATAATGAGTATAAAACTGAATTTGAAACACATCATTCTATTACGCCGGTGAGAAAAGGAGAACTCCTATCACTACTAAGAGACTCAGCTGCATTTTTCTGAAGCTCTCACTCTGCTCATCACTTTTTTAATTTCTAGATGTGGTTGTTAAGCTGCAAAGTACCTCTGTTCAGACACAAATAAGTCAATCTATGTAATACACCTACAAAGTTAGAAATTATTCAGTAATAGGTATCAGTTAAATAATATAAGTTTGTGGGGTTCTATTTCAGCTGGCATCACCTCAACCACAAGATACTAAATCTTAATTTTTCAAAGAAAAATACTGTAAAGACTTCACATTCTCTTAGTCACAATGATATCTTAAAGCAATTTATTTGAAAAAGGAGCACCTGCATTCATCTAAACTTTGAATGGAGCAGACAATGAAATGCTTAAAGAAATGAAAAAAAATATATATATTCACATACTTGTTGAATATTCAGTCACACATCTTTATACTCTCTCCAGACCTCTGCTTCATTTGTAAAATAAACTTGACACAAGCACTCGAAGTTACCCAATCATCCTTCTACAAATTGCTTTTCAAAATTCTTATTTTCCAGGATGTCTATAAATACTGAATAGAGAAAAGGAGATGGAAAGGACCACAGGAGTTAATTTATCCATCTTCCTAAGCCATAATCAGATTATTCCTGAAGATTGCCCCAGTGTCCACAGTGATAGAAGGTCTGCCTGGATCAAAGCAATCTCTACCAGTACTCTCTAAATATTCCCTTCTTATTTTTTATACCTTTTCTTTAAGGAAGGAGTCAAGGATAATGTGCTTTACTCCAGTCTGCTGTGGAAATGAAGAACACCATTTCCTTCCTCTACTAGTGAAGCCACTGTAATGCCAGCCCATTAGCAGTGCTGACCATTTACTTTGTAGAGAGAATGGATGTTGGTTCATCAATGATTAGCAGCCAGCTTGAGTTTGCCAAGAATATTGCCAAACCAGTCTAATTTCCTTCTGCAACATAGTAACAGGCTTTTTAGATAAGAACTGTTAGCTGCTTAGATTTTGACACTGTCTCATGTAACATTCTTGCAAGTAATATGAGGAAAGCCATGTCTGAGAAATTTTCATGCAAGGTACAAACCGGACTCAGTTTATCAGATTAGTTAATGAAACACTATATTTACTGCAAAATCAAAGGATGGAATAAGCAGGGCTAGACAGAGGTCCCACATCCAGTATTGTCCAGTATTTTCACTAGTGCTGTAGATGACAGAATAGAAAGTGTGTTTCCCAAGTTTGCAAATCCCAGCACACTATGAAAGACTGCAGTGATGTTGAAAAATAAGATAGTAACCAAAAAGAATGGCAATAAATTAGATAAATGATTTGAAGAGAAACAAACAAACAAAAAGAGAGCTACTCAGTACTGAAAAGAACGAGCTATGCTGTTCTTAGGCAGGAAAAATCAACTGCACAGATAAGGCATGGCAGGAGTTTTAAGTGAGTTATGTATATGAAAATCAATTGTGTTTCATATATATAATTGGGGTGAGGGTGGCTATCAGGGCTGTGGCTTATGCACGCTCAGTGCACTTCACTCACTCTTCAGCCAGTTCAAGAACTCCCTAGGCAGCCACCTGTAGAGGATGAAGGATGGGTTTGAGACCAGGGACCAGTCTGAAAATAGGTGACAGCCTGATTGTTCACAGTCAGGTGTTTGATGTTACAGGAGCCCTCCTGGTGGGAACTTTGGACCGTTCTGGAAATTAGTCCCTCCTCCCAGGTCATGCTGTGTCTAGTCCAATTTGTATAGCTGGATGTGTGAAGGCCTTGGGTGGAGTGTCCCAGTGACTGCTCTTGGTGGTTCCTGATGCAGAATTTTGCATAGATAAGACATTCATAACTAATACAAATTGTTCTTGTAGAAATGGTCATTAGGACAGTTCTTTTATGTGCAGCTACGATACCCTGTTTGTGGTTAAGTTATATAAATAGCAATGAATTACATGAGTGCTGGGTGGTGACTCTGGACCATGGCCAGCTGGATTATAAAACAGGAGAGCAGTGTTTCAAGGGCCTCACCCCATTGCAGCTGAAGATGCCACTGCAAGTGGATTTGCAATGCAGACCTCTGTCACCACCAGACAGAGACCAACCACTTTGTTCAGGGTATTTGGTCCCTCTGTGTGTATTACCCTATGCTAATATCCTTACAGTTTTTTTATTTAATTAATTTGTTTTTTATTTTTTAATCAAACATTCTTTCTGAGTGTCTATGCAATAGCAGGATGGAAAACAAGTGTCTGTGCAACAGTATTATGGAAAAGGGTTTAGGAATCACAGAGGATTGCTGTGTGATTTTTGCTCTGCTGTAAGCAAGGCAATTGCTGCCTAGGAATACCTAACAGAAGCACAATATGCAAGAGAAATTAAATTATCTTCCTGCTGCTCCCAAAACAGAAAGACCCAGATGAGATCCTAAAGCTGAATCTGTTCTTCATGTTCACAGCAGGCAGGACAGGAAATAATGAGTGTAGACCACAGCAAGGAAGAATCAGGTGAGAAACCAGGAAAAAAATAAATTTGAAGAAATGATCCTGAAGCACTTCAACAGGCTGCCTAGAGCTGTGGTGACAGCATTTCTGTTGCTACATAAACTCATCCCTAAAATTTTAAAACCTCTGTTAAAGACAATTTTGCCACAGGACAAGGAAATGATCTAGCCTCCAGCTCACCTGAGCTGCCAACAAGGGGGGTTACACTGTATCATCAAAGAGAGGTTGGCCAAAGCTGGTTCCCTTAGATTTTTTTCCAAGGAGGATGGAATGGCGGGGGAGGGGGGGGGAAACACAACAAAACAACAAAAAACTGTCAAGGGGAGAATAATGTGTCAGCAGACATGTCAGACAGGTGCATTGTTCCCAATCCCAGGAAGGCTATAGCAAAACTGACAGTGAAATCATACCTTTAAATATGCCCCCTAATCAACTCTGCTTGCTTGTCAATGACAGTAGTTGCTGAAATTATTGAAGGCAGAGGAACACAAGCCCCTGCATGAGACACTCCATGAAGGTGCAGGTCCAGAGAGTCCGTGAAGTATATGCTGGAGCCTGTGGAGCCATAGGCTTAATGATCTTTATAACTGCAAGAGCCTATGGCCCTGAAACACTGCTGGCACAACCTGAGTCTTAGAAGTCATCTCATACCACTGTGAGCTCTCCCCCCTTGAAAGCCAGTCCCTTTTGGGCTCTTCCTTACCCATCAGTTTACTGTAAGAAGATTCAGCACCATCTCTAGCAACATGTTGCCTCCCATTTGCACAACATATTTAATTTTGTCCAGTATCTCCATCCTTCAGACTCCTCTAGACTCATGTGAACTCATGTGAACATAATTTAAATTCCTTCCCAGAGATAAGGATCAGCCTTTCCCACACTGTTTCGAGAAATACAGCAGATTTTAAACACAGATTCAGCTACTGAATTATTACTGAATAATTATCACCAAAAGATGTATGTGACTTACAGAAAGCTACATGAGAAAAATCAAGTGAATCTTGTGAGACTCCAAAAATTTTAAGTGCCTTGGTGCTCATTTGTCCTTAAGGATTGACTTTTATTAGCAAGTGCACATAAAATCCCCCACTCACAAAAAACCATAAACAACCAACCTCAAGACTGATAAATAAGACTTAATATATATTAAGAGTTTTAAGACTTTATATGTGCAACTGACAGGTTTCAGGAAAAACTACAGCATTCAATAAAGAAGAAGAGAACTTTAACTTCAGCAACTATAATCACAAATTAATACATTCTGACATAACTTCAGAAACATTTTAATAGCAGCCATTCTAATTTATTTTTACTTAAATGTAACTATCAGCTGCTGAGTCATCTGTGGTGGTGTCTAGCCACTTTATTGAGTAAAATTGAAAAAAAACCTCTGCGAGAAGAAAGATGCTGTGTGTGGGTAATGATGCAGAGCCCAGTGGAGCCAGAGTATAGGGTGACAGAGCACGGAACAGGGTCCCCAGAGAGGTTGTGGAGTTCCCTTCTCTGGAGATTTTAAAGACCTGTCTGGATGCCTTTCTGAGTGATCTGCCCTAGTTTTCATCCTGCTCTGGCAGGCGGGGTTGGACTCAATGATCTTCAAAGGTCCCTTCCAATCCCTAACATTCTATGATTCTATGAGGACTAATGTGCTCTAGTGGCATGTGAGAGACTGAACATGAAGAAGCAGAGGTCATATTGGGGGAGGAAAAGTTGGTTGCTTGGTTTTGTTGGGTTTTCTGAGTTCAGTTGTTTACCTCCTGACCCTTGTGTATTTTTTTCTAAGTCAAAGGAAAGCAGCTGTCTGAATGCAGGATTTCTCAGAAAAAAAATATCTGTGTCATGCTGCCTATTCCCTCAATGACCTGTGTCACTTGCTATTCCTTGTTTTTCAGAGCTCAGCATCGACATCAGGCTCCAATGCAGCATGGCCACATTCCTATCAATCAGTCTTTTCTCCTCCCTGGTATAACTGCTACCTACGTTGGTTCTTTTTACAGGCAGATGACAAAACACAGCAGCTGAGACTGTATGGTGTAATCTGTCTGACCTACATTTCACTAAGTATCAGCCTTTACAGGCTTTAGATGCATTCTTTCCTACTTTCAACTCATTTCAGCTTATAAACTAAATTTTTCCCAAAGTCTCCCCACAGATGAGGAAGATTTCATTTAACAGTCAGTGCAGCTGGACAAAGCTGTGGCTTTCTGTGTTTATTTACAGTATATGTTTCAGTCAAGTGTCACCTAGCAACTGCAACACATCCCCTTTTTTACTCTTACACCTAATCCTAAAAAGACCAATGCACATGTGCAATTTGCTTCCTGTCCATAGATCCTCTTGAAGGGGATGAAATTACTGATATTTAGTATTTTACAGATCTCAGGGATTGCAATGGATCAAATAGAACAAAAATACATTATTTCTGATCATTGTTATAATAAATGTTATTGTATCTGAATTGTCAAAGTGCATTTGAAAATATTCAGCAAAATCTCATCCGGAATGAAATTCCATTGATCCTACATTATAGCATTTTAGCACAAAAAACTATTATTATAATATGGTTACTTGGTTTAGAGGATAGGTGCATGTATGTTTACGTGCACATGTAACTGTACAAAACACAATAATAGCTCTAACTGATTCAACTAGATTCTTCTTAATACAATGATTTTTAATAAGAGTATGCTAGAAAAATTGTAACACTGCACTACCTAAAAAGACACTGCTCAGTCAGTGCTTTTATATATTGATCAACCTTTTAAATATCCTGCATTTAAAATATTATTAAAACATCTCCCTCCTCTACTAAGAGGGATGGAGGAAGATAAAACCACCTGGAGACTGGGCTTTTTTCTGTATAAGCTGTTGATATTAAAATAATTTTTCTGAGGGACGGAGGGGTTTAGACATTTCCAGTATGTTTGCCAATTTACAAGAGCACTGGAAAGCATGAAAATAGCCATGACAGAGAGTACATGCCTTGGCTGCAAACCAAGACAATGCTGGCTGATCTGATTTGAAGCCTAAAAAGTTTGATGGCATCTTGCCCACAGGTCTACAGAGTGGCCTGCAATGAAGGTGATTCCTTGACACTGTAGGTCTCCTGGTTGCACACCCTGGGTCACCAGCTCACGGTGCTGACCCACAGCTGAGACTGGCACTTGCCATCCTCTTGTGAGGCAGGACCACGCTTTTGCATTTCGATTTGCTCATGGCCAGTGTAAACATGAAAACTTAGAGAAATCAAGGCCACTTGCATACCTCTCTTGCAATCTTCTGCAGTGACTTTCCTTGCTTCTTTTTGCAATTCAACTACTGCTCTCCACTGCTGCTCATTTTTTAAAAAATTAGTATACCCTTATAGCTTCTTAAGACAGATTATTTTCTTGAACTCCTCTGTAGTGCACATTTATCTTCTTTCTTCTACATGCAAGTAATAATTACTTAGCTTTACCATAACTTTAATTAAAAAAGAAAAAACCCAAATATTACTACACAGTGCAGATACCTATATTTTAACCTGGATTTGCTCTTATTTTCACTGACAACATTACTGTTGTTGTGAAGAGATGCTGTTCTGTATCTGAAGCATTTTGATCTGGAAAACAGATAGTTGTGGCTATCCCTGATAATAAAAAATCTCTACCTTCTCAAAAAAATTATTATTTATCAGGTTCTGAGTGCCCAAAATGTTGTTCCAGAGCAGGTTCTGCAGGCATGTATCAAGATGAAAAAAGCAAAACCAGAAGATACAGTTACTACCATGCCAACTACATTTGACATGCAAAGCTGCAGGGAAGTGTGTTCCTTGGAGAGAAAATTACATGGTAAAAAAAAACAACAACAAAAACACTCAAAGGGATCACTTGATCCAAATAGATGCTGGGAACTCTTTTTAGCAGCATTAACTGATCACAGCAAAAGACTGTTGGTTAAAATAATCCTTCTGGTACAGCTCCATACACTAACGTCATCCAGTCACTAACACATAAACTCACACTCTGGGAGAAAAACTGAATGGTCTTGGTTTTACTCAGTTCCCAGTGACTGCTTTTCACTGTCACAGGTATTAGGGGAAACAACTCTCACTTTGAATATCTATAATCCAACTTCTGGAATATTTTTGTTAATGAAAGCCTCATGCTCACGTGATATGAAAATTAACCTGCTACGACACGTCTTTCTGTAAGCACCGCCAGCCTGGGGCCTCTTGTGCTGCTCTTGCATCCTTACTCTACACTGGTTATTTGTCAAGCCTTGTTTTTCACCCTGCCTTTGACAAGCCAAATGGCAATATTCATTCGGCCTGCCCTACCATCACACTCTGATTTGTATCCTAACTGCTCAGCTGTCAGCTTCACTGCAGGCTGTGTTTTATTTTAATAAAACTGTGGGAGTGAGACAACTTCTTTGTGCAAGCTCAGTGAAGGCCTGAAGCTTGCCTGTATCTATTAAGGCTTATTATTAACTGATCTTCAAGGTCTAGGTAAACAGGAAGTGTTACTGATCTGACACAATGCTGAGAATAAGTATAATTGGCTTTTGTTATGTTTTCCTTTTCAGGGTCAGAAGCACTGGGTGGCGTTAACTCTGTCTTACAAGAAAGGGCCCTCTACCCACTACTGACTGCCTTTTTAACACCATCTGGGATATTGCATATAGACCAAAAAAAAAGAGTGTTTGTTTAACTTAAAATTAATTTAATTTGCTTAAACTTCTATGATAAACAAAGACAAAGATTAACTGAAATAAACATGGTTTAAACCTCTCAAGGGAGGAGCTGATTTACTGTGAAGCCAGCTAGCTTTCTGTGTCCTGCACTGCCCCTTGCTGGAGTGTCTTACAAATGTGACAGTGGAAATTCTAATAGCAGCAGTAATTAAAAAGAATATTAGTTTCTGAACCATGAAATAATCTTAAAATATGACGACTGCAAAATTTTCTAATCAGTCACTTAATCTATAGTTCATTATCATATATGTGAGCTTCTTTTCTGTAAAACAAAGTGACAAACACTAATTTTAATCCCTACAGAATTGATGAGCACTGTTAGGCTTTTCTATGATTGCTTCCTTGTAAGAAATTACTATTGAAGGAAGAAAACTGTGACACAAAACACTCAAGAAATATTGCTACTTTACTGCTATTGAAAAGTGGCAAGGAACCCAAAGCAAGCAGATGCTTTCCTAAAAAAATATAACATGTCTAAGATGTACCCTAAACATGAACATGAGCCATGTATAGAAATTAGAATAAAAATAAAATAGCACACTTGGCATTTTTTCTTACCTCTGAAAATTCCACAGCATTTCCTGTTATACTTAAAAAATTCTTCTGAAAAACTCGTGTCTGTTCCCTGTGTGTATGTTATTGGTCATAGGTTCATTCACGCATTCTCCAAGTCATTGCAAGCTTGACAAAACGAATACACTTGAGTACCTGCAGCTGCTATTTTTGCTCTCTATTTTTCATCTTTCTTGTTCTGATGATTGCTTGGTTACATTTAGATTTTCTATCATGGATACTATTCAACCTTAAAACAAGAATGTATTTTCACAAAGCTTTGAAAGGTCATTTTTACATCTGTATATGTAGAGAAACTGAATTACATGTTAGAAGCTCAAGGAACACCTTCTTGCACTAAGTAATCCTACCACGACATGTCTTCTAACCAAAATATTTGCAATATCCCTCAGGTCTTCCTATTTTGTGTCACTTGTGCTGGCATTTTCAATTGCATCTTACATGCACATACTAGGTTTGAAAAAATTATTCTGTATGTCAGAGTTATGTAAGCCAAATACAAGTTATCCTCTCCTTCCCTTTCAATTGGGACAATTTGTTGGTGAATGAAGCCAAGGACTGACCTTTCTGGTGTTCTCTCTAGGAAACTACACACTCTTATTTGTCAACAAATAGCAAAGCGTTCTATGGTACCCTTGGTCTGTGCACTGAATGGAGTGACATCATTCCCTTGAAAGCCTGGGGAAGTGCTAGGGTCATAACAACTAGTCTACACTTAAAATATTACCTTCAATTTAAAACTGCACAGGAGGAAAAAAAAAAAAAAAGAAAAAAGAAAAAGAAAAAACAAACAAACAATCAACAACAAAAAAAGAGCCATAGGCAGGTAGTTTCTTAAATGCCTCTCTTTAAAGAGCTTGCAGGAAAAGCCTCAGGCAAAAGCCTAGCCCTGGTCATACTGACAGCATTGCCCCTTCTGACTTTGTCAAAAGGTTTGATTTCACCCTCAGACCTTTAAACTGACCTGGGAATGTGGCCCAGAATATAATGGGGTCAAGTGGCAAGAACAGGAAGTGAAACATACCTCTTAAAAAATCCTCCATGCCAACAGATCTATGGGTGGTAAGAACACTGTGGGAACCAAGAAGACTGAAAAATATGAAGTGATGTTGGAAAAGAGCATCATGAAGCACCTGCAGCTTTTTAAGGATTTAGAAAGAAAATAAAGACTAAAATATTGTCTTCTGTCTGTTTCTGTGTGCTGCCCCAGGTGTTGATTTAGCCATTCCTCTATCTTGGGATGTGAGGCTGACAGAGGCCCCATATGCTGCAGGTCTGTTTTCCTACTATCCCATTCCAGGAACACATCAGGATGCATAAAAAGAGTTGCACACAGCTTAGGGTGCTCCCTTGTCTTAGCTCACACATGTCCTGTTAGTAGAGGGAAGCTCAACTTGTCTATTTATAATGCCAGCTCTCTGCCACACATGATTACACAAGCAGCAACATCAAAGTAAAAATAAATCTTGTGTGTTGTACAGAGTGGAGAAATCTATCTGAACACTAAATTGAAGCCTGCCAAACACACCGAGACCCTTTCCAGCAAGTCTGCAGAAGAGCAGCACTGTGAATAAGAAAGAGGATGCTACCACAAATGCAGCATGGCAGAAAGAATGACAGTAAGTCTCAAGGGTAAGACTGTGTCTCTGTGTTTCATCTGTATAAAATGAGGCAGGTCAACTCCCAATTTACTCTTAAGACTTGATTGAGGGGGACAGAAGTGCAATGTATTACTTCTATGTTTGGCACCAGTGTCACGGTAGCTGGAACACTGTGCCTATTTCAAGCATCCAAATTTCATGAAAGATGCTGAGAAATTGGACAAGGTTCATGAAAGAGCCTAGGGAATGATTAAAGTATTAGAAGACATGCCTTCTAGTGAAAGACTCCAGAAGGTTAATCTACTTAGCTCATCAAAGAGAAGGTTAAGAGGTTGGGACTTAATTATAGTCTCACATCCAATATGAGAAGCGGAAGTTTGACAGTAGAAGAGTTTATCTCCTGCCTAATTACCAAAGGTCCAGCGGTTGAAAGCTGAATATAAATAAATTCAGAAAGGACAGAAGGCAGGTTTGTATACTAATGTATTTAATTTTAACCAAGGAGGGTAATTAACTACTGAAAAAAAAAGTGCTACATTTTGCCAGTGATGTCAAATCAAGATCGATGCTTTTCTAAAAATCTGTGCTGCAGTTCAACCACAGCAATTGGGCACAGGCTGTGCTCTTTACTGAAAGATATAAATAACACAGAATGAACATGCAGAAACAAAGTCATCAACATATTGTACTGAGAAGGAGTGCCATAATTTCTAAAGATAGCAAGTCCTTTAGTTCCAACATAATTCTGCCAAAACCTGAATTAAAAAAGATGCCCACAGAAATCTGAATCACTAACATACCTAGCTCCAAACTGTAGCTAAAATTAAACATGTGAATTCAGCCAACTTCAACAACCATACACAATATCCACTTTATTAAGGGCTATGTTCTGAGTGACTATTTTGCCACAATGTTGTCCAAATCATTCACAGATATTGATTTGCAATGTGCAAGTGGATGAATGTGACTCTGATAAGGATGAATGCTTAAAAGTTGAACGATTCTCAACAGCTGTCTGACAAATAAAATTCTGAATATGTCTGGGATTACTGGGAAAATACAATATAAAAATTGAACAGGGTTTGCTTCCCCCTTGGCTTTCAGTAATGGTAGAACAATTTCACAATGTTAGTGGTTTGTTTTTTTCTCTAGATACAAGTGCATCAGCTGTGTCAGGAACCAATTTTGCCATAACATAAATTACTTCTATGTTTTCTCTTTGTTCTGTTGGTGAGCAGCCTCTTCCATTTATTCACACAAACAGTCTACGGTGGTAGCACGAATTTTGAAAGCTTCATAACCTCTAACTCAAGAATATTAGGGTACATAAGATTTAGCTTATTGGGTGATTTTCATTTAAAAATAGAAACATAGAATAAAGACATTGTTAAGCATCTCAGCTCTTAAACTAAAAAAAAATTTCTTTGCACACCCCTTCACCTTCACAGGATTAAATTTCACAAAGAAAAAATTATTCTTTAAATCATATTAACAAGCACTAGGTAGCCAACATTTTGGTAGACCAAAGATAGCATTACAGCAACCTGACAGTCCTTACATTGACCTGGATGTATGCCAAAATCTGTCTATTTCTTGTTCAGATTAATTTTTATTATCTGCTTTCCAGAATCTATAAATTCTGATGTTCAGATTGCAGAAGTGTCCATTTCTTTTGTGTGTCGAGCTTGGAAAAATAATTGTCAGCCAGGAGTCAGATTGATACTGTTCCCTTAACACAGAAAGAGTGGATTATATTACAAACAGTCTAACACTGTTTCATTATTTTTTTATTATTATTATTAAGTTTCGCTATTTGTTGCCCTGGGAAAATAATCTAAAATTAAGTTAGAAATACATTATTCAAATTGAGGCATGCATGTGTACTCAAATGCTTACAGTATGACCCGATATCCCCTTAAAATTAAGCATGAGAGCAAGATTCTTTTTTCCTGTTTACTGGAATGACCGGATTAACTAGCAGAAAGGTTTCATGAATAGCAAGATATCGGTATTGCAATCCAGCACTGCCTAAGACTGATGCTACC
>NW_009952990.1:6791914-6808727 GCF_000747805.2 Chaetura pelagica
GGGAAAGAGAAGTGGATGTTGCTATAGGGCTTAGAAGAGGTTCATGGCACAAGTCTACACCCCAGGTAAGCTCTCAGTGATGGGATGACTGCACGCAATGTAAAGAAGCACCATACGAGCCCAATGCAATGTATGTTGCCCAATGTATTTAGACAGCTGCAGATCTGAAACACATCCCTGTTTTGAATGACAATCCTTTTATTCTTTTCAACATATTGTGTTTCTTTTTTGCTATTGATGTTTATTAATTTGACCTTTTAAAAAATTTTAGTACTAAATCACTACATTTCCTCATGTATTAGGACAGCCTTATCAAGAGATACATTAAAGCAGCTGGTACTTTATGAGCAATCTGCATCACTGCAGGTTAGTAAAAAAAATAAATATACCAGTTACAACAGAGCTTAGGAAATTAAACATTGGTTCTAGGAAGCACCACTAGGAGCTTTAGAGGTTTAATGTTTTACAGCTCCGGAGGTGTATGTTTGTATATTTCTAAACTGCTTAAATCAGTAGGATGCAATATCCTAAGCCTTGAGGATCAAGCTTATTTTTCAAAACCCAGAGGCAATAAAAAATGCTGAGATGGGTTCTATTATTTTGAGCTACATTTGTGAAAGTGTAAGAATATTTTTACATAAGATGGTTGGATTATTTTTTTTTCTTTCAGATGGGCTTGGGAAAAATCTTGTAAGTTTCTGTTTTGCTGTATTTTGCTTTTTTTTTTCTTCATTTATTGTGTGCACAACATAGGCTCCCAGCATCATGGCAAGGGTGAAGGAGGCCACTCTCCAAGTCTGAAGCTCTTTTCTGATTTGTTATTCACAGAGGGATGCATGCAGGGAACTGTGCAAAGGGTGAAGCTGTGAGGTCTGACTAAGCAGTTTTTACCAAGGGAGTTTTGTGCTTTTCGAGTGAACTGAACTGGCTTGCTGTGGATGGCACTCAAGTTGGCACAAGGTGAGTGGTATGAGAAAGGACTTATGATCTAGGCACTGGGGGCAGGAGTTGGAGATCTGCATCTGAGCGGTAACAAAATGGTCAGTTTGGGCCAAGCCCCTTCTAACTATGTCCAGAAGGGTTTTATTTCTTCCTGCTGTTAAAGTGATCTGAGTCATGGAAGTCCAGTGAACAACTGAGCCAAAGCAAGGGAATGCATTTAGCTCAGAGATACCATGTGGCAGAGTCATACCATAAGGGTACAGAAATAAAGTAAAATAAAGTGAAATAACCATTAAATAGACTTTCCTTTAGAGGTTCCTGTTCAGTCCAACCCCGTAACAGAAAGCAGAAAAGTCTGTAAAGGCACAACATCAGTAATATATGCAGAGGCCAGACAGAGTTCTTTAGAAGAAAAATGTGAGGTTGGTATGAACTTGGGTGTAGGGATGAAGATGTGTGAATGGGTGTCATACATTGGCTGATTTGCACAGAAAACACACATATACACCCTAGTTGCTTAAGAAGCGGTATAGACACATGGTTTATATTTTTTGCTCACAAAGTTGCAGAAATACCCAAATTTAACAGCAAGTTGTTGATTTTTAGTTATTTATAGTGGAGATATTACAGCTAGTACACTCAAACTAATGATTTCTAAACTACAATTGCTAGATAATAGTAAATAAAAAGCCCACATACAAATTCTTGTGCCAAGAGGCAAGCTCCATGTATCAATACAATCATACCAGACAAAAAACTTGTTAAAACAAGGGTCTCTTGAATAGTGTGCTAACGGAAACCTCATTATAGAGACTAAACTAGGTACCAGCTTGCAAAAAATATATCTGAAAATACACAGTGAAGAAGCCTGAATATTGATATGCTATACTTAAATCTAATAATGGGGAAGGCTATAAAAATGTTCCACATTTCAATAATACTTGTGCTAGCTGAGTTAATTGGAAGTCTTACCCATAACCTTTTCTGAACATTTCCTCTTCTTGCAATGATCTGTTATTTTTCACTTGGAACAACAGGTGGAAATTTCCCCAGTGACAGCCCACAGGCTGGTTTGTAAACACAGAAGAATACATTATAGTCATCCTCTGTTAAAGCTATTTGTTCCATGAATACAAATTGTAATCTTCCTGACCAACACACAATAACTTAAAATACTTTTATTTTTGCTGTTAGAAAAAAACCACAACAACAAGCAAAACAAAACAGCATCAATTTGTTTTCTTTTCTTTCAAGGAATTCTTGGATTTGACAAAAACCTGTTTATAATTTTCTAAAATTACAATAATCTGAAAACAAGCACTTGGAAATACTGTCTTGTAGAGCTATAATGTAAAGGAAGAGAATCACAGAATGGTCGGGGTTGGAAGGGGCCTCTGGAGATCTAGTCCAATGCCCCTGCTAAAGTAAATGTTACACTGATAAACAAACATTTAATTAGATATCCTCTGCAAGGTTTCCATTCATCCTTACACAGGAATACAAAGTAGAAAATCTTGTAGAGGGAGAGCATAGAAATGCATACAAAGGCTAGAAAACTTTGGTTTAACGTGTTCAGTTCAGGGTCTTAATTCCCCATATGAACTTTCAGGGTGAAAATTCTTATACTTTCAATGCAATACTAAAAGTTTATCCTGGATCCCTACAATTTAATCACAGCTTGTGTTTTTAGTTTAGCTCTACTGTTTTACATTAGTGATGGTCTTTTGCCTCAGTCCTTTAATGCAATTGTATTTTAATCTTACGAAAAGAAAAGCTAATATAAAAATTTTTAGTCAACAAACTCCCAGTGTGTGAGTTTTAAATCAATGATAAAAAAAAGAAATTTAAAAAAATAATAAAATAACAACAACAACAATAATAAAGAACACTCCATCTTCAGACTGCTGCCATGGGGTGGCTGGATACACCTGCTGATGTGGGTATTGACAGAGCTCTACTGGGGCGTAGGCACGAGAAAATCACGCTACCCACTGCCATGGAGGGGGAGACCAGATGGCAAGGTTGACTGCAACGGAGCTGAAGACTTTCCTGTGCCCTGCATATGCTCCATGTATGTATTCAAACATACCATAAAACAAACTTGCTAAAGATCTAGGGACTCAACATACATCACCATAGACACCTTGCTGTGAATGGCAAGTTTGTACCTGAAACACTATGGTGCAAATATCAAAAGTCCCATGATATTGTTCAACAGGGTTGAAAAAAACTTTGCCTTACACAGGACATGCAGATATTCCTTCAGAAAATATACTTCTTTCTCCTGGTCACAACCTTTTATTTGTTTTGGGGCTTTGTTTTTATGGATTTATATTTTTTTTAATTAAAGTAAGTAAGATATGTATATGCAGATATATTAGCTTTCAATATATCAATGTTTGTTTGCCCTACTTTTTGGCATTAAAAGGTCATTTTAAAAATAAGAAACATGACAGGATGTTTTCCTTTAATTCAGAGGAGATTTGCTACCATTCTCAGAAATCCCACTGTATATGAGTTTAATCCACAGTAGAAGCTGTTTCAGTCCCTCTTGACATGATTCAACAGTGGAATAATGTGTTCTCTCCTTCACAAGAGAAGAGGAAACATGGCACAGGAATGCTCTGCAAATTCAGAGCACTGTTATAATGCTAGCAAAACAGGAAGATTGTGTTTCTTTCTTGGAAGTCAGTTCTGGTCCCAATTGTCTTAAGTTTAAGGTGAAACTTGTAAAACAAGTTAGAACTGAAGCATTCCTATACAAACCATAAATCTTATAATTTAGCATTAAGCCTAAAACTATTAATGGATAAATCTCCAATGGCCAGGAATGATGGAAAATCTGCTTAGCATTACATGTTGCGTGTACCTGTTTGGTATTTAATCCTTTCTTATGCTTCCCTGCTTTCACTGCCTTGGGTTACATTACTAATATTCTATTAATGAAGCTTGTCTGTGTGAATTAAATAATACTTAGGTTCTGAAGGATTCCAATGCTCTTCCCCCCCCCCGTATTTTTTTCCTTCAGATAGCTTATTTTTTTCTGAGGAAAAAATGCTCAGGCAAGAGGGTGTTGCCACTAGCTCTCAGCTGCATGAAGAAAAGCTTTCAGAGAAGCACTTAGAGCATCCAATTTAGATAAGGATAAGTTCTATTTGGAAAATTTTGGAGAATGTTAGGATAAGAAGGTTATCTGCTGACCAGCTGAATGAAAGTCAAGAAAATGTAAGCAAAGGATGGTTGTATCAGAGAGAGAGCATTAGCAAAATGAACCTTTTATTCAGAATCATTTACAAAGTTATTGTACCAGATAAGAAAGAATTGGAATTCAGGAGTAGAACTCTTATAAAACATTATTAGATGCCTTAATCTTAGGAAAGATGAATATTTACTCTTGAGCTTTGAAATATATCTGAAGATTTGCATACATTTATTCCAATAATTCAAGATCTGACAAAATACTGATACAGCTTGAAAGCCTTCCCTTGTGGAGGTGCAGCTGAACTGGTAAGGCAGCCCTCTACCAATACAGCTGACAGTCAAGACACCAAGTCATATAAAACAAATCAACAAAATGTTTAATTTTCTGCTAGAATCACTGCCATACAGCAGGGCTCCTGCTGCAGTGGGGAAGGTATCAGCCAGAGACCTCCCAGTCTGCACCTCAGGTTCCTGCACGTGGTCCCAGTAAAAAGCTGACATATAGGTAAGGCTTCAACATGAGGAGAAATGTTTTAAACAGACAGGTTAATGAGCAAAGAAACTAGCACGGCTTGGTTTCTGGAGGACCTGAGGCACTGGGCTGACCCACAATGGAGGTGTGAACTCCCATGGGAACTTCTGCCAGGTTGCTGGCACTGACAAGCCTCTTTGAGGGGAGTCTCTGTTGCTCAATAAGGTATCAATGATTCTATGAAACTATCAGAGTGTCCCATTTATAAAAAATGGATAAATGAAACTTATAACTGTGTAAATGATCAAAAGGGTAGAAAAACCAAAACCAGAGGAAATTATGGAAACTGAACTCACTGACACTCCCATGGTCCTCCCCCATGGAGGATGTTGTAGTACTTGTGAATTCCTTCAAATAAGACTATTTTTTCTTACTTCTTGAATTTTTATGGTTGTTGGAACTCATTCATATAATTGTTAAAACCAGAATATGAGATCTAATTTGCAGAGAAAGTAAAGCAAAAGAAATTCTCTTACTAAAAGTTACATTCATAGTTCTTACTCCAAACTGGGCCACTTCACTATATCATATGATGTATATTGAGATTTCCCTAGAACATCCTTAACAAGGGAATGGGGGATTGCAGTGCTCCAGAGATGATGCATTTTTTCTAGACCTCTAGGACCAAAAATGGTCAGTACCTTGACGGTTTTATGGTCTATGCAATAAGAAATCTACAAGCTTGATTTGCAAACCTGGAGCCCTGCTCATCTGTGTTACTACTTCTGAAGAGCTCAACGCAAGCAGAGGAGCTCTTTCTCTTTTTTCTCTAAATATAATTTCTTTTTATTCTGTATTTTATTGCACTGGAGTTTCTTGCCTTGTTATTGCTGATCTTGCTGTAACACATCAGGTGTGAATGTACATCTGTGGGCATAAGAAGTGCTAACACTTCAGTATGTGCATTTCAGCAACAGTTACCTTCGATAAGTGTTCTTCATTGGAGACAGCATTAATATATTTATGTGAAACTAATCTTCTGAAAAAAAAGAAATTGAGCCATTTTGAGAAGATAATTCCCACCTAATACTGGATATCTACAATGTAGATGTCTACATACAAGGTAGTATCCAACACTTTCTTTAAACACCTAATTTAGAATGCAATTATTTACATTCTACAAGTGCTTATTACTCCCTATGAACTAAAAAGGTGCTAACTGAGAAGCTTGGCTGCATCAGTGTTTACACTGTAAACATTTATTTTTTTGGGATTGGGAATATCATCTTCTGTATAGCAGAACAAGTAGGGGGGAAAAAAAAGTAACTCATGAAGTAAATTTGATTGTCACAGCTGTGCCTTGAGGGGCTGGAGAATTGGCTCAACCCTTGGCACTTCTGTGGCTGTGCTGTACAACTTCATAATTTGGATCTTCCTTCCACCTACAACTGGATGCTGTTGATTTAATTTCTCACAGATACTAATTCATTAAAAGATCAATTTAATCAACTAAGCAAAATCAATGTGACTCCAACTGCAAATCTGATTTGTTGATTTTACTAGTCTCTTCTAATCAGTTTTGTAAAAGAAAAAACTTTACATGTTAATTGATTTTTACTCTACTGGAGTGCAAAATTTCCACAAAATGCTAAAAAGAACTCCTGCCCCCAAAATGAAACACAAGTTGTAGCCCTGCAAGGACAGATATAAAGCAAGTGAACCTTTTGCCACTTTGCCATGCTTCCAAATTACAGCAATCACCTGCAGAAGATCAATAAGTAACATAATGAACTTCGTGGAAGCACTCTGAAATGATAATGAGATTCTCTCACAAACCAGTCGTAATTCTTATGGAACTGGTGAAATATGATAGGGAAGTATTTGTCTCACAAAGAGAAGAAAAAAAACAGCATAAAAGACCTAGCAGAAAAATACATCTTGTGTTGCAACTGGTAATTATATTTTAAAAAAACAGAAGCTTAGAGCAGACCACTGGAGCCCTTCCTTCTTCCAGAGCAGAAAATTATGCTGGGGAATTTTTTGCCCTAGGGTTTCATGTTCTCAGTTTCCACTACTCCAAATTACAGGAGCTGTCTTCCTTCCTGGACAATAAATAACTCAGGAGAAGTTCTTAAAGGGCCAAAAGAAAAGAAGGCAACGAGGTACTGAAAATTAACTTCTGTCTACAATTGCCAAATTAATATAATCTAACATTGCACATCCTGAAATAGAGAAAGAAAGAAATACAACTAGATTCCTTAAAAAAATGGGGAGAAATTAGAGCCTTCTGGAGGAGCAATACCTTATACTGAAGAATACTGAGTACAAGTGAGATGAGTTCTAAGATCTTCAGGATTGTTCCAGTTATGTTTATGGTCCCTCAGCATCAGGATATTCAAGGTAAGGGATATAACAAATGTGCTTGTGGCAATGGTCATAGTATTCCTTGCTACACAGTGTATCAATGCTGAGTGTTTTAGTGCACAATCAGCTGGGAGGTGGGGGTGGGGTTTGTCAGCTCTCCCGGCTGTGCATGAAGAACTTTCAAAATGTATTGAGACTGTCATGCAATCCAATCTGGGCCTTCAGCCGGGATAGAAATCTGAGAAATTGGTTACCATATAACTGCCAAGATGTAGCAGGTGTTTTCGTAGACTTCATCAACCACAATAGGTGCAAGTGGAAACATTTATCTTGGGTTCAGTGCAGGTAACATCAGATCTGCCCATGCATTGCTGACCAAAGCTCAGCTCTGAATATCTGAGCTCAGCATGCAAGGTACTTAAGCATACAATTGATTGTCATGCCTCTTAACGTTTGATCAGAGGGACAAAGTATATCAATATGAAAATAAGTAAACTGACAGCACTGTACCTGAATGAGATGGGGAACACATTGTGGTGATGTAAGATGCATTGACATCAATATAATGTTAGAGCTTTCCAAGTAAAAATATTTTGATCCAAAAAGAAAATAAATCTCCCCAAACAATCAAAAAGCCCTTATGATCAATTGAAATAGTGACAACAGGAAAAACTGTAAGATCTTAGTCGTTAGCTTAGCCTATATGTCTCTTCCTCCTAGATTTTCTACACTTACACAGAAACAAGTCAGTTTTCTAAATGACATAAAATATAACTGTGGTTACTTAATTTTAGAAGGCATAGAGCAGAAAAAAAGAGAACAAGGAAATGAAAGGTTAAATGACTTGCTGGATTAAACCATGCTGTGGTCCCCATGTTGTCTTGGGCACAGACACAGCAGTTCAGCATTTCAGAAAGAAGGAAATTAACTTCTGACCTTGCACATGGAATATCCTGGGTATCTAGTCCTTACAAAAAGAAGCTTATGATCCTCTCTTTGATCTGAACTGATGTGGAAACTTGGCCTGTCTTGAATCAAGTTGAACATGAAAATTCAACATGGGAGGTTCCCTTCTGCCCTTTTCACATCCATTTTAAATCTAATTTATAAAGTGGTGCCCTTAATCTACTTGTAAACTTTCTTTTAACTGTCAGACTTGAGTAAGCTATCAAGCAAAATGATACATATTTCAAACAACTGCCTAACTGGGTATTTACTCTAGATACAAGATTGCATTCAAATAAGATATTCTGTCTTCACAGGCAAGTATCTTTCATTTACATAATTTCATAAATGACTTTTACAGACAATTCAAATGTTCCTCAACTACTACTCCTCAGTAGCCACCACAACTGTAGCAAATCTTGGCAGACAGAAATGCAAAGCAGTGCCAATGTTTTGTGCTTTTACAGCGGTAGCTAATAGCTTACTAGCTAGTTCCCCCTTTGTGTCATACACTCTTCTGTCTTTTGTGACTTGTGACAGCCATTGGTTATTTAAGCATCTTCCCTTTGTATCTAATGTAAGCACAAGTCTATCTGCAAAACTCCTGTGAACTTCAGGGAGAGGACTGAGTCCTGTTTGCTAACTTTCCTGGTATAAAAGTCTTCAATAAAAGAAGGGAATGTGCAAGTTTCAGTGGGAACAACCCACCCAGGATTTGCCTCTGGCCAAAGGCAGAGATGACACCTCATCTACGAGCCTCTGCAGGGGCCTGGGGACTGCACAGAGACTTTAAAGGATCCTCAAGGAGAGCGATGTGGAAGCGTGACACTTCTTCAGAGTTCTTTATACTTCTCAGCCAGACAACACAATGTTGTCAAGCCTTCAAGCGAAAGTGTTCAAAGCCACCACACTCTAGAGAACAAAACAAGTGGTCTGTTTTCCAACATAGTCAAGACTCAGGATCTTTCAGGGAAGCAGGATACTAATTGTTTTTCAAAATCAGAGGGTTTCATTAGTTGTTTCAACTTCCTGCCATTCACCCTCAGTCTGAGTCTCCAGTATGTATATCAGCACCTTTGTCTTGTTCGTCACTGACTTAACTGAAAGCACCAGATCATTAAGATGTGTGGCACTTCTTTTCGTTGCAGACTTAGCTTCAGTTAACATATGTGCTGTTGAAAAAAATACCAAAAAACCAGCACCTCTCATTCAAGAATCATTACACTTTTAACTGGAGTTAGCTGCCCTATCACTGGAAATCAGCTCAGGAAACGCAGCACATCAGCTACTAATATAGCTACTCTATTGCTGTAGTGTTGATTCGTAGGCTGGCTTGCCTCATTCAAGCCACATTAACTTGAGGGGTGTTAGCTTGACTGCATGCAATTTAAACTGACTCTTTAGTGAGGATAAGTTCTGTTGAAGTCACTTTTACCTTAACCTTATAACCTTTCTGCCAGTAGTTCCTTATCAGGAACAAACTTTAAAAGAACTTTCCCCCCCATTCTTAATGTAGTGTTACACCAGGAAAAGCAAGTAACAATTTGTCAGGCATTTTAGCATGCTTGACTAGCTGCTCTCACCTAGGACAGAATATAGTCACAACAGAGTAATTTTTTATTTCACTTTTTGTGTGCTTTGACCTCCAGGTTTTGTCATTTTTACCAGAAGGCCCTATTATTATGAGTGCTTTTTGCTAGCCAATATAAATCCTTGGCAGCTAGTCCCCTCAGCCTGACTGAAGCAATCAATCTGCCAGAAAATCACAACAGTATCATGTGCTATGAATATTTTATAGTTTACTTACTCTAATTGCACATTCCATGCCCGACCACTAAGGTCACACTGGTCACTCCTGTTAGGATATTTTGTCTTCCATGAGACTGAAAAGCAGGTCAAACCCCAGAATATTCTCAAATCTCATAATTCAGTTACAGAAAGATGAACTGGGACTAAGAAAACAGATGAATCAACAAGCTTCTTCAGACCACAGCGCTATCAAAACACTTCAAAGATACCTAACCTCTTTTCCCCCTGTACATATATCTGTCAGGCACTTTGGGAGCATACTGCAGGTTTGAAGCCACGCAGTACTGTCTCCAGTAGTTTGTGCAGTAGCTTCTGTGGTATGTGCTGATATGGCAGGCTGACAATTAACCTCTGCTTTGACATGGGATGTCCTAAGGATCAAAGTTAAGCTCCTGTTGAGAGAAACACTAAGCATAATCAAAATTTATGTTAGCAGCTTCTTTTAGGATTTTTGCCTCACAGGACCTGATTTGCATGCCAGCATCTGCAACACCAAACAACCTTATTAAAAAACACTATTAAAAATATAAATGTGAAGATCATCCTGCACTGGATTTTCCTGTCTTCAAGCTATCTGAAGAAATACCTGCTCTATGTAACCCACTCAGATTCAACACATTTTCTGCAGCTGGCAAGTTTATGTTCTTTTCTCTTTCTGGTGAGGTTGAGATAGTCCCTGCATATGGGACTTACAGAGCAAAACATGTATTAAGCACTGTATCTGTAAAGATTCATATGAAAATTTTGAAGAATTCTACTGCAGTAAGACATTCGCCTGAATGAAAGCACAAATACAACATATTAGGTACATTAAGGACAAGCTTGTTTGGCAGGAGAGACATCATACAACATCTTGTCAACCTCACCATGGAAATTAACTTGATTCTGTTCCTCTTTTCCTAGAACAAGACATATAGGATCAGAATAACCTAAGTGGCTTTGATTCAGCACTGCTTCTGGGTTTTAGTGCTTAAAGGCAAGCATGTCTTCACAAGTATATTTGAGTTATTCCACAGTTCCAGCAAGAGATATGTGAAGTCTGCAGCATGTACTCCTGTGGCAATGCAGCAGGTGATTAAAGATTCAGACAAACCCATTTTTTGGTGCAGGTTGTTCTCTTTTTCCACAGGCTGTGATAAAAGCTGCCGGGTAGAGGCCAACTTTGGATGGCCAACAGTCCTCTAAATGCTAAAAGCAGTTGGGAACCCTGTTATGAACTTCTGGAAATCAACATTCTGGTAAAATAATAACATTGCCAGAAGATTCAGAAAAGACATGATGATCTTCTGCCAGAAACAGAAAACAATGGCTGTGGTAGCATTTGTGTCCAAGAACAGACAGTTCTCAGTTGTCGTGCACACTGACGTTCGGCAGGAATCCCTAAAAATTGAAGTTTGCTAATTGTTTCCTTGCAGTTTCAAGTCATACAGATAATTTCAAGCACATAAGGAAACTGATCACCTCCAATACTACTGTGTTATGAATGCCAACAAATGCTCAAGTAGGGTAACCAGGCCTAACCACATTTAGCATAGAAAGCTTTATCATGTTTGTCAGCACACCAGAAAAAATAACTTCAGTATGACTACCTCTAATAACTTGGTAGACTGAATTTGTCTGAAAATCTGAAAAGATATTCTGACCATGTGTGGGAAGATGCAGCAGTAAAGATGTTTTCCACATTTAAATTCTTGATGAAAATAAATCCGCAATAGAACCATAGAATCAGAATTATCCTGGTTGGAAGGGACCTTTAAGATCATCTAGTCCAACCCCTCTTCATTGAGCAGGGACATCTTTGACTAGATCATGTTGCTCAGAGCCCCATCCAACCTGGCCTTAAATGTTTCCAGGGATGGGTCTTCTACCACCTCTTTGGGCAACCTGTGCTAGTGTTTCACCACCCTCACACTAAAGAATTACACAAAATTTCCCCTTTATATCTAGTCCAAACCCTCTTTCCATTTAAAACCATTCCCTTTGTCCTATCACTACAGGCTCTGCTAAAAAAATTGTCTCCAGCTTTCATATAGGCCCCACTTAAGTACTGAAAAGCTGTTCTAAGGTCTCCCTGGACTCCTGGAGTCCCTGGAGACTCCTCTCCTGAGCTGAACAACTCCAATTCTCTCAGCCATTCTTCATAGGAAAAGTGCTCCAGCCCTCTGATCTAATATTTTGTATTTTTTTTGCTGTTTCCTCTTCTGATGAATGACTTTGACATGTAAGGCACCAAGAATATTTTTGGAAATGTCAGTTGCAGTCCGCTTTTTAAAAATAAAGATGGAATCAGAAAGTCCTCCACCCACTTCCTCTGTGGTAAGGATCTTTGAAAGTAACGGATTTACTTGTAGAGTACAGTTATGTGTCTATCCCAGATTCCCAGCTGTACTGAAATTAATTTAAGACTGTTTAAGCACGTGTGCCTTGAAGGGATGTGAAAACCCTTGGCTTCATCTAAAATGTAGGTCATACTTCTTTTCTAGGAAAATCTTTTATATAATTTTTTTTTCTTTTCAGGAGGAAAAAAAAGCCCTTTCTATGGCAGAACATTGTAGCTTGTTCTTCCTTTCAACAGCCTAATATGACAATGAGAAGCCCAGTGATGGTTTCACCTCTGGGGAGGAAGCTGTAGGCTGCATTAGCCTTATATGACTGCATGCCTAATATTCTGCTGAGATAAAACCAGGCAATAGGAGGAGCCTATTCCAGTCAAAATCTGTTACACATGCTGCTACTGACAGAAACTAACTTCACTGCCCAATCTCTTGACCTGGAAATACTGAACATGGATAAGCTGTCACGTTTCCAGGAGTACATGAGAAATGAACACCATTGGAGGGCCTTGACTTCCCAGACAAACTCTGAGGCTCTCTATGCAGAGAAAGTAATTCCCTCCATCCAGCACAAGCCTGCACCAAGCTATCCTTCCACTATTTTTCAATTTTTCCTTAGTACCAATACCTGAAAATTGCCAAGCAATTTCACTTCCAGTTATATCTTTTCAGCAGCAGCAGTAATGCACAGCATATCTAGCCCTACAGTCTCTGTCCTGAAAACATTTCTGTAAAAACTATTTTGTTAACATGCACCATCGGCTGAAGAGTAAGCAGTGATGGCACTACTGTGGATACTGCCTACTTGCTTGTAATTAGTTAGAACTTCAGCTCAATGAGCTTTCATTAGAGCTAACAAATTAAACAAAAATGTCAAAGCTACTACTTTAGTGACAATCTCTGTATTTATTAGGTGAGCTACAAATATGAGAATGCACTGTTGTACAATTTTAAAGTGTTGCCAATGGGGATATCTGCCTACTAGTGACACAAATCACTGCATATTTATACTTATTTTATGACAATACTAAGCTTTTACAGATGGGTCGTATCTGATTAAAAAGAGGGATTTTGCAGTTGAGATATATATATATACTAAGCATTGTAATGACAGCAGCAGTGGATAGTTAGAGAATGAAAGGCAAGTGTACAGGGTATTGGCATCTAATTGAAGCCAGGTAATACAAAATAAAAGTCTCAAAGACATGAATGGTTGCACTGTCCTCAATAGGAACACTTGACAGGAGTCAGTGGAAAAGAATAATCATAATAAATCGGTAAATAAAGGAGATGAAGGGAAGAATAAACTAATACAGCTGCATGTTTGATATACAGAACCTGAGCTGCTGTAAAGGGCAATAAATTAGATGCAGTGTCTGAGAGTCAGTGATGCACACCAAACTACACATAAGACAGTAGCTATCATTCAGATTTGACAGAGTCTCCTATGGGCAGTGAGCACCTGAAAAGGAACCTGAAGTAGGGGATGTGCAAAATTATGTTGATGACCATGAAGAATTCAAAGGCTGAACCAACCTTGGGTTTCCAGGGCTGTTGTTTCTTCCCACTGGCTGTGAACAATGGGCAGCATTCAATGGTATGGGAAGTTAGATGCTCAAAGACAGTCACTCTCTCACCTATGATTAAAAAAACATAGTTCTTTCTGCATCTGACAGCTGATTTCAGACAGAAGGCTATATATTGTCCCCTTCATGCAGTATGTCCTTGGTAAGATTTGAATAAAGCCTCTTTATCCACAAGAAACTGCTCCATGCCAAAATCACAGGAGTAGAGAAGATGTTCAAGACTCCCCTTTATTGAGGCCACTGCACGGTGGGCTGTGCAGAAGTCCATGAGATGACTTGGTCCCATCGTCACGGCAGAACAGGTGGGAGGAAGAGCCAAACAAGTCAACAGGCTGAAGAGGAGTCAGAGATTAAATCCATAGGTAATTAATCTGATTTTGGTGAACCATCTTTTCAATATGCTCCTAGTTGGAGGCTTGAAGGAGTAGCAGAATAAAGAATTTATTCCATATGTGTATAATGCATCCACATTTATACAGAAATTGAAACTCAGTAACATACTAAAAACAACTCTAAGTTTTACAAAACATGATTACATATTTACTGATATAAACTACTTTAATACATTTGCAAGGAATCTTGTTTGAAATTATATGCATATTTGCAAATGCAGTGAGTATATTTCTTACACTTAATTAGCATGACAGAATTTCTGCAGTCTTGATAATTTATCTGTGAAAATTATGCTACAGATTTTGCAGCTGATATGAAGACATTACAGTAAAAAAACTACGCTGTAAAAATGTGAACTAATTACATAACGAGACTTGAAAAATCAAGTTCTCCCTTGGTACGTCACTGGTGGTATATCAGATATCTACATCAGTGGTAACCAAGAGCACTAATCTGCTCTATAAACATTGATGATTAAAGTTAATAACTAACTCTTAGTTCTGCTGAACTGACTATCCAGGATTAGGTGTCTGCAGAAGCCTCAAGTGCTTGGAATGACTCATCTATGTCAAACCTGGACAGGCAACTCCCTACAGCACATATTTGTCTTTTAAAAATGTACCTTGAACTGTCCATACTGTAAATCTTCCTTGCTCTTCCTTAGGTTATACACGTCTTCTAATGCTGTACCCTTAGTCCCAGCATATACTGGATTAAGTTATCTTCTGTTATTTAGATGGCACTCAGGGAAATATCTACCCACGGGAACATACTGCACAGCTAAGATCCCAAGGACTATTCCTACCTTATCCAGCTGTGCGCACCAGGACGAATTGCCCACTTGCAACTGGAGATCCCACATCTGCATGATGCCCATTTTCCAGTTTTTCTATTCAGACTACCCCAGGTCTGACTCCATTGACCGAATTCTCATTTACAAATGGAAGATACTATGAACACCTCTGGAGCAAATCTGCCAGCTTAGTCTCCTCCCAAAGGAAAGGAGCTCATATGTTCTGAGACAGCCTTGCAATGCAAACCAAAGCACAGCATGTAGGGACAGTTGGGAGACTTGCGTAAAAAATGCCATCCTGATGCAAGCTACAAAGCTAATGTAAACATAACCCATTTGACTAAATCATGCTTATGCTAAAGGATTATATTTTCTTTCCTCCATCTCACCATTCAGGAAAGCTGAGGAGTTACAGTGGCTGAGAAATTCAAATGTAACCACATTTTCCTACAAAACGATAATATGTGAAGGTGCCTCTCCCACAAAACCTTGTGCAAAAAAGGTTATGTGCTTTTTCTGAGTGGCCATGCCAGATTTATTTGTCCAAACAGGAAAAAAAAATACACTAATCCAAGAGGACATGAGACAAGGTTTATAAAAATGTATGTTCTGCTTAACTATTCACTTGTGTTACATGCTCAACAGTGAAGAGGATTTTCTCTATTAGTTATGACTAGTTTGAGGGTCAAGGACAGATTTAGACCAGATCTCTGCATATGCTTTTGCCTCCTCACACTAATTACAATCCAGTTTACACCAGAGTGAAACCTGGAGGGTCTGCTAGGAGCATAATCAGGTGCTTGGATGCATCAAGAAGCTGTGCTTCATAGTTTTAGGTAGCTTAGAGTCAGTGTGAAAATATTGAATGCTCTTTGTGGTTTTGTGTGTGTGCATTTTAATTTGATTGTCTGGTCTTTTAAAAACCAGCCAATTTAAAAATAAAAGATTCACATGACTCTCTGAAGATACAAAATTCCGATCTTCTCCATGGGGGAATGAGGAAAACTATGAAAAATCAATTTTAAAATGTGAGCTCCCTTTATGTAAGTAGCATACAGAAACTGTCTTGCAAGAGATAAAGTCAACTTTAACTAATTTTATGTGGATTGAGCTGTACAAATGACAGCTTCTGAATGAGATTGTATATGAATTTAAGATACTTTAGGTTACATAAGCTGACCGCTGTAAATACTTCACATAGTATGGGGATGGAAAGAACTCAGTGCTCTAGAGGACAGCAGTACCAGAACTCCAGCTCTGATGTAGTCCTGATCTTCTAGGAGGACCGAGGATACATTTTAAATAGGAAAGCTTGCAAAATACCTGGGAATGAATATAAATCTATAACAGGCACATGTTACACTTTACAGCACAGTACAAATTTTCCCATATCCATCCATCCATCTTGTTGATGTATGCTGTTCTGCAAGTGACACATGTTTTTCTGTCTGTCCCATCTGGAAAGGTTAACCACTGTCACTTCAGCCTTCTACTTAGAATCATAGAATCTTAGGGGCTGGAAGGGACCTCGAAAGATCATCTAGTCCAACCCCCCTGCCAGAGCAGGGTCACCTAGAGTACATCACACAGGAACGCATCCAGGTGGGTTTTGAATGTCTCCAGTGAAGGAGACTCCACAACCTCTCTGGGCAGCCTGTTCCAGGGCTCTGTCACTCTTACAGTAAAAAATTTTTTTCGGATATTCACCTTGAACCTCCTATGCTCCAATTTGCACCCATTACCCCTTGTCCTATCACTGGTCATCACTGAGAAAAGCCTAACTCCATCTCCCTGACACTCACCCCTTACGTATTTGTAAACATTAATGAGGTCACCCCTCAGTCTCCTTTTCTCCAAGCTAAAGAGACCCAGATCCCTCAGCCTTTCCTCATAAGGGAGATGTTCCACTCCCTTAATCATCTTTGTAGCTCTGTGCTGGACTCTTTCAAGCAGTTCCCTGTCCTTCTTCTGAGGG
>NW_009952990.1:6810755-6826092 GCF_000747805.2 Chaetura pelagica
CCTGTTGCCCATGACTTACTGAAGATGATGGAGAGTGGCCTAGCAATGACCTCCGCCAGCTCCCTCAGCACCCTTGGGTGCATTCCATCCGGACCCATGGATTTATGGATGTCCAGATTACTCAACTGATCCCTAACCCAATCCTCATCTACCATGTCAAACTCTTCCTCTATCTTGACTTCTTCTGGGGCTATATGAATCTGGGGCTCATAGGAGACCCTGCACTTCATAGGTGCCATCTCTTTTTATCTTTCAAATCACCTTCCTGGACATGACAATGAACTTAAATTCATAGAAACTCTTCCTAATCTGCACTAGATGCTATTGCGTCTGTTTGAAACCTAGAAAGAAGAGCTTTTCTTCCAGTTGGTCTGTTTGTATTTTGTTGGTCAAATGAGAGATGCTTACTTTCCCCTCACTCATCTTACCTCCCTTGTAATTGTATTCCCTGACCCTGTAGCTGCTCCAGCCTTTAGCTGCTTCTGGAGCATTCATATGATTATGGATTTCCACCTGCAGCTGCTTGCCAATAATGCACTCAGAAATGTACTAATAAGAGTGAACCATAAGACACTAAGCAACCAACTTGGAGCAGAATTAGGCAAAATTCAGAGGCTGATTATCTAAGGAATTTCAACATATGTGTTATTTATACACACACAAAAAAACTTTTGCTTTTTCATGATCTGCAATAGACTTTTTACAATAGTCTTCATTCAGAATCTAGATAAATCATGTGTAGTTCTCAAGATTTGCTAAGTGCATTCCTGAAGTTTTGGAAGGCATAGTTAAAACTGTATCACAGAATCATAGCATCACAGGGGTTGGAAGGGAGCTCTGAAGGTCATTGAGTCCAACCCCCTGCTGCAGCAGGAGCAGCTAAGGCAGATCATACCAGAACACCTCCAGACAGGTGTTGAAAGTCACCAGAGGAGACTCCACAACCTCCCTGGGCAGCCTGTCTCAGTGCTCTGTCACCCTCACACTAAAGAAGTTTTTCCTCATGTTGAGGTGGAACTTCCTGTTTTGCAATTTGGTGCTGTTTCTGTTTCCCCTAGTCCTTCAAGGGGCACCACTGAAAAGAGATTGGCTCATTCCTGACATCCACTCATATTTGAATTTTGTCTCTGCTGCTGAGACTGATAATAAATAAAATACATAAACTTTTATGCCCAGAAGTCACAAACTGCAGAGGACAAGCCCATAATAGATGCTTCTGACACAGCACCATCAGACAAAAAAAAAAAAAAAGAAAAAGTATGAAGAAAGGTTAAAAAGACTACATGTTCTATTACATTTTCCCAGTAACTCTTGAAGAAAATATTTCCTTTGAGACTGTTCAAATAAAAGACTAATGATATACTTGAGATTAAGTTTATTTCTCTCTTCGGATATTTTCTTTCTGTCTTCTTTCATATTGATTAATGCTGTGTTAGTCAAACTTCTTTGGTTATTGCCACTTGTGATACTTCTTCTGAGGAGGAAGTGAACTTTTAAAATGTCCTTTTTTGTTTTGAAAAGTTTCTTTCCTCTCTTTCATTCCACTTTCTCAGTAAAATTAGGGGGTTTTGGGGTAATGCTGAAACTTTCTTTAGACATGTTTGGTATGCTCTTTAAGAAAAAAAGGTTTAATTCCTATCCCAGAAAAGCACAAGGAAGCAAAGGAAACTAGAGTGCAGTCAGTGTAGCCTCACCACTGTTCAAAGCCAATAAGCCATAATTATGATCTGTCATGTAGCTCATTCTTAAAGTGTTTTTGCTGTTGCTCATTCTGTTCTATAAAACAGAGGGATATATACAGAAACTAACTATACCCTGTGTGGCCAGCATTTACAGAAAAATTGTAGATTCTGCCAAGCTTCAATTCATTAGCCAGTGCTGTGGATTTCCATAATACAGATCTCCAAACAAATTCTACAGCAAAGCAAGCATCTCTTTCAGAAATACACCAATAACTTTCTGAACTTTACCTTATTCTCTTATTTCAACCCAATAAAGTCGAAAATGACAAATGAGAAGAAGAAAACAAGATACAAGAAAGCAGTGTATTATGTAGCTAAGATTCTTTCTCTGTGTGCAATTTCTCCCTGGACTCCCAGTCTTCAGTGCTTGTGTTACTTTCATAAATTGCTGTTATGTAATGAGAAAATGCCAAAGCAGTACCGTCATGAAATGGGAGATCCCACTGTGGCAGGTGTTTATAAACAAAAAGACCATTCTTGCACAAAGGGCTTTATGATTCCCATTATTCTAATAAAATTTTACTATGCTGCTGGTTTTATAGAGCTTCTGACTCATCATTGTTCTCCTTACTTCAGAGCAATCATTTAAAGCGTAAAGTCTGACCCTTAATTGCATGTGGAAAAACAAAGACCTCTGGAGTATCCAAGAATATTGTGTTACCAAAAGTTCAGAGACATGATCAGTGAGGGCTAGGAAGAAAGAGGCAGCAGGCACTGGTAGAATTGCCTATGAAGTGAAGCCCAAGGACACAGTGGAGGGCTGATGAGTAGCTTCAGAACAGAAGACAGTCCTGTCAGGCAAGAGAAGAAGCCAAAGATGGGAAGGGAAATCAAGACATGAGGTGGTCAAGAACAGGGCTAAAGACAATACAGAGCAGAAGCAACCACGAAGCTACATGACTGACCTGAAGAAGTGGAAAAGTGAATGATGAAAAGCAGGTGCAGCATGGTTGATGCTGAGAGGGATCACAATCCAATGGAATTTAAGCACAGTCTATCTCCATGTATGCAAGGATCTTGGTGGTAACGGGACTATCCAGAAAAGACATACAGATTCCTGAACTATCAGTAACCTTGGAAATAAATGAGGGAAAGTCTGCAAAAGAACTCATGATACACCAAATCTATGCTGTCCATAGGTCTAGCAGACTTGAGATGTAATGAGCTGTCCTACCACACCCTCCAAAGTAGCTACCATGACAGTAAAGGATGGAACAGAGGCCTTTGAACTCCTTAGTCTTTCAGAAAAAAAACAAACCTGTCTGATGAAATGTACCAAGAAGTATCTCATTGCAGTCAAGACAAATGAATCCTGAGCTCCATAGAACTAAAATGAGCAATTCTACCCCATTATTAATGTCTTCTTTCCAGAGCATAATACAGATTTTTGAAAGACTGAACAGTTCTGCCTCCTAGAAACTTATGGGAAAGTAGTCAGAGCTCTTTGTTTTCTGAAATGATGTTTCCTGAAATGATGCTTCCTGCTTATGATTTCCACTGTGATAGTTCCTCAGAGTCTTACCTTACTGTGACCTTACCTTACTTAGAGATTGGAAGATTGCATGCTACTGATTCTCCCAAAAAATCAGAAAACACACAAAGTAAGTGCCGGGGTTAAAATCTTTTATGTTCACTTCCCACATCCAAACCCCAAAGGTAACAGGTGCTGTGACAACTATTGATAGTAGGACAACACATAACAAGTATTTTCTCTCCAGTACCCTTCTGTCAGAAAACTAATCTCACTTCAGTCTTTTACTAATACTTTTTGTTAGTTTTAACAGCATAAATTGTACACTAACAAACCAAAAGATTATTTATAATAGTGCCTATACATTATGAAATTATTTCAGTGGCAAGGACACCAAAACAAAATATGCTATGAACTGGAGATTTACAGCTATATATATATATGATTTTGCAAGACAGCAAAGTTCCTTACTCTGTAAGTTAATCTTAATATTGATATTAAATCCATTGCACACCTACACTTTCAGAAGCTCTAGCAAGAGTTTATCTTCTACTTATAATTTGATTTACATAGCAAACATTTGCTAAAGATTACTGAAAAAGTTTCTTGCATTGATAGCCTTAGTGGAAATAACTATCCAGGCAGCAAACCAGAATATTACAATGCACACTCACACAGAGTATAGAGTTTCTTTTAATGTACTTAAGTAAAGTAAAGCTTGACAATATTCACCTGCCAGAATAAAACTTTATCATATGAAAGCTGCCCACATAGTTGAACAGATGGAAATCTTTCATCCCAGTTAAATAATATATGCAGCCTCAGGAAGAGCAATAAAGTGACTATCATCAAATTTTTATATTGACAATGGGAAAAAAAGAAGTAATGGGGACTATTTACTCCTGGTAAGATTTTATTATCTACAGTAAGATTAGACCTTAAAATACAGTTTGGAGGCTTGGGCATGTCTGATTTACACCGACTTCTGCTTTTCAGACTGTCTGGGCTTTGAATCAATAATCCATTATAATTTAATGCACTGAAAAAGACTGCCTAATGGGTCCTGAGGTTCAGTGCTTTGGAAAGTTTAAAGTAACATCTGGGATGATTAAGTTAGAAGAATCTCTGTATTTGTCTTAGAGTAAACAAAACACTGGTAACACGACACCCTGCATTAGATCAGGCAGTTAAGCTTACATTT
Organism: Chaetura pelagica; assembly: GCF_000747805.2. Taxonomy (NCBI): domain Eukaryota; kingdom Metazoa; phylum Chordata; class Aves; order Apodiformes; family Apodidae; genus Chaetura; species Chaetura pelagica. The sequence goes on from NW_009952990.1 coordinate 6,815,170, forward strand.
ATTCACATATAACTTCCATGAAAGTTGAGTGGGTAGACTCACCACTGAAAGAGGCTTCATTTCTGAATAATATACTCTGTGAAAAAAAAAATGCACCCTCCTAACTAATTAAGCTAAGTGCCATACACCCTCAGTGAATTAACTGGTGAGTGCCTACAAAAATGGAATTAGATATTTCACTTGGTTCCTGACAGACTACCAGCTATCTTTGTCTTCCAAAGAAATGCTGAAAAAAAAATGAAAGGGAGAATTTTCCACTGGAAAATTTTGTCTTCCCTTCTTGTTGAGTGGTGGCTTGAATGTTTTGCTTTGTTCTCTGTTTTTTTGGTGGTTTTGTTGTTGTGGGGTTTTTTTGTTTGTTTTTAAATAATCATATGCCACTCCAGCTTCATGGAGTGTTTATTACCCTCAGCTAGAATTCAGACAAAAAGGGTATGCCAAGGATGGTGTCTATAAGGATCAGAAACACTGGCAAAATCTTCTAATTGGGAAAAAATGAGATAATCTTGATTCCTGCATGGATTCGTGATAAAATTAGGGATCTTTGCTTCCCAGCAAGTAGTGAAGAAAAAACTTTCATGGCATCTTGCATGCACATGGCAGGTGTCTAGCTGGCTCTAAAAGAATAAGATGTACTGCAGCCAGGATCTGCAAACACATTGGCATAAATCCCCTTTCTGATTTTTCTGCGAAACAAGACACAATATGAAGTGGCATCACAAGCTCTTCCACAATCTCTGTTATGTTAATGCTTGCACCTCAGTCCTCCTCTCTAAACTCTTGCCATCACATCTTGGTGGCAGATATCTGGGATATTCCAGATAAGGTTTGGGCAACAGCTGTGCTACACAGCTCCCTCTCTGTGTCTGATCACAACCATAAATGCATTTGAGTGGAGAATGATGTCTCAGTTAAAGGTTTGGCATCTCTCCATTTCTGATCCAATCTTTGGTATAGCTGTTGCTGTAGTTTCATGGTTTATCTTGTATTAATGAGCAAGCCAGTAACCCCAGAAAGATGTATAACAACAATGGAACCAGTAACAAAATCCATCTTCATTTGGCTCCATGAAATTAAACAAAGAGTGATCTGGCAGTTATGAAGGAATCACAGTAAAATACAGCAAAGTCCTGTGTTGACAACTGAAACACATCTGAATAATTTTATAATTGTGTTATATCTTAGCAGGTGAGGAGCTATTACATAGATGTATTGGTTCACATGTACCCTGGTATAACTCAGTTAAAATAAATGGTGGAACAAAAGGGATAACTTTGTTCTATTATGTGGTAAACAGTTTTTATAGCTTTGCTGAGTGGATAAATGATGATAGATAGGTTTTGTTGTCTACTACAGCACTTATTTTCTTCATTGTACATTTGTATTCATAGCAAATACACTGAATGTGTTTTAAGAGAAAGCAATCACAAAAAGTTGCACACTAAGTTATATATCCAGCGTGGAAATTAAAACAACAACAAATATACCCAAAAGGGATATAAATGTTTAGTTGTGATCTTATGAGCAGAAGAAACAACTCCACCAGTGTTCCTAAATTGCATATCTGATCTCCTGCAGTGTTCTCACAGATTTATTTGGTGGGATTAAACTCTTGAAGCTTAAGATAATATTACTTTCTTGGACATCCACCCTCTTGGCAATTACTATCTCCGCAGCAAGGACAGCAGAAAAAGCATCCAAAAAAAGCAATGGCTCTCTGGACACTGAAGTTCACAAGTTCAGTGCATTACTTTAAAGTACCCTCTGTCTGTTGGATTTAGCTGCAGGGTTTAACCACTCCTCAGCAGGATGCTGACAAGAACAGCATTTTCTTTTACCTCTCTACCACATAGCAAGGAATAAATCTTCCTCCCAAGAAACTAGTGGTAAAAATTTATTTTATAACAGGCCTCTGGGATCTCTTTCCAATCCAACTCTCAATATGTTAGCAGAATTTGCATATATTTTGATATAAACCCAAATCTTACACCCAAAGAAAATAGGCTGGCCCACTGCTTTGCTCCACCATGCAGAAACCCACTCCTTCTTGTTCCACAAATGGTGAGGAAGACAGTAAAATAGTTCCTTTCACTTCTACAGAAGGAATTGTATAGACATAACTATGGTGTGTTCATTGACATACTTTACCCCAGGGTGCCCTACAATTTTGTGAAATGGTGTGGCTTTTATTGCACAGGACAAATACTAGCTGTTAAAATATGATTTCACAAAGCATTAGTGTTTAAGCAAGTGAGTAAAATTAACTGAGAGCAATTCCCCTTTGCTACTACTAGGAATTCAACTCCCTCCTTTTTTTTTTTTACTCCAAGAGAAAGAGGAGGGAATGTATTTTTTTAAGAAAGTTAATGTAATAGATCATTGCAGCTGATTAACACAAACTCAAACAATTTTATTAGTAGCACTGTATTTTCATACATAATGCCCTTGCCCTCAGGTAACCTCACATGATTCTAAAAGCACTACTCCTTAAAAATTGCATATTGCACTTTCAGATAACTCAAACAAGATAAGAGATACTGAAGGTGAAGGAGAGGTTACTGAGGGAGAGGGCACAGACAACAGTGGGGCTCCCAGGAAAATTTTTCTTTTTATTACTCACATATAGATACAACCCACTCTGCTGCTGAATTACATTCTATTTTTCAAGCTGGTAACCTGCAGGTTAGACATATAGAAATACAAGTTATTGCTATTTGAGCTGCAGTATATTTGGGAATAGACTTGCACCCTAGTGTGCTGACTGTATTACAAACAGATTAAAAAAAAAAAAAGTTTTTTGTCCCAGTAGACCCTCACAGTCCCCTAAAATTACAGGAAGCCCAAATCTTGATGTTAAGTTCAACCCAACTCTTTACTGGGTTCAGGTCTTTTATATTACACCCTTGTGTTCTCTATAGTTTTTTTCAGTCACAAGAGCATTTGGCAATCACATTATAAACAGTTCAGGAAAAATCAAAATGCAGGAGCATAAATTACTTTAGACACTCTCAACCTTTAGAGAGAGAAACAAAGAGAGAGGAGGGAGAAGTAATGTGAATGTGAAATAGGGGACAAACAAAAAGTAGTAACAACATTTGAATTTCAAAGTTTTGTCTGACATCCACGTAAGGGAAGCATCATTTCCTTTGGAAGTGTTCTAATGGGATGAAAAAAAAAAAAAGTTTTTTGTCCCAGTAGACCCTCACAGTCCCCTAAAATTACAGGAAGCCCAAATCTTGATGTTAAGTTCAACCCAACTCTTTACTGGGTTCAGGTCTTTTATATTACACCCTTGTGTTCTCTATAGTTTTTTTCAGTCACAAGAGCATTTGGCAATCACATTATAAACAGTTCAGGAAAAATCAAAATGCAGGAGCATAAATTACTTTAGACACTCTCAACCTTTAGAGAGAGAAACAAAGAGAGAGGAGGGAGAAGTAATGTGAATGTGAAATAGTGGACAAACAAAAAGTAGTAACAACATTTGAATTTCAAAGTTTTGTCTGACATCCACGTAAGGGAAGCATCAGGGGGAATTTCCCAGGAAGTTCAGCCTCCAATAAATCAGTTGGTAACCATGATAAAGAGGGAATACATAATCTTAAACAAAGTTTGCCACCTTACCTATAGGTGCAAAATATGTCTCAGGTAGGTTGGAATGTTGCATAAAAGCCCTTTTTTTCCTGGTTAATAGTGAATGGGAACTTGCTAAGTGTGGCAGCTTAGTATGCTCCCCATGCAACATGTTCCTGAAGAGTTACACAGGGAAGGCAGGAAGTGTTTTCAAAGGCAAGACCAGGAAAGAGAGGCATATATAGTATAAAATGGGATTTTCTTCAAGAAAACAAAATAGTGCCCCAAAGCCAGAAACACTCCAATTACCTCCAGTCCTCAGGACTACACTGATGTGGGGAAGTGATCTCTTTTTTTTTTTTTTTTTTTTTTCAGATGTGTACTTGAGCATTCAGATTATGTACATTTTTGATACAGCTAAGATCAGACTATTGAAATTCCACTAGCCTCCATATTCATGCTCTGTAAGACTGATTTTTAGTAGTCCTATTTGTTATTTAAAAAGCAGTCTCACTAAGAGGCCCCGCTTGAATCGGAAGTCCTGTTTTGGGGGAAATTGCAAAAATATTCAGTAAGAGCTGTCACTAAAAGAAGAATTTTCAACTCAAATAGGTAGGGAAGTGAAGTATACTTGCTCTCCCAGGCACAGAGAGATGAAGACTTGACTACCGCTAGAAAACAAGGTTTTGGAGCAACATGAACCTTAGTGAGTCATGCTCTTCCCATTTGAGCTCTGTAACCAACAAAGTCTGTCTTCTTTTTCTTTTAAGTCAGCAAAGCAGCAATCACACATGCCCACTTCGACCTCACTTTCTTCTAGGTAAATGGTCACCTAGAAGGTGGTGCCATATTCCATTCCCCAGGACAGCTCCCTGCATCACGTATTTGAGTAGTGAGAAGTACAAAAAAGAGCCATCTTCTCTCCTGCCTCTCTTTTTTTACTTTACCTTACCTTACAACAGCATCAAGGTACATTTCTCTAAGTAACTTCCAATAATATATTTTGTATGTCTTAAACAAAAGTAGAAAAAAGGATATATTTTTTATTATAAGCACTGATAGAGTTACAAGCAGCAGTGTCCATCACTAACACAGAAGAAGGAAAGGTTTGAACATTATTCTGTCTTGGCTACTTTTAACACCTGAATGCTGAACATGATCCAAATCACCTATGTTAGTGAAATAGAAATACTAAGGGTATTTCAAAACAAGCCCTGAACCCAGAAAAGTAAAGCAATCCAACAGCTGTGACAATGCACTGGAGCTCTTCTCCTGTGGTACAGGACATGGCTGGAGCAGTAGTTAACTACCAGTCTTTTTTTTAGCTTTGTGGGGGAAAACCTTCAGATGAGGATCACAAATGAAGGATACACTTTTAAAACAACTGTAAACCAGGACCTAAAGACACAGCATGTTGCTAAAATATTCAGAGTGCTTGGTCTGCACACAAACAACAAACCTGAGATTAGCAAATTCCCCTGGGTTAGTTACAGAGATCAAGAGATGCAGAAGCTCAAACACAGACATCTGAAAAGCAGATGTGGTGACACATCACACCAAAGCTTTGACACACCAGAGGCTTTGACTTTAGCCCACTTGGTTTGCAGGTGCAGGCAGCTTCTCTCTAAGTGTGGTGGTGTTATTGGGTCCTCTGGACCCAAACAGCTAAGGCAGAGTGCACACACACACACACAGATGTTTGGACAGTAATTTCCAAGTGACTGATGAGTGTCACTCGTGCTGTTACAAAACCTCTTTGTGATTGCTACACTTGCTGCTTTAGGTGCTTCACCTGACAGAGCACCAGCTGAGTTGAGAAGAAGCAATTATTCCACCAGCAGTGGGAAAAAGTGGAAAAGCAAGGAAAGAGCAATGCAACTACTTTATGAAAGATACTAAGAACTAGAGCAGGGGACTTTGGAACTATACTATGTTGGCTTTTTCAAGGACTACTGACAACTCCTTGTGTCACCTGCTTTCCTAACTGCAATGGGGTGACATATCACTCATATTTGTTCAGTTATAGACTAGTCTTAGTTAGGCACTAACAATCAGTACCAATCTGTTCAGATGCCACACGCTTGATTGAATCAGCAGTTAGCTGATAACTTGTGAAATATCACTTCAGCAGTTAGGTCAGGCTGGCAATAAGGATACACAAACCAAATGGCTGCCAAAAGAGTAAGATCTTGCTCCTCACCTCTTCTCTCCTGCTCCCACCAGCCACTATCCCATATATAACCCATGTGACTCTTCTCCTGTCCTTGTACCATGTTTATCTACCTTATCTTTGCTGGGTGAGTTTCCTAACAGGTCAGGGGAATTAAGCATTTCAAGGAAAGGCTGGCCAGGCACCAAATTGGCTCAATGTACTGAACTTTGTACAGAATGTACAGAACAATGTACTGCATGACCAGGACAACCAAGGAAGATGATGGGGGAAATCATGTCCAGTCTTGATGGCTGTGGGAAGCTGTTAGATCAGCTTAAGGCATATTTCCTTTCACCCCTTCCAATACATTCCCATTACAACGTAAAGGTGTGACTTGCTGTGCTGACCCTAGAAATTTCTGAGGGCTCTAGGACAGGTGATGCCCATGCACAGGTCACAGGGTTTTAAACAAATGGAAAAGAAGTGGGAGAGAGAGCAAGTACTCCATGTAACTGAACATGGATTTAACACACAGTATAAAGAAAGGTACCCTAACTCTAACGGGCTAGAGATATGTGCTAAAGTGATCAAATTCACACTCATGCACAGCTGAATGATCAAGAAGTTCAGGGTAGAAAGTATAAGGGGAAACAGAAAGAGAAAAACACTACAAAAACATATGTACATACAAAAGATGAAAGTGAAAAGAACATCTGAAATCTAATCTTTGTGTACAATAAAGCTTCTGCCTCGTGTAGCGGCAGAAGGTAAACTTTCAGGTGCTGATGCCAACACCAGCTAACATGTGGCAGTGTGAGGAGGCTGATCAATGACTAATCCAGCTTAAAATGAAGCCCATTGCCATCTTACTTTTCAGCTGGATCCCTCCCTGACTCTGAATGACCACACAGTTGCATGATCAGCAATGGTATTATGCAGTGGCAGCCTTTACTTAAGTGAGTTCAGGGCACCCATCACCCTGCTACCAATACCACCTTGTGACACTGTCATGGTTTGACTCAGGATCAGCAATGAAAACAGAGACAACAGTGATCTAGATCCCCTCCCTCTCCCACCCAGGTAGGGAAGGAGAGAAAGAACGAGAGAGAGAGACTCCCTGGATTGAAAACTAAACTACACAGCTTTAATTAAACACCAATGATAAAAGAAAAGAGGTACAGTTATATACAAATGTGTTCAGGAATGTGCAAAACCTCTATCACCTCCCCCAACCCCAGCAACTACCTCAGCATCTCCTGAGCTGTGAACAGCTCTGAAATGTCCTGGAGCTGCCGGAGAGAGCGGCAGAGCAGACAGGAGCTGAGGGGAGAGTTGTGAGGGTCACAAGCCTGGGGGTTGATGGCAATGGATACATAGAGTCCTTCCTGGATGCCGGCCATGGTTGGAAGAGAAGGGAAGAAGAAGCAGGAAAGAAGTTGTTTTCTGTGATCTCTGACCTTTCTCTGAACTTATGTAGATATATAGAATGGAATATCTCTGGCCAATTTTGCTGTCTGTCTAACTCAGCCTCCTACGCGGGGGGTCATGGATCTCCTGGTAGCGTGTGAGCTGGCAGGGCAAAGATGTGACTTTGGAGTCCTGGCAATAACATAAATATTCCAGTGTTATCAGCCCACTGGAACACTTGCTGCTAGTTAAAAGAGAGATTACTGAAGGCAAAAAAAAAATTAAAATAGTCAATTGGTTGGCTGAAACCAGGAAAGACACATACACAGCACAAACCTGTGCCATCCACCCTGAAACTCCATAAGGCAGGTGTATCAGCCCGGGAGAACTGTCCAGTTATGCAGGAGCGGCTCTCTGCCTCATTGCCAGTCACTTTTGTCTCATTAACAGATTAGGAGAAAGTTGCATTAAATGCTTTGTTTTTTCATTTTCCTTGTGAGCACTCTTTTCTAATTAGGAAACTGAAGCCAGAGAATGCAATTGCAAGTGGCACATAGGCACAGTGAGCTTACACAGCTATCTAGTCTAGGAAATAAGGAAAAAAAAAATAACGTACTCTAGAGTCTCATCATCTTCTGCTTACTTACATGCCAATAACTGAATCCCTGTAAAAGCCACAGAGACTTGAAATAAGCAAGCCTAGAAAACAAAGAAAAAAGTGTGGAAATATAAAGGGCTAACATTTCACTGTTTTTGTGAAGCAGGTCTTAAATAAGTACCTTCTAAAAGACTTACTGCATTAATAATGACTAGAATGAAGGTAGGCGCTGTTTCTACAGCAGGTATTTGGAGAGGTGGGTGGTTACTGTGCTCACTGTTAGAAGTGGTGTGTGAAAACCTGGTCCAGAACCATGGACTGAAGCACATCCTCTCTCCTCACATTAAACAATCTCAGCATCTGGTTTCTGGTGGAATATCATTTACAGGGCGGCAGCTCTGATGTCAAAATTGTACATCAAAAGGTAGCAAGCTGTTCAAATGTGGAATTAAGATGAATATGGCTGACCCCCAAGATTATTTCTCAGATTAAATACAAGTGCGAAATATTCATGTTTCAGTAATTATAATAACATTGTATGAATAGCTTCCTTCAATTAATAACATACATACTGAATCAAATAAACCCGTAATGTGGCTGATGACAGAAAAGCTGAGCATGAACTTCCTTGCCTAAGCAATAATTGTTCTCATCACATAGTTGGCACTTTTGAAAGGAAGATGAATTCTGGCAACCGAATCTATTTTTCTTAACAGATGTTTCAAAATATGGTAATGAGATGTGGGTTTCCTAGGCTGTCAGCTGGAATTCACTAACCAGGAAACAAAACAAAATGAATCTGATACAATCCATCTTTTCCTTTTAGGCCTTTAAAGGCTACATTAGATTTTATATTAATTTTACAAAACACTGCTTGCAATAAATTATGTAATAGTACATCCACCTCTGCTAACACCATTTACTCTCAACATTTCCTTCACTGATTCATAACTGTGTGAAACAGACATCATGTCTATTTGAAGGGTTTCAGAGTGGCTCTGACATCCAGAACACTATCACATTCCCCCAAAAGAAAAAAAAATCAGAATAAACACATATTTGTTATGTGCTCAATCAAACGCTGTAGTTTGAAAAAAATGCAACACAGTTTTAGATAGCAAACAAAAATCTTACTGAACTAAAATCATAAGTAATTTCTTAAACACAGCTTTATCTTCATGTTGATGAAAGCTGTGCTAATGAAGGACCAGTCAGAATTACATGTCTAGCAGAGAGATGAAAGAGAATGACTCACTTAATTAAAAGCTGAATCATGCTTAAATTTCCCCCTTACAGTAGTTGCCAAATTCTTATTTCCTGTATTATTCTAGAGTAACTCTCACATATATCTCAGTTTAAGGGAGCAAACTGTATCATGACAGCATGCCATATTAAATGTTCACATACCCACAAAGAGCAAACAGCTGAGAAACACATAAAAATCTTCAACTTCTAGCATCTCTACTCATGTAAACAATTAATCTATGTGCCTGATGTTTGATGTCAGGCATCATTAAGATTAGTCTTTTTTTAGCAGGCAAAAAAACCCTACATTGCATCCTGACAACATGGAAAGAAAAGCATTTTTAGCCAACAGACATTCTGAGAAAGCCAAAACATTGATAGCTATATAAATAACATTATCACTGGTAGAACTCATAGCTTTGCCAGTTGTTAGGGCTACTTGCCAATTCTTTCTATGAAACCCTGAAAAGAAGAGAAAATAAACAATTGGGTTGATATTTTCTGACAGTCTGGAGCTGGATTGCCTGTGCACAATCACACCAATTTCAGACACAACTGTTCAGGCATTTCCATGAGTAAGGTTAGAGAAAACCCCATTAGTCTGCAATTTCAGACAATTCAGGTTATTATTCCCTGAGAAACTGTAGTAACTCATGCACTGCAGCAGTAACCTGGAATTCGGAACACTGGTGGGTAGGATTTTGTGTCAAAGATACGCTCCGTACTTTTATGCAAATCCTCCCAAAGTTGGTCAAACTATGAAAATGTGAAGTACTGCTATGAAAAATATTTGTGCACTTGTAGGTGGTTTCTCAGAGCTGGCTAAAATGCCTGGAAGTTCTGTTCTTGCTAAGGAAGCTCTATCCTTTTTCTGTCCCTGTCTATGACTCTGGATTTACCACCTGGCATTATCACTTTCCCTGAAGGACTCAGACAGCTCCAACAGGGAGAGAGGGGGATGAGCCTCTTCCATCCTTCTGAGCTGCAGCAGTACAGGACAGTGTAACAGAGAACACTGAGTCTATTTTCTCTTCACCATCACCTAGCACAGAGGAGGAAGCTGCTGGACTTAAACACAGGGAAAGAATGAAATTTAACATATCTATAGGTTTATCTGGATTTAATTATAAAAGTTACATGTGCTCTTCATCACAGTCTCTCAGATACCACTTTTTTTTTTGATGTTCTTCCCAGTGGCTGGAAAGTGTTACTGCTCATGTATTGCAAATAAAATACTGAGTATTAGAAATCTAAAGCAGCACTGCCAAAATGCCAATTGTGTCACAGAGCAGAAACTGAATCAAAAATTCTGATTTTTCTCCTTCTCTGCTACCCTGATGAGAGGCTGAGATAGGAAGAGAACAGTGACTCGGGCTTGGAAAGACTGGAACTAATAACTTCAATAGACTTTTTCTACTTAATTCCCACCTGTACAATGGAAATATGTGCTGTTCTTTATCTTTAGGCACCATTATGAAGATAAATCCATTGAAGTCTTTGAAGTGATCAGACAAAAACTATAAAAAAAAATGAAACAGTAACTTCTAATAGACATGTAAGTACTTCTGTGAACATGACTTCAGAGTAGTAAGGTTTATCTATACAATAAAAATAACTATTTTGTTTTTATTTTGCTTTTTTTTTTTTACTGACTATATAAAAACAAGTGTATGTGCATGTGAACACTTAGAGAGATGGGGATAAACTTTATCAAAATTTTAACTATAATAAAACCAAAAACTTTGATGTCAGTCCAGTAGTTTTCCCCAGTCTCTCATTAAATGACTCCCTCCACTCCCCACAGAGTTAGGGTTGCCCTTAGTTTGGAGAATTTGAAAGACACTGGCAAAACAGGTAACATATTTTTCCCTCTGCTGCTTGTGTAAAATACAGTAAAATATTTCATTATCACACACAAAATGATACAGCCATTTGCTGCTGAGGCATT
>NW_009952990.1:6826125-6835416 GCF_000747805.2 Chaetura pelagica
CTTATATGTTAAGTTTGATGTTTCCAATAAATACGGGGTAACTGTAAAATACACTGATATATATATATATATATATCAGAATCAGGACTTCACATTTATTTTCTCAGAGTGATTCAAATACTATTGTGTTACTCCTGTTGCTAACAACAGAGGTAATATATAGTAAGGGCTGTTTTTACATCAGTCTTTGCCAAGTGTTCATACTTCACAGCTATCTCTTTTTTTGGACCAGGTAAAGTTGTTACTCTTGTTCCAGTTTTGGATGATAAATTCCTTCACATAATCCCTCAAACAGATACAAGACATCATCCACAATGATACCAAAGCAGAGCACTGGGAGGCTGAACCAGCACACATTTCAATTCCATCATGTATAGCAGTGGTCTTTCTGAGGCAAATAATTTCTTAGAGGAAGTGTCTTGAATTTCTGCAGATATAAAAATAGTCTTTTTGGATCTACCAGTCCATTGACTTCTACAGTCACTGTAGTATTTATATTGAGTAGAACTTCAAAGCCTTCCTGAAGAAATCAAAAGCAAACTGGCTTTTAGTTACCTTCTTAAGCAATAGCCCATCCACTAACAAAACTTGTCCACACTTCACTGTTACCTAGTGTTAAAGAAAACAGTGAAATACAAGGAAAATCTCTGGACTTGAGAACTTTCAATAATTTGCCATCACAAAACCATTCACAGCATGACTTGCTTGAGTTCTGAAATCAAGAAACTTTGAAGGCATTAATAATATACACTGGTGTCATCTGTCATCTTTCATTTGCTGTCCCCATCCATATTTTACACATTCATTGACACGGTTCCACGTCAGTGGCAGCTGCACATTCATGAAAACACTGGAATGAGCTGACCCTGTGGTTCAAAGGCACTCCTTTCTACAGGTATTTTAGTACCATTCAGGTATTTAACTTATACTTATGTGTTCATCCCCTCAGTGTCTTGAGACTTGCTTTCAAAATATTTACTTCCACACACACTCACCCCTGTCTCTCCCAGCATTGCCCTTTCCTTTGCTGTTTTGCTGACAGGTAATTTTAAAACACCTTTGAAGTTTCTTGCATTTGCTGGTCTGTGATATTTGGAAGACTACTGCCAGCTTGCTCCACACTACTGTAGCTATCACAGAGCTGCTGCCTGATGCCTAGCTCAGTGCAAAGTGAGAGTTAAATCCAGGTTATTTAGAAAAAAAACATTTTATTTCCATTATTAGTACTACATCAGAAACAAGCAGCCTAACTTCAGTTTTGCTCATTTACAACAAAGAATCATAAAACAGTCACTACATTGGATGTGATTTTAGACAAAGGATCTGCCTGTCTCTGCAAGTCTTTAGCCTTTCTGCACATTGCCAATGGTCTCTGCTGTGCAAAGCAGTGCTCTTCAGTTCCCTAAATCCCAAGGGCTGTCAAAGAGATGTAGTTTTTGTCACTCTTTCTTCAGCTGAAAATGAGATGTGGTCTCTCTGTTACCATACTACCATTGCACATACGCATCCTGCACAACTGAAAGCACAGACTTTTGCTCTGACAACATCTGCTAGAGGCAGTGTCATGTTACTGGGAATTCCCAGGTACCTGACAGGAACCAGCTCCACTGCCAGAATTTCCATTCTATGATATAAAATCTGTGAACAACCATAGAAGTTAGCATCCAGGCCACAAGGATGGCTTCTCACTGGCTTTATTTTATAATACAGCACTGCCAGTACCATTTTCCTAAAGATGGATGAATCGCCTGTCTCCATGTTCTACCAAGTTTGTAAACATTCTCTCTCTTCTCCCAGGTGAGTCTTGATTTTCTGGCAGTTGTCAAGGATCTGTCTCACACATGTTCTCACTTTCTTTCATTCAGAGGTAGGACTGATGTAGTGTTGTTTGTCTTCTATAAAGTGCTGTGCATGTGCACGCATCCAGATTCTGATACCCCAAGGCAAACAAGCATAATTCTCGGATTCATATGCTAGTTGTTTTCTATAGCAAACAAATTGACACCATCCCTATACCCCAGCTGAATTTGGCAAAGGATTTAATCATGGTGGCAAGATTATTTGGAGACAACTCCTGGAGTCTTCCTGAAAGCTAATGTTTAAAACATGATTTAAAATTACTTATTTTGTTTTTCTCATTCACAACTCTCTTAAAAGCTTTCTTGTATGTGACCATAAATATTAAAGAGACTTCAGTCAGCACATTTACTTCTGATTTCATCTGTGGATTGTAACAACCAGCTTTTCATACAGAAAGAATAGGGTTCATAGCCACATATTTTATTTAAATTGCTACTTTATTCCTTACACCTGTATGCAGAACAGAAAAAGAAAATTGAAAGCTCAGTTTCCCATAGTAGGCACTTTAAGTCAAGAGGAAACTCAGATACAAAGAGAAATGAAAGCAAACTTTCAGTCTTTCTCGTATGGTCTGATTTTGGACCATTCACAATAAGAACTGACTGAGATATGCTCTACTAGCAATTTTCAATTATAAGCTGCTTTGTTTTTTGTTTTTTTGGGTTTTTTTTAGAATTTAAGTAAACATGCAAAGTTTCAAATAACTGAAGTAAAAAATAAATTTAAAAAATCTCAGAATATGCTGCTAGCACTTTCCAACAGTGCATTAAATAACATCATTAACACTTGACACATGCTTTTCATTAAATTTTCCTCTTCCCAGTGCAGGGAGGCATCCAGATTAGAAACAGTATTTCTCTCTTTAGATTATAATATAACAATGATATCGTTCACTGTGTATTCATTAGAAAAAATGGTGTCAAAAAGATGTGACTGTATGTAGTGACAAGCATGATAAGGTTGTGACTGTTTACACTTCCAAAGGATGCTCAGTCAAGAACTATTTTCTCCCAAATTCTCTCTCATCCAGCTATGCTTTACCTGTATTGTAGAACAATTTTACTCAACCAGTGACCAAGGAGACAATGGAAATAGGTCCAAGAAGTAATAAAAAAGCCTTTTCCTTGTAATCAGAAGTTTTTTAAAACAGGCATGCATTTTTCCATTCATTCAAATAAATAAACAGAAACAAGGAAATAAAAATTATGCAAAGGACCTTCAATAACCTCTTTTTCTGATAGGTTTTAAATTAAGATAAATGTAGCAACTAATACTCTCTCCACCTGTTGATTTCAAAAACATTTTGGTGGCTGTTGGATTTGTTTGAGAAAGGGCAAGTTATCTACTGTGATTAAAAAGAGTAAGAAGTTGCATCACAGAAGCAACAGTACTTTGAGACAGCTTCTTGCCCTCAGACTGAACATCCCAAATGTCTCCAGAGGATCAATGCAAGAGAAAAGGACTGTAACTTTAAATTAAATTTCAATTTTTCAGCAAAGTATGGAGAATAATAGAATGGTTAGGGTTGGAAGAGAGCTTTAAATGTCATCTAGGCTGACATCCCTGCAGCGAGCAGGGATTCCTTCAACTAGATCAGGTTGCGCAGATCCCCATTCAACCTGACCTTGAGTATTTCCGGGGATGGGGCTTCTACCACCTTTCTGGGCAACCAGTGCTGCTGTCTCAGCACCCTCACTGTACAAAAATTCTTCCCTATATCTTGCCTAAATCTACCGTCTTTCAATTTACAACCATTACCCCTTGTCCTATGGCTAAAGACCCTGGTAAAAAGTCTGTCCCCATCTTTCTCCTAAGCCTGATTTAAATATTGAGAGGCCACTATAAGGTTTCCCCTCTTCTGCAGGCTGAACAACCTCAACACTCTCAGCCTTTCCTCATAGGAGAGGTGTTCAACCCCTCTCATGAGTTTTGTGGCCTTTTGGACCCACTCCAACAGCGCCATGTCTTTCCTAGAAAGTAAATACAGCTTTAATTTGCACCTGGCATAGCTTGTATCATTGAGGAATCATGTTACAGCATTGTTCGCCATTTATTGATTTTCAAGTGTTCAAATTTCTGTGCTAGTCTGAATTGAAATGCTTAATTACATATTGAATTGCTACAAACTAGCCAAGAGGATATTATCTAATCAGATCTCTTGCTAGCTACATATACTTAATGAAAAGAACATGGGAATAAACCATGCTTTTTTTTTCAAATCAACACAAAAAGATAAACTAATTCAAAAAAAGAGAGCTTTCTTAATTAGGTTTACTCCACAGATACATTTTCCTAAACTGAAGTGACACATAGATAGATAGCAAAAATTAAAACGGATGTTTTCAGATATAAATGAGTTTGTATACAGTTTATGGTTGTCCAGGACCTAACTGATTGCCTGATTCAGGATTCTCAACCTCTTGTTGATTAAAAGGTCCCAGAAAACTTCTCATTGCTCAGTCTATTCTTCTATAGTGTCTTATTGTAATTCTTGGTATAGATGTTTCCTTGAACCCAGCAGAATGAAAAGCAACCATAAGAAAGGCACATTTTAAGGTGGATTGCCTCCTCTCTAGAATGGCATGGTAGTAGGATTGTTCAGGAACTGAGAAATTATTTTCAGCGCTTGAACTGAAAGAGAAGAAAGGAGCAACTGGGTTTGACCAGAGTGCTGCAGAGGAGCTCTAAGTTCTTACTAGGTTCTTCTAGGAGTGTGAATTGCCAGCCAAATGACTGACTATGATACATATTAATTCAGACATGTCCATTAGGCTGCCAGCATTGGACTACACAAGAGCTTTCATTGTTCTTTCCAAGCCTAGATCTCTCCTAGGTCCACAAACACTCTACCAGTAATGGCATACAAACCACAGTCCTGAACTATTAACAAAATTGACCCAATTCAACAAATCTCAGTACTCTCATAGACTTTGTTACAGTGTTTAGGCCTTGACTCTTCTGTGGCACACAAGCAAAGACAACAGTGTGGATTCAGTTGAGACGAAAGCAGAAAAATCCTGTGAGATAAAGTGACACGAAGACTTCTGTCCAGCCCAGGAATTATTAATAAGGAACAAGCTGAATGCATGACTTCTATGTCTTTGAAAGATACATAAACACACATACATGCTGGTAAATTATAAAAGCCCTACTCTGCAAATCTTAAACTCATTTTTCAACCTATAACAATCTGCATTCTTCAATGTAATGTGGGGTTTTTTAACACCTACATAGGCAGTCTTAGATATATGAAAATATGACATTCTGAATACGTATGTTCAGCAAGGAAGTCAGTAGTGACAATGCTCTAGGCAAGAAGACAACACGATTGCACTGAGAATGTATCTGTTAGCCTGACATCTAGGTTCACTTAATTACTTGTGTAATATATTTATGAGGCAGTTTAGAAATATCCTATTTCACCCAACCTGTCATTTTTTGAGAGTCTGTGTTATTACTACATAGAACTATTACTATATAGAACTATATATAGAATATGAGGAATATAATGAAAAGACAGCATTAGAAGCACTGCTTCACATGTAAAGCTACTTGCCACATAGTTTTATTGCGTCTCACAACATGTATTAATTCAAGTGACAGGTACTCTTCTTTCACCATCTTAAGATGTTTAAGTTTGGAGTAAGAAGACACATATTCTGAAGCTATACCCAAATGCCTGTATTTTGATTTGAAGTAACCAGGAAGCAGAATTTCTGTTTAGCAGCAACCCATAGTTTTTCTGGGACAGGTTTCCTCCTCCGTGTTTTTAGATAAAAGACAAAATCGCATGGCTTTAATTGAGAGAACAGCTGCAATAGCTTGCTTTAGGTGCACCAAGAGATTGCCTGAACCTGGAGGCAAACATGCAAATAGCCCCATGAGTAAGGGTAATTTCAGAACTCTGTGATCTGAAATGCACATGAAATTTCATGGATTTAGGTGTACCTGGGTAGTTTAAGACATTTTGGCTGATCTATCCCTAACAGAAAACTGACACCTAGAGATCAATACTCTCTGAATAAGCAGTAGATTTTCCCCGTCAATTTAACTGTAATCTGAGTTTCAGAACTAAGTAAGAAATTTGTTTGACCTTATGTCTGTCCCCAGTAATAAATTTACTCTCTACTTTGGCTTACAAACATGAGTGTGTGGCTTATGAGCAGGAAAAGATAAATTACAATTTCAGAAAGAATGCAGTTTGTTCTGGGTTGCATTCTTTTTAGTTATATCTTCTAGTTTAACTTTTAGTTACACTAAGTCAGACTTAAGTCCTGGACTTTGATGGAAGCATTTTCACAAATCCTCTTAAATGCAGATTTTGATCCTCCATTACTATTCCCAGAAGGAGATGGATGTGTATGTTTAATAAGAAACAATCCATTATCAGAGATATTATATACACACTTGTTTCCTAAGATAGGGGAAAGCAGTGGTATGACAAATATTAAGTACAGTAAATTAGATATAACAAAATTTATTCAAATGCTCAAAAAAATGTAAGCATTGGTAAATATTTATGAAGTCTTATACCCATCTGGGCTAAACCATTAAAGTTAAGTGAGTAGAACTGCTTTCTCAATAGCACTGTTCACACAAATCACTGCTTAAAATCATGATCCCAAAGGGATTTCACAAGCAGAGCTTTCTTGCAGATCATGATTAACTTCTGAAGGGTTGTGAAATCTTTGGGTTTACTTATATAAAAGGCAAAATAACTTGTATCTATGACAACAAGATCCTCCAGAAGCAGCTATGGTTTAATACCTTAAGAGTGTTAATGATTTATTCTATGATCTGTTTGGGATACTCACACTGCAGCTGTGCAAAGCCCCCCAGGCCCCAGCCAGACAGTCTTGCTTCCAGAGCAGAGCCAGGGTGAGACTTGCCCGGGGCACTGCTGAATGCCTTAACCAGAGCTCAATTCCTAAGCTCTACCTGTTGTAGTTAGGGGTCAAGAGATCCACTGGGTGATCCACCCCAAGACCCCAAGAAGTGCTCCTTGCACTTCTCTCATTTACCATATAGTATCAGAAGTCACAAAGGATATGGTTTCTCTAACTGCTTTAAACATGTCTTAGGGGTTTTATCTCCATTTTTCACCTTCTTCACAACTAACATTTAGTCCCAAATTCATAGAGTCTTCAGAAACTGTGACAGGAGAGGAGACTCCCTGCTCATTAAGAACTTCCGCTTACCTAGGAAACAGGAAATGTCTGCTCCTGCAGGTAAGAAAACCAGAAACCTGGAAGGTTTCCACTGCACCTCACAACTTCTGTGCAATGAATCCCAAGGAGAAAGCTAGGAGTGGTTTGCAAAATCCTCAGCAGCAGAGATGCCACTGCTGAAGCTCACCACACTCCTGGGATAAGGATCTGCACATACTGCCTGCTGTCTTGATCCTCCAACCAGATCTAGGACAAATAACTCCTCTGTGATGATAATCTCACCACAGCAGCTAACATGTAACTCAGAGTAGCTCCAGAAGGATACTTCTGTTGGCCCTTTCCTCTGAATGGGAATAGCTTTAGTAAAAATGGGTGGGAAACCCATTGTCTTGGACTGCACATGTCTCCATCAACATGAAGCTTTGCAGTCAGTGCCACAGAGCATTTGGACAGCAATACAGTAACTGGTGGGGAGGGTGGGGGGGGTGGAGGAAGGCAGAGAAAACAAGTGACTTTTACTTTATGTTTTCTCTAAAAATCAGCCATAAAACCCAGAGCTATTAAACTCCACAGAGAGGTACCTAGCTTTATGAAGTATCAGTAACAGTTGAGTCTTTAAGGCAGGAAGGATGTGAACTGACTTCCTGGGTAATATTATAGGCATTACTTTTGCTCTTTCTAGGGGTCCAGTGAATCTCAGAGAAACCTCTAAAACTTCTTAATTTTCTTCCAGCCACACACTGTCCCTTTTACTTTCATGAAGTTACACATTCCAGCTACCACCATACAGATCTTGAAGGAGGAGACTCAGGAGGCTACTTACACATCTCATAACTATCTGGTAAGTAAATATTCTGGGGTAATGGGGAGCACTTCCAAAGAAACTGGGACTGGGCTAAGAGTAAAGGGTGCTGAAACCTGCGTGCTTGGGCATGTTTGAGCAGGAATTCTGCAACTTCAGGAACTCCACAGTAGTAAAAGGTTTAGGAGGGAAGTCAGACCCACAGAAGGAGGATTAATGTACTCAGTAATTTGCTGAGTCAAGCAATCATTTGTGCAGCATTGACTTAAGATTCTCTTCCTGTTGTACAGACAATTACTGCAGCACAACTCCAGCTCTAGCCTCCCTGAAGGGGAGCTGATGCTGAAGGGGCTGTTGACGTAGCAGGTCTGGGCACTGTTCTCTGTAGACAATAAGTCTGGCACGTTTCTTTATAACAGCAGAACATTAGCCCTAAACATATAGTATGTTATTCACACAAATAATAATGAAAAGATAAAAGTTTTCATAAGATAATACGAATAGTAATTTTCTAATGATAATGCAATTATTGGTCTCAAAAATTCAAGATGTTTGGTTAATGAAAGGCCTTTATCACAGATAAAATACAAAAACAGATGTGAAATGATCTGTAATACATACAAAGATCCTACTGTTTTTCCATTTAAGACATCAGACTACACTCTCCACTTTTAAATCTGTCACTATGGAATTTATTTTGACCAATTCAGCAGAAGGACTTCAGTGATAACAACTAATGATGGGGAACTGCCATATGACTGGAAGCAAAGCCTGAAAGACCATGCTTACTAAGCGTTAATCAAAGTCTGTCAGTGCATGCTCTGAAGCAGAGCTGCCATCTGTCATACTTAAGGACAAGGGTAAGAAAGCAGAAGCTAGTTTGTTGGGGTTTTTTCCAAAGATTTCCCACCACACACACAGGTAGGAGAGAGAGGAAAGGTAAACAAAACATGATGAAGTTCTGAAACAGCACAGCCAAAGATCTGGTGCAGTGATGAGCACCATATCACCCGCAGAAAGAACAACAGAATGTGACCTTTGCGCTTTGCATCTTGTCCAGCTCTTTGAGGAAGCTACAGGGTAAGCCAGGGAGTGCAGTGTCCACGAAGCACCTCAGAGGATTCCTGATTTCCTGGTCCACAGATTTTGGGGAGCCCATAACTGTAATATTGATTTCTCATAACTGTTTCAATTCTGTTACTTGTCTCTTGGTCTACTGAACTCTGAAAAATCAGAAGCATGTTTAACTGCAACCAGTCCAAAGACATTTATGAGAGGTTGAAGGTAAATGAGAAAAGAGTTGAAGAGAACAGGCATAAAAAATATCTGCTGCAAAACTATCACAGTTTGAGACAGAGAACACAATGAAAATAAAAAATAAAATTATGGAGGATCAGATGCAGTATAATTTATAAATCTTTCTGTGACAATTGTTCTAATACAAATAAATGAAGCATCATG
>NW_009952990.1:6835430-6851655 GCF_000747805.2 Chaetura pelagica
AAGACACTTGTAATTTCTCTCTGTATTTACCTCTTACTCCCTATTTGCATTGCTCTGGGTCACAGGATTGACACTGACCACTGAAGAATATCAGAGACTGAAAATACCTGATTTGCCAGGCCCTTTCTGAAGAAGCAGTGCATTCCATCCAAATCAGCACTTGATCCTCTGGCCGTTTTTTAACCTTGTGCAATGTTGAAAAGAGCTCTAGGCTTCCATTTTTAATCCTGATTCTCTTTCTATCCAGCTAAATTTGTACCCTTCTGTCCTGTCATCAGGGTGAAAGATCTATGTGTGCTTTTGGAACTATCAGAAACCTGTGAAACTGCACTGGGATGCTGTTACATGCAAAACCAGGTAGAGGGCATATAAACTGGAGACAGTATTGAAAAAACTAAGTACAAGATGACGTGGTTGTGTCTGACAGAAGCAGGGCTGTATTCTTTCTTCACTAAAATGTTAGGCTGATAAAATAAATGGACACAAAGATAAAAGTAAAGCACAACATATGTTATGCTGATATTAAAGCTGATATGTACACTGTTTATTACACAGTCATTCGTACATGTGAAATAGACAAAGGACCGTGTCGCCAAAAATCTGTCCATCTTTCTGACATTAGTGAGCTAATGAAATATATTAGCTCTGCTTGGATGCTTTGTATCACTTATCTGTGCCACACTGTAAGTACCCTCCTTTTTTTGGTTGAACAGAACAGACGATGCTTAAAAGCCCAAAACACTAGCCGCCCCAAATTTAAATATTTAGATATGTTGATCACTTTAAAATCCTTTGTTGCCTAGTTTACGAGGTTACTTCAGACTTGGTGATTAAAAAAACCAACAGATAGAGATCATGAATATATTCATGCATGGAGAAAACCCTCCCCATGTCCTGTGCTCAGACAGAAAACCTCTCTGGTGACTTACTGCTGCCCAACCCAGGCAAGGAGAGGAGCACACCAGGTGACAAGGAGTATTACGAAGTCCTGCAACAGTTGAGCAGTTCAGAGGACAGCTCAGAAGAACCTGTAGAACCAATGTAGATAACGTTTACACCTAACGTTCTGTTTTGCTGTCTTGTTTAATCTGCAAATAACTAACAGACAGCAAGCATCAGGATACTACAGAAACATGAATCCATTGCCCATTTGATCCCAGCTGATGAAGCACTACACCACAAAGTTATTGCTCTCTTTTGCCTTGTAGACATTTGATCCCAGCTGATGAACACCACAAAGTTATTGCTCTCTTTTGCCTTGTAGGGATATCAGGAATGACATTAGAATGGAACCTGAGTAACTGTGGGAGTGGGGAAGGGATACAAGACAAATATTAACAGTTAAATGTTTGCTTGACTGCTCCAAATTAATCAGCCTCTGAGGCCTAAAGTCACAGTGGGGAACTATGGCGATGGCAAGATAGCTACCTGGAATCAGCAGCCTTTCACTCTTTCTATGTATGTACAAAGACATACAGCATTTTCCAGCTGCAACTTCTGTGTGAACAGCAAGCTTCAGCTCCACTATTCTGCTTGCAGAATGTATAAGAAGTTTTCAATCAAATGGAAAAATAGCACCAATTTAAAATATTCACATAACAAAATTTATTTAATAATCTACAGTGATAGGCAGAAGTGAGGGATGAAGAAAAGAGTGTGCTACACATCAGCATTCTCACCCCTCTTTTGCATTTGTATTTCACTACTTTTAAAATTAATTTAAAATTAAAAATTCACAGTTATATCACAAGGGAGTTTCTGCTATATAGAATGGCTGGGAAACTAAAATGCATAAAGACAAGGAGACTCACTGAAGTATTTGTTTCTTAGTACAGAAAGGATATTTGAAGCTGCTTTTATCACTTGTTTTATTATTTATGAGGCCATCTGCAGCCAGTCAGTTCACTTAAACATTCTTGTAGCTGAAAGGACTTTTTTTTTGTTGTTGTTTCAGACATAGAACCTGCCTCTTAAATAGATATGATGTAAAATGCACAACTCACAGCTGCCCCCTCTCCCCCAGTAGCTATACTATTGTTTGATATTAATGTGATGAAAGTCTAAAGGATGACACGTTACTGCCCTTATAAAAAGCATCTCCTGTACAAGCAATTCAAACTGATGCATTGACAATCACAACTACTATACTTATGCTAATTTTGTTCAGTTGTTGCAATTTTTCTGAGCCTTTTTTCATTTAAATACCTTTCAATAGCAGGAAGACCTGCTGTGTAAGATATCTGAGAAACATATATTAGAGGTATATTGAAGTATAATCCAAGCACATTTTTGTAAGTCAGTCTCCCCCCACTTAGTCCCATCTTCCACATATGCTCAGCAATGCACAGTCTCTGTGCCCCACACCTCATTAGGTCAGGCTTGGGTGTTCAGTTTGTGCACAGAAAACCTGCCATTCCTCAAAGAGCAGAAGGATTCCTAAGTATTTATTTCCATCTACTTTGTGAGAAGTCACCCCTTGAAAAATTTTGGAAGAAGGATAAGTGTTGGACCATGATAGCCACCAGAGGTCATTCACTTTTAGTGTTTTGAGGACACCTCATCACAACTTTCTGTAGCTATTGCTTAACTCAGTTACATTTTCAAATACCAACCTGCCACTGAGGATCTAATTTCTATCATCAGCTCCAAAAAGGACAGTAACTATTCACCAAACACAAGCTGGCTAATCACAAAACCAGAAGTTGTAAATGTGTCTTTGAACCTCCAAAATGCAACAAGATTTTATTTTCACATTTCCCTCTGCAACATTAAGACTATCAAGTTGCTTCTAGTGGCTTCTCCCAGGAACTATAACCTTAAGGAAAATGCACATCTACATGTCTGACAGTAATGCTACCAGAATTAACAGCACTGTAACATACCATTTAAGTGTTAAAACTTTGGCTATGAGAGAGGCTTATTGAACACTCCAGCAAGTAGCACTCTGCCATCTTTCTCTAATATCTTAAAGCTGAAATTTTAACCTGGAGATGGACAAAATAATTGTGCTACTGTCTACAACATTATTTTGTCCTAGGGAAAACTGCACTGGGCAAGTGATCAGAACACATTATGACATTTCTCTCCCCAGATCTTCTAGATTTATTTAGAAAATCTAAAGCCAAAGAACTAATGCAAAATGTCAGATCTAATTTAGAAAGTTCAGTATCTAAAATGCTATTTTACCATTTCTCAGATGTCCTGCAGCTAAACTGCATTCAGACAGTATGGTCTTTGCTAATGCAACCTCTTATCAGAAGTTACCATGTGAGTACTAATGATCACCGTTTTGCATTTGACCTATTATCCACAAACAATTAAGGAGGACCTTCTTCTTGAATTAGTAGATGAGAAACTTCTGACATCTGTTTCCAAGGAAGTAGGAGAAGAAGAAGCGCATCTTTCCAAAATTCATTTAAACACCTGGCTCTGTGTCAGTGTTGGTAAAATAAGATATAAAAGTAATGAATTTAAACAACCTGTCCCTGTTTTCTCCAGATAAAATATATATGTTGTTTTTCCTGTCTACTCTGGAAAAAATGAGCTTCTAGAAAACCCATTGGAAATAATTCCACCAAGTATTAATTTTTTTGAAGTCCCTAAGCATCTTCTTGTCAGAGTTTCTTCCACACAAAACCACAAACCACTATTTTTTAAATTTGAAACCCCATTCTGCCAACTTTGCGCCAAGAGACAGCTCAGTACAAAATTCATAAATCTACTTTATTTCCCTGTATGCCTTTGTGGTTCTGGATCTTACTTCAGAAATTGCCTTCAGCTAAACCAGTAAGCATCATGGGGGCAATAAGATCTGGGAAAATAAGATCCTTCATCTCATGCTTCCCATGCATCTTTTGTCCCTATACAATTCAAATATTGAGATAAGCCTATAATGGGCAGGCAATAAGCACTTAGCAATGCTAAAACACTGCTAAGCAAGGCCATCTGCAGTTCAAGGCAAAGGGGTCTTGAACTTTGTTGCACAATCATCATATTTGGAGCCTGAGATAAATTAAAGGTAGATGTTTGTCAATAAATAATAACATGATCCTGAATAGTACAGTCAACACATGTGGTGTTTGCTTCTTAGTGTCTCCTTATCATTTATCCCAGATGTAAAAAATGTTCAGTGTCATCTTTTACAGCTTGTGGGTGAGAGTTTCCTACCTTGCAAACATCTCTGCTAAAAAGATTGGGAGGCAAAAGGTGTGAACAACTACCCTCCAGTGGCTGAGGACTCAACACACCACAGGGATGAATCTAGGCAGTTTGTAACGTCCACACAGTGTTTCAGTCTGTTACATACTGACGTATACATGACTACATGAAGTTTATACTCCAGCCTATTTTTTTCACCCGTGGTGTTGCTGGTCTCTCATTAGTATCTATTCTGCATCAGACACTGTGCCATGCTTCTGTATTTAATGAGTATCACGAGCTCTCTTCTTCAACTCTCAGCTGATCTGGTAAAATACATTAGTTTTAAAAATTGTTTGGCTTTGTTATCTTGTATTTTTTTAAAAAAAAAACCAAATACATCTCCCCTACAGTTTTTACTTGCACATGTTACCTCCTGCAAGTGATAACTTCTCTTCATTACCAGGCAAACAAAATTAGGCAATAAACCCAAAGGAAGGACCATAAAATTGGGTTTGGCCTGCTTTTAAATTTCCTTCCTATTTACCTCAGCTAAATCCATGAACCAATCTCCAGCTTTGCAGCTTTACTTCCTGGACTCATGTATTAATGATATGTCAAAATCTAAAGCTCCCTGAAGAAAAGAGGTTGCCATGGGAAACGGAGTGCTTAGGAGCAAAGTGTAGAAAGATGCATCCTGCTCAGAAAGGCTCCAAAGACCTTGCTGTCTCAGCCAGTATTGCTTTTTATCTCTTTAGATGAAACAAAATCACTGCTCTGGGAGTCACTGGGCATCTGTCAGCCCTGATTACTCCATCATATTGACCATTTCCACAGGACTGTAGGAGAATCCATTAGTGGAAAGGGAACTTCTCTGGTTCCACAAAGGCTCCACCTTTGCTGCCTAGTGTCAGGGCTGCTCTCCTTCAACATAAGTAGACAAAATATTTTTCCTCAGTGGTACATGTCTGAAATCATCCTCTTCCCTCCTACCTTTTAAAATGTCTCCAAACCCATATGCAAAGAAGTTGCATGCTGCAGATTTGTGATGCTTGTGAGGGAGGAGAGGAGAATAAAGTGTGTATGCTTTAAGTGGGGTTAGCTAGACAGATGAACATAATTTTCTCAGAGATGATGCTGACTCTTGAAAAAGACAAGAGGAGAAGAGGTGAAGACTAGAAGATGTGACTGTTGAAGGATCATTTCCAAAAGAGAGCATAGCTTCTGCCAGAAGCATATGCTTGGTGAGAAAAATAGAAGTCTGAATTGCCTGCAGGGCTAACAAGAAAGAAGACATTTGTGACAAGTTCCCTGTGTGCATCAAAGAGCTTGGTCACTGATGCACTTGGAAGCATTTTCCACAGTGAAGCAGTCACACTAAAATCTTTAAATTTCACTTTTTCTGAACATAAATTGCTGCCATAGAGCTATAGTGCATACACAGAAGTGGCTTCTGACACAATCTTTAGAAACAGACAAGTTTACAGAACTTCAGTTCTGCCTGCAAATGATTCACAAAGGCAAAGAAAGGTTACATGTGAGGAAGAATCTGCAAACCTTTTTTTTCCCCATCTCTTGTAGCAAATGTACTTTTTGTAAAGTTGGCTGTAAAGATTTGATAGCAAACATTGCACATAGTAATTTGTTTCAAAAAGCTACATAAGAAGATAATCTTTAACTGGTAAAATCAATTATGCATTTACATGTCTCGTATGTTTTTTATTCATTTATTTGAAGGAAAACATAGCAAAATATTGCCTCTGGAGCAGCAATGCTGTTCGGTTGAAACATACATAGTGATGTCCATGCACACATATCTAAAGATAGAGCGTCTACAGATATCTAAATATATAGCTAGAATACAGGCTCTGGTCTTCCTCTTTTTCAATAATTTTTACTGATAGAAGGCAAAATGATGCACAGGGGACAGCATGCTCTGTGATAGGAAGCACAGTGTGTCTGCTTCATCAGTCTGACTGTTGGAGGTAAGAGAAACTGTGCGCTCATGGTGGTTTCCAGTTGAAGATCACGCCAGATTCTGTCTTAAAATCATAGAATTGTAGAATGTATTGAGTTGGAAGGTACCTATAAAGGTCATCTAGTCCAAGCCCCCTGCAATAAGCAGGGACATCTCACACTAGAACAGATTGCTCAGAGCCCCATCAAGCCTGACCTTGAATGTCTCTAGGGATGGGGCCTCCACCACCTCTCCCAGTAACCTGTTCCAGTGATCCACTTTTCCCCAATGTCCAACCTAAATCTATCCTTTTCTAGCTCAAAATCATTACCCTTTGTCCTGTTGTTGCATGCCCTTGTGAACAGGTCTTTCCCAGCCTTCTTATAGGCCCCTTTCAGGCACTGGAAGGTCTGTCACCTGCACCTATTTTATGAGACAAGCATCCGATGCTAAAACAAGAAACCCAATACATATTGTAGCTAGAAGGGACAGATAACATTTTATGGCAGAACAAGGAGGAAGGTATTATTTACCTCCAACACAGGATACCAGAAAGTCTCCACTGAATATAACAATGAGACTATATCTAAAATATTGTGTTTCTGTTTCTGAGAAGCCTGTATCACAAAAAATGAAAGGAATTTACAGAAAAGAAGAACAAATTACTAAAGAACATGACATTGTAATTTATGGGTAAAGATCAAAAGATTAATGCCTGGATAAATCAAGGCTGTGGTGAAAGGGCATATGAAAATCAGCTTGAACTATTGGAATGTCATAAGCAATGAAATGAGAGATAAATTACTTTCACTTAATGGACAAAAATTAGTAAAAAGTAAATTAATATCACAAAAAGCGAATCTGGGTAATAGCAGATAAGTAAACATTTCCCAGTAGTGCATTTTACTACACTGCACAGGTTTTCCTCAGAAAATGCTGTGGCTCACACCTTTTAATGTAAATGCATACAGTAAGTCATGAAGCTATCCACATGGGTAAAAGGACAGCCTAAGAGAGCTCTCTGTGCCAGCTTCTCCGGTGAACTTGCAAGACTGAATTAAAAATTAAGAAACAAACAGTGTCTTAAGTTCAGAACAACAAATGAAAACAGATTTTATAAATAGATGATGTAAAAATTACTATTCTTTGTTTTATTTATACTTTTTCTCCTACTGGAAAGCTTCAAATCTCTTTAAAAAAGGAAGACAGAATAAAACAAAAATACAAAATTGCCTTCGGTGAAACATTCTTGAAAGATATTTTTAGTTTAACAGTATTTATAAGTGAGAAATCTCTTACAACATTCAGAATCTTTCAAACCAGAATTTTTTCTTTTCAAAGCCACTACATTGATATTTCTCGTCACTGTATTTCTTAATTAACACAAAATCCTTATTAATTTTGGACCACATTATACCTAATCTACCGATTAATTTATTTTTAATTTATACAATTTTAAAAAGCAGGGAAAAAAAGATAAATATTATTAAACATGTAAAACATTATTCTAGCTGCAACTAGTACCCAGCTCCCACTCTGTGCTTTTGAAAACTTCATCCTGCCTGATGGGACTGGAAGCACAATGACAAAGTGTATTCAAGTTGGACTGACGGCCCAGATAACTTGCGCAGTTAATCGCAGCATCAATTCCCATCCATAGACCAGGAGAAAACCCACACACTGGATAGTGAATTTAGGCAGACAATGGCTTTGGATTATTAACAAAGAAAAACTTGCATCCTCATATCCGTCAATTTCACTTTCTAATGCAAGGCATCACTTTTAGGTTTAAGTCAGATCTCTTGGGAATGGGGTTTTGAAAAGCTTCTGTTGTGAGAAAACTTCCACTGTCTTCTGTGAAATGTTACGAGGTCTTCTGAGAAAAACATGTTAGCAGTCTGAGGGACTGAACAGTTAAACTGTATGGAAGCACAACACCATGGCCAGTTACTCAGGCTGGTAAAATGGCATCTGTAAATCTACAGCTCACTTGGAGAAGCAGCACATGTTTGGGCCATGCAATGTCAGCCAACTAAGTTAGACCACTAGTTTTACTGGGCTCCTTCCATAGTCAAATAAGACCAGTATGTAGCACTTAGGTGCTTCCTATTTCTCTCACACTTACCAAACGTAAGTCTAAAATTCCACATATTTGTGCACAGTCCTGGTTCTCTGCTTATTCCACCTAAAAGGACTGCTGGGGATATGATTTAATTCCCCTAACCACAGGCAGCTGTCGTGTTGAAGTGTTCCTCAGAATCATGCTTCACCTCCTTTGCTCAGGACGCAGAGTGTGGAGAGCTAAGAGCAGAGAACTGTCAAGGTTACTATTCACTTACCCAGACAGACATCTCCAACTACAAGCAGCCTTTTCAATTGGAGACTGAACCTTGGAAATATAAATCCCATCCTTTGAGCCTGCACTGAACAGAGACGCCTGTTTACATTAGTTTATTGCAACCTGTTTGAAAGACAGGAAGTCAGAACACCTGCAGTTTTAATTCCTGGTTACAGGGTTGCAGTCAGCTTGCTTGACTTCCCATGGATACAGAGGATTCATTGACATTTTGCATTTGAATAAAAAATCTTAAGATGGCCATAAAACCCCTTTTAATCCCCAACTTTATACCCCAACAACAATTAGTTAACCTCATCAAGGTTGGCTTTGTACCTCAACTCAAGGATGACCTCAAATTGTCTATAACAAAGCTAAGACTACCTTACTCTTTCCTCCACTCTCATAGTGAAGCAATACCACTGCCATCTCAACGTCCTTAATATACTGTAAAGACAACCCTTGGTTGCAGTGAAGACAGGGCCTGAGGATGTTGCTTCTCCTTTCTCTGTGTATTGGAGCATGGAAGTCTTCTGAACTTTCTGAAGTCAGTAGGATTCCCTGTGTATTATCATGTTTATTTTTAAAAAGACCTATTGTTCAGTAGACTAAGACCATGTTAGAGGCTATTTTGAAACTGCACTTTCAAACTGCTTTTTGTTCTAACCTTCAATTTTAGGGACATTAAAAAAAAAAAAAAGTGATTAAAGACCCATTTCCCCAGAAAAAATACTATTTTTATTCATTTTTTATGCCCTATTTGGCTATTTATTGCCCTTATTGTTCCTTTTGATGGTTGCTAGGGAAAAGGAGATTAAAACTCAATGTGCAGCACAGCCCATCCTAGGGTATAATTTTTCTGGTATTTAAATTAATATATGCTAGATAATAGATAAAAATTACTGTGTTGAGTTTAAAAGGGGATATTATTGTGCCATATTTAGTTTTATTTTTTCCTAGTTTTCAAAAAAATGTTTCCTAAGGGATACACAGGAAGAAGGCAGATGTGATAAATAGAAATAGATTTCCTCTGTGAATGCAAGAGGAGAAACAAGCCCCTGAACAACTGACTCTCTTTTCCTCCAAGGAACAAAGAAAAAGTTCCTCTCTAGACACGACTAATTTACTTGAATGATGTTTTGTTTTGGTTTTTTTTTTTTACTGAACTGTGTGCTGTCATGCATTATTTGAAGCATGTGACAACTCTGTGAATAAAAATATTTTCTTAATATGGCTGTATTAGTGATATACTTATAAAAGACAGGCCAATATTCCCTACTAGGTGGTGAACTACATTGACAGGGCAAAACCGAGGGAGTCTCTTGGAAAAAAGCAGAAATTTAATCAGCAATTGCATTTTGCTCTGGACCTCTAGTTTCTTCCAGAGACTTGGTTTCTTTGGGAAGGTTGATACTTCCAAACATGGTCACCAGTGAGGCGATAGATTGTGGGTGGACCACATGAGGCATCAGCTTCACTCATAAAGCTCACCTCATGAAGCTGGAATAGGTGGTTATATGCAGGAGATGGACTTCTATTTGAGTGTTGCAAATTGGAATGATTGCCCCACTTCTGAGTCTGCCTGGGCCAGAGGGAGGAACCTCCAGTAGGGGAGAAACGTCCTGTGCAGAACAGCTGCACAGCTAAAACCAGGGCTGTAGGAATGGCTGTTTGGCTTGCATTGTTTTTCAATTTAAGTAAAACAAGAGGCAACAAGTTTTATCACATAGGAAGAAAAAACTCTTTGAAGGTGACTGACAGATTTTTAAAGCTCCTAAAACCTGGGAACTAATAGAGATTTGTGAGTGAGTTTGGACAAAGCACTTACATTCTTTTAGAAACAATACTGAAACAGGGTAGCTGTTCCTGTTGCTGACACCTGTCTGGAAGAATTCAGAGAGGAATTTCTCTGCTGCATTAAAGAGAAAACATGCCTGTGGTCACAGCCTCTTCTTACTTTCTTGGGCTCAGTTTCTATAGCTGACTGCCTCCAGGCACGTGTCTGTGTGCTGCTCACACAGATTTA
Source organism: Chaetura pelagica (assembly GCF_000747805.2). Taxonomy (NCBI): domain Eukaryota; kingdom Metazoa; phylum Chordata; class Aves; order Apodiformes; family Apodidae; genus Chaetura; species Chaetura pelagica. Next base: position 6,845,886 of record NW_009952990.1, read on the forward strand.
ACAGGATCCCGTGAGGAGGAGATCTTAGAAAGAGTGGGGTTTGATTCACAGCCCCACCAAAGGGTTTCTTGTAAGCCCTGAAGCATCTAATTTCATCTACACAGTTCACTTCCTCATTCAAAAATGAATACAGCAACACTTACCTATTCTATTATAAACTATAAAAGTATTAATGTAGCTGTATCACTCAAATGCTACACTGATAAGCATCACCCAGGAGCATCCCTAAATATTCACAGTGAACAACAGATTGTCACATCAAAGTGTTTGGCCATCTCACGTGATCTTCAGCTCTTTCTCTCACAGAGATCACAGCATGTCTCATATGTACGACCAGAACTTGTAAAATTTGCATATTAGCTACCAGAGTGACTGATTTAAAAAAAAAAAAAAAGTTTTGAAACACTCCATCCTTAGATCATTGTGTTGTCTGTGACTGTTGCACCAGATATCTTCTGATTATGCAGAACTCATCATCTATCTGCTCAGAGTGGTGGAACTGGCAAATATTGCAAGTATCAAGAAAGCTGTTTTTCTAGTAGAACCTTAATTTACCAGTGTCTGTCAAGATCAATGAAAAAATTACCTCAGGAGTTAGTTATTTTTTAAAAGAAATTACAAGACCCAGTGGTAATGGTTGCAAGAGACAAAAAAACTATCTCAGCTGCTTTCCTCATGAATCCTTTAAAATCTGTGATCCCTGAAAGTAAGTCTTTCTAGAGATTATAAAGTGTGTTATTTACTACAGTAGTTCATATATATTGTCAACCTCAAAATAAAAGATTAACAGAGATCATAAAGATGCAAGACGTGACATAGGTACATAAGCTTTTCTTTTTACTCTCACATTCTGGAGAACTTTCATTTCTGAGAAAAAACTTTTTTCCACCATTCAACCTGCTCTTGTACGTGCATGCTACTCTGACTACGTGATGACATATACAGCATACTAAATAACATAAGAATTTCAGCCTCAGTACATACTAAAGTACAGAAGATGCTTTGTTTGAACTAGCTTCATTTTTGTAAGTACAAACATTAGAAACCTGAAAAACACATAGAGAATCCAATGAAAATAATTATCATGTAGAAGTCAGCTGCTAGAAAATTTGAGAATATGGTTTCCATCCCAGAGAGAAGGAACCCAGGATACAAAAAATGGAAAAAAGCTAGAAAGATAGTAGCCACTTGAAGAGTGAAGATTTGAATTAAAGTAAGAGGTGTTGTAGGAGGCAGGTGAACTGAGTTGACATTTTTAGGGAATTAAACAAAATCTAGACATGGAAATAGGGAATCAGGATGATGTAGAAGCATGGTTTAATAATAGTGAAGGAAATACATACAGTGAACTTTTACTAGATTTGAACATCAGCTATTAAGTGAAAAATGAAAATATTAACATTTAAGGAACTGGTGAAGGCTACAGAAAATTACTCCAAAGGAACACTGACGAGCTTAAAAGTCATTGGGACTTTTCTGAAGATGTGAGAAGAAAATATCGCTATACTGCTTCAGCAACTTAAGCAAAGAGATGCTTAGGGTCCAGTATAGTGAATGCATCAGCTACACCTTTTTTAGATGAATCATTCTGGTGGTCAGATGTGACCCCAGCTGGAACAAAACTGAAGTGACTGTGCAGCACTCTGACTAGTGTGTGCATGTTGCTACCACTGCCTGGAAGCAAGACTTATGGAAATATTTGCAACAGAAGTCTTCCTACATGGGAAGAATTATAAATATATAGACAACTATATGTCTGTCTCTCTCTATATATATACACACATTAACAGTGTACACCCCTCGGCTAACCACAGTAGTTTCATTCACAGAAATGGCACAGGGATTTCTTTTTGGAGTCTAAGGTACTACATAATCTCTTTGATGTAATGTATGTTCAGTTAACAGCTGAGGTTTCTATGAAATATATAAAATACCAGTGTGAAAACATAATGGATGCCTCTTATATTTTAAAATTGTGTTTCCCTCAGTATCATGTTCCGGGAAATGTATTCTAGCTTCAAGGAGATTAATATCAATTCTCCTGAAGCACTCAGTTTAAATTAAGAAGAAAATAAGCTGGATAAAAATTAAAACCTTAAGTAGGTTAAAACAAACACCTTCCTCTGAACTAGAAATTAACTGATCTAGAAATCTTCTGCAGTGGCTATTTGCCACAGTTTTATTTAATCTTTATTTAAATGTTTCAATCAATATGGCTTTAAAATACGTCCCTTGTGAGATCTTACTGTCAGCTATTCAACATTATTAGCTCAACTAAAATCCTAAACTCAGACTCATGACATCTAAATGGAACCAGTCCTATTTTTTTTAATCAGCTATGCACATTGAAATTTTCAAAGAAAAATTATCAAGTCATAGCAAGAATAAATCAGCAATATATAAAAATGAACTTCTGATGTCTTTTGAAACATCAGACTCTCAGAAACAGCAAACTTGATCCTTTTTTACTATAAAATAAGGCTATATTCAGACATTGTTTTGCTTTTTTTTTGCCTTTTTTTTTTCTTTTTCACATTTGACAGCTTTGTACTCATTCAGACAGCAGAATGGATCTTTAAAATATCAGATTCCAATTTACCTAGGCTCTTTTCTTCATCTCAGTGTATTTTCCTTCTTTCTCATTTTGACTGGGACAGTGTATAAACATGCACATGCAAACTATCATTCATACCAAGTGGACTCAGTTTTATAGGGAAGAGTACAAATACTGAAGCAATGTGATATTTTCTAATGTGAACAGTCGTACAGACAAAAAGTGAAGAGTAGACTAAAACAAAGGAAGGAGAAACATAAACCTAATTAAAAGGCAGATTAGCTTCCTTAACACCCTAGGAGGTGTCTCTGCACACCTCATGGCAAGGAACAGGCCGAAATTTGAAAGTGCAGATCTGCAATTACTGCAGAATCTATTTAACTTCAAAGTGCAAGAGAAATGTTTGGACAGAAAACAAATCAAACTCTATTACAGTTGCCTCTTCTTCCTTGGTAATCTAAATCCAGATACCAAGCTCAGGAAGTACTCGGATTCAGAGTCTCAGGTTCATCTTCACTACTGCAACCAAAACTGAGCTCATGTCCCTTAGAGGACCTCATTATGCTAATCAACTAATGACGTCACTGATTACAGCATAGACACAAAGCCAGTACTGAGACAGCTTTTATTTCTGTTTGAAGTAAATGGAGGCTGTGATAAAGTGCTAATCATCAGAGATTTCTACACCTCAAAGTGATAATCTGCAAAGCTCTACAAATTTTGTAGATAGCTACTCCAACATAAAAGCCAGAAAGATAAACCCAGTAACTTAAAGAGCATCATTTTTTATTTTAACTGAAATGACAAAAAACAAAATTTTATTATTATAGTAAAAAATTGTCTATTTTGCTTAAAGGCAAAAGAAAAACAAGAACAACAAAATAATTTCAGCTCAATGTAGTAAAAAGCATGTGAAGAAGGTTAATAATATCTAATTGAAATTTTCATTTATTAATATTTCAGTTATATTCTGCATGAGAAACTATTGTTGGGAATGCCAAATAAGCCAAAAATACATTAATTAGCCAAATAAGACTTCATAACATGATAAACGAAAAAATGAAAATGAAATGCTTCTAAACTTAATTTAGGCATAGGGCAAAATCATTATGAAACCTAATAAAAGGTAAACAATTTTGAGAGTCACTTTTCCAGTAAACTAATGTGTAATGGGCTCTATTTGCATGCAAAATGTATCCTGCTTATGTGAACTACCCACAGCTGGAAGAGATGCAATTTTCCAATCATAGCTAATAGATATTTTACTGTAAGTTGAGAGAAAAAAATACATGCAATATAAAAGTGTGTGATGACCAGGTAAGTTGAGAAGGCGTCTGTAATTTGTAACAAGCAAGATTTGAAAAAAGAAGCATAACTCTTGCTTCAAATAATGAAAAAAATATTGCAAAGACAACTGGAGGGACAGATCCTGGTAGGTGCTGGTGTATGCCAGGGGTGTATGTGTGCAGGATGGGTATATAAGAAAAAATATGAATTAAAAAGAAAATAATGGCTACAGCTGGGAAGGTGGTATTTTGCTGCTGCTCTTCCCTCCTCCTATTTGACTCTTTGTAGAGGCACTGAAGCCAGAGACATCATGGCAGGGTGGACAAATGGACAGAATCATATGCTGATTTTCCAAATTTTATATGCGTCTGCTTAGAGAGGGCAGCAGTCAAGGATGCCTAAGCAGCTTCAAGTTACATGAGCTTTTTTGGAGAACCACTGTAGTGACAAAAACCTGGGAGAAGCAGCACCGCATGAGCAATTAAAAATGAACTGAAAATACAGGAGGGAAAGAAAGGGTAAGTAGAAAGAAATCAGGGCTAGATACAGCACCTTATCTTATTATGGTACTATCTTTTGATGTAAAGGTTTCTTCTAACTTCTTCAACAAAAGACTGTCTTATAGACCCTAAGAAAAGGTTAAGCCACAAGACAAAAGTGAAAGTGGAGTGTTAATACAGAGAGAAATATAATCTTTTGTGAAAGAAGCAAAAAGCTTTCTTTCATTGCTTTATTCTAAGAGAACTTTGTAAAAAGCATATTTTCATGTGAATTCATTATTTCCTCCACAGTCTGTCAAGATTTTTTCCCAGTATTTAACATCAGAGTGATTGTGTAGACAAGCTCACCTAACCTATTATTTAATGGAATTTAGAACTGTTGTTAGCTAAATAATGTTTTTGTGTAATACTCCTTGCATTTGGAATCAGAGGTTTCTAATATTCAGTCTTCAGCTCTGATCTGGATGGGAAGGAAACCATCAGGTTGACACTGAGGACAGAACAGAGAAGTGATATGGCCAAGATTAAAGGAGGGATGATTTCAGTGCATACTCTGAGGAGCTCAAGCAGAATCCCTTCTTGCAGATGTCAACACAAAAGATGTCCTGACAGGAGGCACCTGGCATTTTTGCATTGCTGTTTGCTTTGCATGCAGGGACAGGGTCAGATGCTTGAGATTCTCCCACGCCCTGTAAGGACCAACATCACACAAGAGTGTATATTTTAAAGTCATTGTGGATTTAGCTTCAGCTGCAGAAATAGTAATTGCCTTACAGTGTCCTTCCTTCCCTCTCCACAGGAGTGCTATGAGATCCTGAAGTTCTTCCTCATCTCAGAGGAGCTGAAAACAGACCAGTCCAATGGCACAGGCAACCTCTAGGGAACAGCTTCTTCCCAGGCCAAAAAAACCCATAAATATCAAGAAAACTGTTCTGAAAATCTCTCCAAAACTTGACATACTACATTTTCAGATTTTCTTGTAATTACTCTATTTATTGGAAAGATTGTATATATAAACACATACAGTGAATGCATGTGTGCAGATGTATTGCACATACTACTACGTATGTCTAATTACACCTATGTCAAGCATATTTACATGAAGTTAAATGAAGTTTTATTATTGCTGAGGTATATTGCCAGAGGTGTAGGGTGTATTTTAGAGCACGAAGGACAGCTAATCAACAGATTACTAGCACATTTACAGTATATAGCTTGACAAAGTCTAAGTCAACTACTGCTGTAAATAAAAAACAGGACTGACAAAACATTTGTTCATTAACAAAGCACCTTTCAGCCTGCACTGTACCTCTATTTTATATATTCCCACATATTGCCCAGGTTATGCCTCTGCTCCACAGGCTGTAATTAGCATGCACTGTTTATTGAAAAAAATTGCTTTAAAGAGAAGAGTGCGGAGACCCCAGGA
>NW_009952990.1:6851965-6858828 GCF_000747805.2 Chaetura pelagica
GGAATGCCATTCACCCCCCTCTAAACTATAAGTGCTTAATTTTACTACTGCTTCATCTCCCAACTGTTAATTATAGACGGTATTTCAAAACTACAGCTGTATACTAGAGGCTGAAACACAAGCACACACAGGAAAAACTATTTTGAAAAGCCAGTCTTAGACTGCTAATATAACTGAAGTTCAGCTGGCACCATGCTTAGCTCAATTACGCAAATTGAAATGAAGGCTACAGATAAAACCAGAAAAGCTATACCAGTGGTTTGTGCAACACAAAGACAGTGCCCCTGCATGGCAGGCAGTGGAGGAGAAGAGGTGGGCACAGAGGAGAACATGGGAGTACACCAAAGACAGCCAGGGGTGGCTGAATCATCCTGAGCCCAACTGAGAACTGGCCTAAACTGCAGTTTAAGAGTCTGGGTAATATAAATCAGTGTAGTTAAGTTCACTTCAATAAAGCTATACTACCTTACACCCGCTGAAAATCCAGTACAATGTATTTCAGTTGATAGTAATGATAAGTTGAGAAGTGGATTTAAATTACTACTTGCACTAAATGAATCAGTAAGAGCAGAAACGCAACTACAGGGCAAAATATCCCTTCAAATGAGAGTTTTGTGATGCTAACATTATGTTGCACACATTGTTAAAGACTAGCCTAACAGGTTGATTAGCCCTTTCTAATGCTGCCCATACATTATTAATAAAGCAATGATACTTTTAAGGCCTGGTTCTCAATTATTTAATTAGCCAAAAGAAAAATTACACAAAGATGAAGTGTGAAACATTTTAGCTTTCTTAGAAGCCCTGGAGAGGAAAACCTTTCCTCCTGCAGTGTATTTACTGAATTATTTGACAAGCAGAAAAACCAGCCATTACCACTGACAATTTTTGCAGGTGAACATATGCCAACAAACCCTCCAGATTTGTTCATTAAGTCTGACTCATGGAAAGATTTAAAAGAGTACATCATCTTAGCAGAAGGAAAATGCCAAAAGATTTAGATGCTTTTCTTGACCTTTGTTTATGAATTGGTTTCATCTAGAAACAGAGCTGAAAACCTCCTATAAAAACCCTCCATCTTTTGAAAAAGGGCAAAAAAGACCCTTCCTGAAATATAAGCTCAATGATACTTATGCACAAACCAATTTTTTTTCCTACTTATACAAAACCTTCCAATGCTTTTTTCCCCTTTCAGTAAATCACTGAGAAACAAAAGTTCTGTCCAGGCCAGCTCTCTGAGAAATAGTAACCACAACAGCAGAACTTCTACAAACAAATAGATATTTAAATACTTCCCATTCTTCTGTTCATCTTCCCTATACTTATACAAACTTGCTAGTCACCACACTTCCATTTTCTGACAGATACCTGCTATTCTATGGCCAGAAATTCAGCTAATGACCTACCCTGTGTCAAGAGATGCACAATGATTTTTGTAACTAGATTAGCTCAACCTATTGAATTAATTTTCCATACACAGGCAGGAAGAATCACCAGCCCCTAGGCTGATAGGCAATCCATGGTTTGCAGTCCATGGGTGTATCTGAACAATAGCCAAAGGGGAATTAAACCTTAATTGTTTGAACCTCCTAAATGCTTTTCACTTATTCCTTAATTCATTCTGAAAGTCTCTATACACACTATGGACATCCCAATAGTTGCTCTGAAGCCAAAACCACTTGCAGAACACCGCCTCTCAAAAACTTATTTCAAAAGACCTAGGGACAGAATTGAAGGGGAGGCAATTTGTAACTGGATCATGGAAGAGCTGAAGCAGGGAAAAATGGATGAACCAGTCTTCCCAATGACTTCCCAAGATACAAGCGGATCATGGCAGCTGCTGCTGCATCCTTGCAGCTAATGCACCTTGTCTGTAATGATGTCTGCTGCTATTTTGGAGGATGGACTTAGGGGCCAGTTCCTTGCCGTATAACTTGGGGTGTCTTCCAGCCCAAAGAAGACAGATTATCAGCAAGGCATGGCAGAAATTCACTTGCCTTGCTCAGTCTCATTGCTTAAACCACTTCCCTGTCACTCGGAGCAGAACACTTGAAAAAAACATAAAAGAGCCATTTTTTTTCAAGTGCAGGAAAGGTGGAGCAGGGCATTCAAGAAATATAATCATAGGAATGTTCAGGTAAGCACTCATTTGTCTTGGTGCTCCAAATGGCTTATTTTGTTTTTTCATTCCTCTCTCTTTTACTTAAATGCAACTCTAGAGTATTGAAATTCTTTTTATATTAAAGGCTGATGCAACAGAGGGAGTAATTGGAAAGTAAAGTGAAAGAAAAGCTGTAGTGAGGCTGTTCTACAAGGAAAGAGACCTCTGGGAGACAATGATGAATGTCATGGTGAGATTTATCTCTAAGGGAAAAGAGACAACATTAATATGACTTTAAAAAAAAATAATAATAACAAACTATAGCATTCTTCCCAAAAAACTTCATATCATCAGACTATGCTTAACAACATTTTACTCCTCTGGTGTCTGAGAGTAGCCTACTTAGGAGTTTATACGATGGGTTTCATGCTAAGTTTGAAGCCATAACTATGGGTTTATACTATGTAGTCAAGCCTGTGTTCCAGCCTAGCCATGACCAATCTCTCCCCATGTGTTGATCCATGTATCCAGGTGCAGCTCAGGCCCAGGGCTGAAAAGTATGCCACTCTGCCTTCGTCCAGGCTCCAAGCTCCCCTCCGTTCTCTCCAACAGCACTGGCAGTAGGAAGTGCTGAACATCCTGAAGCTTATTTATAAGACTGGCTCTCCCTGAGCATGGTGTGGATGTCAGGAGCCAAAGGTCCAACCATATTTCCATACATCATTGAGAATGAATGTGGCATGGTTCACAGTAAGCTGCATACATGTCTGTTCCTGCATCCTTGTGTCAAAGGAAGAGTAGGCAGAAGCACAGCCTAGACAGCAACCACTTGAGTAGGCAGACCCAGCAAATGGCCCTCAGATTCTTGGAAAAAGGCAGGGTCTTTTTTGTTCATCATGGGTGATGCCTAGCACGTTGGTGTCCTTCGGTTACTGTTCCAGTTATTATTTCCCACTAGTAATCATTGCTACATCTTCCCTGCAAGATTTTTAAGTCCAAATCTTATATGTAGCTTGTTTCCAATACTGATTATAAAGCAGGGTTTTTGTGTCTCCATTGTATAAGGCTGTGATGATCCAGACCTACTGATCGACTGCAGAGTGACTAGAAAGCAGGAAAGGTTTGCTTCCATTAGCATTCTGTTAATGTGTTTCATGTTGCTAACCCTTGACCTCAATCTACTAATACAATATTTTCAGATTTGGAGTGCCTGGATGATTTTCGAGTTCATCCATTCTGGTGCAAGGAATTTAATTTCAGTTTACAGTAAGAAACAGAATTGAAAATTGACCAGGTGATAGCACAGTATATTACAGTATTAGAGTATCTGATTTACTTTTTGCAATGGAATAGAAACAGACTAATGTGCAGAGATGAGAGGTCTGGAAGGACTGGAAGACAATACCCACATCCAGTAAATCAGATGCTTAATGCAGCAAATACCCACTGATTACCTGTTATTAAAAAAATGAACTAAAATCACATTCTTTGTAACCTGTAATGCTACAAGAAAGGAAGTACAGTATAACAAACATTGATAACCCTGTGAAAGACAAAGAAATTATTTGTATTTCTGAAGAATGCCAATAGTGATTCTTTGTAGCTGTATTTTGAAATAAATGGTATATTTGTCATTTCAGTATCTCAGAACAGGCTGAATGAATTCCTCTCTCTCTGTCATTACAAAAAAACTCTAATCATAATTTCAGCGTCATTACATTATCAAAGAACTAGATTATGAATCCTAAGCTTTCCACTACAGCTGATGAGAGCAGTTTTGTCATCAGATTTTGCAAAACAGGATCAGCCTGAAAATTCAGAGTGAAAAAATGGGCTTTGCATAAATGTTGAAAAGCAGAAAATATAACTAATCCTGCATGTTCATACAAAAGGTGCAGCAATAATCATTACAGAACTTGTTTACTCATGAAAAGTTGGAAATTATTAATAATCTTAGTTTCTCCATTAACCTAGCTTCCGATACGTAATCAACACATTTAAGGATATGTCCTATGTACTTATTAAAAAAATAAAAAAATAAAAAAACACAGATAAAAATGTAAGGGCCTTCAGCAAATACTTGACTTAGAGCAGTAGTCCTTATTTCAAGTCTTCAGAAATCGGAGGTCCTTTTTTCTCCTATCCATCAGTATCTTGCTAAAAGAGTTAGGGACAATACAAGTTTTCCTCACCTACCCAATGGGCTTCTTGGAACCCCTACTTAGTCATTCAGATAACATCTACAAACAGCTTTACAATCTTGCCAGTGTAAAAGAAAGAGGGTTTATTTATCATTTGTTTGTATTTTTTGTTTGGTTTTGCATGTAGTTCCTTACAGGTGAGAAGATTTGCTTAAAATTTCCTAATTGTATTCAGTTTTTTGGAAGCAGATTAAGACTCAAATTTTGAAATAGAAAATGCTCTGAGACAATGGAACGGATTCTGCACCAACTAAATGCTTTGAGAAATTCCTTGCAAAGATTAAGCTACAAATCAATTATTCAAACTCCTTGTGTTACTTTGATGTTTACATACACAGACTTAACAGGCAAAATAACATTTTTACACAGGAGGATTGTGTCATTGGTTTCTTGTTTTCCAGCTGTAGTTTTTAGCATGAGGGAGGGATTCTAGACTAGTTTTACTAGTTTCCAGTGTCGACACCATTGGGAAGACAAAACCTGAGTCTTGCTCTAAATAGGTATTTTAATGTCTAATTAATTAATAATTTAATCTTCTCCTTCCTTTTAAATAATGCATTGAGAATTCTTTGTAGCTGCATCTGGGTTTTGAGTTTCTATAATTGTTTTAATAAATTTCTCTGTGTAACCGCTACGGACCAAGAGCACATAAGTTACTACATACCAATAGGAACCTGCGAAATGGAGTTGTGAAAACCATTAGCAAAGATGATCTTACCCAGAATATGCCTAGGGGAAGCCAAATTTTTCTTTTAAGCCATCACCTCTTTCATGCTAGAAGGAGTCTGACAGATTCTTCATATTTCTTTCTTCCTCCTCCCTCTCTTCCCCCCCTTTTTTCTTTTCATCTGGTTACAGAAAATTTGGCTAAAGAGAAAAACAAGTTTGTCCTTACATGAGACACCCTAAGCCATGGAAAGTCAACTGTTAAGAAGCAACTGTCAATGGCACATGACGTGGTAGGATTGAGGACAGAAATATTTAGGATACCAGGGAAAGAAGGACACATATGAACAGTTACCAACATATAAAAAAATCCTTCCCCTACCCCCTTTTTACAGTAACAAAGTAATTTTTCCCTTCCAGAATAGGACATTGTCTTCCTTTCTTGTCCTCCCACACTGCAGTTCTGTGTTCCTCTAATTTCCATTATTAAACTTTGCTTAGACATAAAAATGTCAACGAAACAGCACAGAGAGAAACATTATAAAAATAATTCCTTCTGGGAACTCCAGGCCTCTTAAGATATGGATATGAGTAAATGGGAATTTGGATCTGTGAAAAAGAAAAGGACCTTGTGAAAAAAAACATTAATGACTGAGGAGAATAAGACAACTACAACAAAGAAAGGAGTGCTCTAACCCCAAGAGAGACTTTTTGCATTGAACTTGCAAAAATAAAAATTCTGTTATTCCTAAGTGGAGATGTCTCTATACTATACCTTCTAGGTGTTCTGGAAATGGAGCTTTGGTTTCACAAAAAAACCCCAACAAACCCAAAAGATGACAAAGCAAAAACAACCCTCAAAGTAAACCCTAAATGGTGTTCACATTTTTTTCTATAGGTTTATAATATAGCAGTCACAGTTTCTATCACGGAGGCTGGTTTAGCTTGAAGTTCTTTTCGATGTGTTGCCAGTATTAGACTTTTCTCAGCCACTATAGTTTCCCAACTCAGCGTCAACATGTCATTTTTTCTAAGACACCTGAAATCTCCCCACTCCAAAATCCAAATGGTTATGTGTTATATTTGCTTTTGCTTCTGCACAATGTTTTTCAGCAGGTGTTACTGATTTTCCTGATTTTACTCACTTAAATTAATCCATTTGATCCTCCTCTCAGCAAGAATAGCCTATCCTGAATCATAATATGCTTAAAACTTTTCTGAAAATTATTTTTTTCCTTGTCGCACCACATAAAACTCTATTCTTCTTAAAAAAGCCCAAAGAATGTCAACTGTTTCAGATATCAGAAATAATATAAATGTTTTTTATCACATTCCAATTGTATAAACAATTAAGATTTGGAAATTAGAATTTGATCTAGCTTCTACTACAATGAAATGAAAATAAAGTCTTTTGAAAGAGCACTAAGAATCAGAACCAGACCTATCATATTATAAATGAAACCTTGCTTTACTTTATTACATAAAAATACACAAACAGATAAGGAAAAAATATTGTTACTAGTGGTCTTCCTTTACATCAGATATCATTCTACTTATCAATAATTCCAACACCTCAATGACCCCTTTTCAAGGTAAAGAAGTCCCAGCCTACTCAGTTTTTTCTTAGATGGAAGTCGTCCCACACCCTTCTCACATGGCAGTTTAATTCGATCCTTGATTGAGTGACTTAGAGTCAAAGCAGACTATATCAGCTGAGTCACTCATCTCCACATACTTACTGACTACCTAAAATAGAAAAGATTTTAAGACACAAATTTCTTTACAGTAGCTATACTGATTTTTTTCCATATAAATAATATTTGTCCAGGTGCCTTCTAGTCTATGTTTTGTTACAGTTTCTACCAGTTTCTCAGCACAGATTTCAGCTACAGGAA
>NW_009952990.1:6859108-6873665 GCF_000747805.2 Chaetura pelagica
AGGAATGCCATTTCCAGGTTCCAGCTAAATCTTTCTTCAAATACAGGCATAACACCATACTCCAAATATTCAAATACCACCAGAGTTTTAAAACAAGATGTTACACAGTACTATTATATTTTATCCCTGAATCATTTTGGGAGCCTTCGTGAGCACTGTCCAGTCATCAACTCTGTTGCTATTAATTTCCTGTATTTCTGCTACAACCTCTTCCATACTTATTTCAATTCCACACAAAGCTACTGTTGTGCCCTTCCTCCTCCCCAGGAAAAAAAAAGGTTTTGCTGCGGGACTCTCCCTGGTCTCTTCAGCAGTAAATGCTACTGTAAAGAGCTAATCTGGCTTGTCAGCAATGTACATCTGCTTCTTTTATTCCTCTACCCCTTCCCCAAGTGTTTCCTCTATATGCCAGACCTTTTAAATGCTTCCTGTAGGGCTTCTTGTTTCTGGGTATGGATAATGATCAGTTAGTTCTAATTCTTTCAGCAACTTGGTCTTCCAACTCTTCTTTTGTCTGTCTAATTGTACCTTTTGTGCAACCATCCAAAGTTTAAGATCCTTTCTCTTCTCTTAATTTGGATTCAATTTCAGTTCCCTGAAGGATGCTTTATTCTAGAAACCTCCATAACTTTGTTGATTAGCCACACTTTTATCCTTTTTCAGTCATTCCTCTAGTGCTTTATTTCCAGAATGGCTTTCCTTGCTAATCTTCATGCCACAGGTAATAATAACTTTGTTGGCTCTTTTTGGTTCTATTGAGGATACATTCTCATTTTTGCACAGCTGACCGTTTGACTGGAAGCAAGTTTCTGCTACCTGTTGCTCCTGAAGGGATGCCAGATCTTAGTACAGTATTGGTCACAACACTGGTACACTGATGCTTCAGCTGTGAGAATTCACACCACCCCATTCCTTACATTGCTAGATACTGCTTCAAGCACTGAATGTGCAAGTGCAAGTGCACTGAACCACTCCTCTACGTGAAACAATCATTGATAGCAAATAAGAATTATGGCTCAAATTTGTGTCCTGATATAATATTGCTTAATTAACATGGAAAAAAATTAAATTACTCCATATTAATTATATGTGTACTTTTCTCCTTCTCTCAGATTATTACATGGCTTCTGCCATTCTGGTCTAGCAGTCAGTAAAGTGGCCCAAGTATTATATTCTTTCTGTTCACATTTGGAATTTCAATCCATATTGCTACTAATGTTCCAAATTGCAGTGGTAAGCTGACTAATGTGATTTGAATCCTGTCTTCTTTAACTTCTAGTACTACTATTCCACATTATCTTTCTTATATTTTTGGTATTCATATCTCTTTGGTTGTCTTCAGTAAGATCGTGACATACACTATTACATCTATGTCTGCATTTAGTTATGAATCCCAGTTCCATTTTAATTAGTAGATTTTCATTATTTCTTTAGAATTACACATACCACTATCATAGTTCCCTTCTTGGCAGGCTACTTAGCTGACAGTACATTGGATTTTACTTTCCTATATGTTTGAGAAAGAAGATAACCAATTATTCAAGTAAGAATATGAATGTTTTCTATCTTGCCTTATAAGCATTATCCCAAACTGCTGTTCTTATACCTAGTAGAAACTGATCAAGGACCATTTGGAGGTAATTTTCTCTAGCTACACTTGTTAGTTTTGCTTTACAAAAAAATGTGTGGCATATATTTTTCTCTTAACTCTGCAGCTGATGTTAACTACTGTTATGTATGTCTGAATAGCATACACTTACAACTTGCAAGAGTCTCAGTTCTTCTATGCGTGGTATTATTAACAAAGATTATTTTACAAATAATCTTCCTGAAGTCAAATGAAGATGCAAGAGCCTGCTACCACTGTCAGCAGTAGATACCTATAAAATGTTAAGAAAAGGCCAAGTACACTTCTCCCAGACTCTAGCAACTCAAGGACTTCCTGAACCAAAGATGCTATCTTCTGTTTGGCCAGCCTTAATGATGTTCTTCCATTGATTTCTCCAATCACATTCTGAATCCATGTAATTAAAACACCAGAAAAATTGTAGGTGAAACACAGGATGCAAATTTTTTCATCCTTGGTCTGATCACTGGTCTGTTAGATTCTTAGCAGCAGCAGCAGTAACTGCACCTTGTGCTGAAGCTCCTAGGGATGCCAGCTACACATAAAAGACAAGAGGAGCTGTATTTCTTCCTTATTAACTGACTAAATATAGAATGAGACCGAGCTATGTTCCTGCTGATGTGGAACATGGCTCTAATGCCAATGACTACTCTTTACAGTTGAAGTTTGGAAAGACCAAACCAAAATAATTTCTAAAGTGTCATGCCACATCCTCCCCATAGGAAAATCAACAAACTCCACAGAAGTTCAGTGGAGTGACACAATTAAGTGTCTCTCCCCAGCTTCTGCCTCCACCCTCAGTGTCAGGTACAGCATGCACCTGAAAGAACACAGTAGAGACAAAAACTGCCTTGTTAAGATGAGAGCTTGTCTAATACATCTGAAGCTATAAAAGCTACACCTTTAGGGAACACTCCAAAAAAAGAAAAAATCCACCATCTGCTTTTATGTGAAAGAGGAAGAACACCAAACTGCACATTTTATTCTCTTTCAACAAAGCCACTTCAAAAGTAGATGGGATGTGAGAGATGCACCTTGTCCAAACACATGGCCCTTGCTTAGCTCTCCCCATCCTTTGAAAGAGTTCTGACCTACCAAATTTCAAAGCACTTGAACACTCTGTGTTGGGCATGATCTGCAACTTTTTCACTAGCCGGGAGCTGCACTCTGAAATAGAAACATGATGCATTCATGGGCAGCTGTGAAGTGTTCTTCTTTTGAAAACAGAAGTGCCAGATGAATTTGCCCAACTGCTTCCTCCTAACTTCTTATCATTTGCTCTGGTTAAAAACTATATTCCTCTAATGTACTTAATCTGAATATCTAGATTTTATAAGCAGTTAAACTATTAACTATCTCTGCTTTTCTGTGTTTGAAAGCTGGATTGCCCTTACATGATTTCCTTTCTATACTGAATAATTTGTTCCCCTTCATGTTTTGAAACTTCCTGGATGCATTTCTAGTTTGCATCAAAACTGGGAAATGTTATAAGGGATAAAAAAAAAAAAAGTTCCTTTTCCCCTAAATGTTTTAAAGGAAGTGTCATCAAACCCAGATATTCTCAAGGCAGATCTTCCTATTCTAATTTTGTGATAATGCATAGTCCCCATTGGTTCTACCACATCCAGCCAGGAGGCATTAACCTCGCTGTGGGTATAAGTAAAAGAAGCCTGCAACAGCCTGTGACTTGAGGTGGCCATGGCTAGAGAAGGGATCCAGCAATGCCAGTATCACAGGTAGCTTCTCTCCCTGGAACAAGCCTTCAGTTTGGCTGCTACCACAGAGAACAAGGCTGAGTTGGAGACCTTGGCAGCTACCGCAGGGAAGAAATGTTCCCATAAGCATCTGCTACTAACACCTTGACCCCGACAGCATTGGGAGTAGCAAGCTCTGTCTACACTGTCACAAAGCCTTGAGCTGTCTCAGAGAGACAAGCCGATGTATTCCTCACTGTTTTAGCATGATTTTCTCTTCTTTCCATCCTTGTAGTCATTTTCTAACCAACCTTTCAGCAGACAAAATGAAACATCCTTCTAATTAGAAGTGGATCTTGAAAACATCTTTCCTGAGCATAGTTTGCCAGTGAGTAGACAAAAAAAACTTTTGATTTACCATCTGCTTTTAATTCCTTTCTGAGTGAGATCATAAGCAAATAGGTCATCTTCCTGTCTCCTCAGTTAGTCTACTTAGGTTCTCTGAATCCACCCACACACAGCTGAAGGAACTGCACACAAAAGCCATGCTATCTGAGGAAGGCAAGTGGCTTCTCTTCAAAGTGTACTGCAAGACAGATTCATTTATACCTCCACCAAATACCTATGCAGTATGGCAATGGGGAATCTTTCCCCATCACTTGCATTTTTATATCCTGCTAGGACTGAATCATAACTGCCTAAGGGTGCTGAAAACTATTATTCAGTAGAAGATTATTTTTCTCTATTAAGATGCATTAAAAAGCAAACACAATCTCTCACATTCAAAATTTTCACATCACTTTCTGCAAGAGCAAGGTTATTAAACAGCTGCTTATTTTGACCCTTTCAAATGACCACAATTTCATAATGGAATTTCAGTTCTTCACCTGTCACTGCATGCCTATTTGTTAGAGGCTTTGGAAATAATTTCTGTGCAAATGAAAATTATTGTTACCATTATTACTAGTCATAAAGAACGGGTCCAGAGTGTTTCTTAATAGGATGCAAATGCTGTGAGTTGTTTCTGATAAATTACTTCAGTCCTAAAAAATAAAGAGTTAAAAAAGGTAAGGATGAAGATGCAGTCAGCGAGACAGCAAATGTTAGAGGAGAAGAGAGGTCTCAATGTGTTCACAGCAAGATACCAAGACTACAGAGAACTACCAAAAGTGCATGCCTGGAGTATGGAGACTTTTTAAATTAGCATCAACCTTCTCTGAAACAAACAGCCTACCAAGATAGCACTATGCCTTCTGTAGAGGTGCAATGGAAGTCAGTTAATTGCTTCTTCATAAACATTGAATTTCATTGTGTAACTCAAAGTTTCTCATTTTAGCTTATTATACATTTCTTTATTACTAGCCAGCTGGAGAAGTGTTGTACCAAAATTGACACGTAGTCTGTTCAACCACACTCTTCATATTTCCAAACTAGCCACATTCAAAAGTCATCACTTAGTTTAGTGACATCTCAAGCAACTAGATCACTGTGAGGACTGGCACATTAGTGTACTATCCTCATGAATCACTGATATACATTACTGTGCCTACTTTCTTTCTGAATCAAAAGAACTGGACAGAAAGTAAGGAAAATGAATTAGATCCAAACTTGGTCTGCTTCCTTCTAAATTGCCATCAGGAAGCCGCCAGAAAATTACAGAATAGTCATGGTTGGAAAGGACCTCTGAGATCACTGAGTCCAACCATCACTAAAAAAAAACCACAAAAAACCCCAGCCCCCCTCCCGACACCACACCACCCAAAAAGCTCCAACAAACCCACACAACAAAACCCCAAACAAACACAAACACCACACACGCGTCATTTAATAACACCCACAAACCACTCCTCCAACCACCCCCCAACCTCGACCACTAGAGTGTGCCCTGAAATTCCACATCTACATGTTTCTTGAATACCTCCAAGGATGGTGACTCCACCACTTCCCGAGGCAAGCTATTCCAGAGACTGACCACTCTCTCAGTAAAGAAATTCTTCCTAATGTCCAATCTAAACCTCCCTTGCTGCAACTTCAGACCATTTTTTCTGGTCCTGTCATTACTCACTTGGGAGAAGAGGCCAACTCCCACCTCCCTACAGCCTCCTTTCAGGTAGTTGTAGAGGGCAATGAGGTCTCCACTAACCCTCCTCCAAACTAAACATTGAACTGTAAGAAAAATCAACTACATTAACTGCTAAGTAGGAAA
Organism: Chaetura pelagica; assembly: GCF_000747805.2. Lineage (NCBI taxonomy): Eukaryota > Metazoa > Chordata > Aves > Apodiformes > Apodidae > Chaetura > Chaetura pelagica. The sequence goes on from NW_009952990.1 coordinate 6,864,636, forward strand.
ACAGGATAAATCGTTACTTATACCTCAGGCAATTTTTAATTAATGTTCTGCTTCAACTGATAATTACTTCTAACACCTTACAGGAAATAATAGTTGAATATTTCTACTGTTCTAACAGGACAAGGAAAAAAATACCTCATTCACTCAACCTGCCACAGCTTACCCGGCTAATTATTTTGCTGAAACTAGGATCTATTGTATTTTCTGTTCTTTTTGTTTGTTTGTTTGTTTGTGAATGCTAAATATACACAAGAGGCAGTGAGAAATTAAGAGTAATCAAACTACTTAATATCACTGAATCAGAGGCCTGAGCATCCCTGATTACCTGTTCTGAGTCATCTTTAATAGGAATGTAAGAATCTGTACCTTCAAGCTGGTGACAAGCAATCCAGCGTAGGATTAGACAATATTTGTTTTAGGATTTCGTGTCTGGACCATCACCATCAATAACTGTCCACCAGTAGTAAAGAACACTTTGTAAGACTTGAGGGTTCAATGTTGATTTTATCGTATTAAAAGGCATAGATCTAAGACATCTAAAAGCTGGGTGATCTCACACAAAGCCAGTGCTGCGTATTCCATTTCTGTTAGGTTAAAGCTAAGCTAACCCAAAGTGGGCTTTCATCTGAAAGGATCTTGTTAAGGTCATAGAAATCAGGCAACTTCTTATGTGTTTCTTCCTACTCATACTGAACCCAAAATACCTACTTGATCACACACATTTCTCCAGGGACTTCTACATTCTCCCCAGGCTTCCCCTAAATGTATCTCCATTCATGGGTTACTTCAAGTCTCAGAATTACATGAACTTCTGAAATAAGGTAACCATTATTCAGATCTCATTATTTTAGTGAAGCCAAATGAATTCCAAATATTTTCTCTTTCAGTGTATATGGCATTTATTAAGTGAGTGCACCTGGACCTTACTGTTCTATGTGTCAGATTTCTTTCATTTCAGAGACTTGCCTGAATTTTCTACTATTTTCCTGTTTATTTCTTTTCATGGGTTCCAGAAGAATCAGTTGCTAATGGCTTTTGTAAGACAGGGACATGAATTTGTCATTTTTCTGTTTAATGTTTCTAATAAAGTGCATTGTGAATCTCATAATCGCAGGCCAAATTACACTTGAGTGAAGAAGGAAATGAGCAGGATGAAACCTCCTGGTTCCTTGTGTGATTAGATGCATGCAGGCTGCAAAACTATTTAGAGTTAAAGGAAAAGTTTCAGTTATGATGAGCATAATGAAGCTCCTTTATTCAGGACACTGGAGACTGTCAAATCCTTTGCTTCTTCCTCAGTCTTATTAAATAAACTGTCTTCCCTGCTACTATCTGCCCAAGAACTCTTTATGCCTGTGCATGCTCTGCAAAGGTCCCAAATGGATCTTTGCCAACAGCAAGCAGGGCATCTTTTTTGACAACTTGTCTCATTCCTGATAAATACATCTAAAACCTCAGCAGCACTGCAAACTCCGTTTATTTTCACAGATAATAATCTCAATTACTTTCAAAAGCTCACATAATAGTCCCTATCACTGCTTTTAGACACCACAAAGGTCTTCTGTCATTACTTTTCCTGACAACACATGCTGTGTCAGAAACCACTGTTTTGAACATCACTATCCCTTTCTAAATTTTAACAATTTAAAGCTGTTCTATTTATATTTGTTCAAATCAAAACCAATTTAAAAATATTTATTTTGCCTTCATAATGTAAGCTTTGCTTGAAGGCATGGATGTATCATTTATTGTTCACAAAGTTCTAGTAAAATCCATAAATAATCCACAAAGCAGCAGTACCTCTGATCATTACCCTTCTTCAAACTTTGTGTCACTAATGTGAAATTCTAGCTTGAATTAGATAACAATTTTTCCTGTTTATTTGACTGAAATGACAGGGGGAAGTAGAGTCAGATCTCAGTCAAGTGATATGTGGAGAGCAACTTTAATGTAATCTACAGTTATTCCGCTTAAATATGTCTCAATGAGATCACAGCTGACTTGCACCAGATAGAGCAGTCCTGCTTGTCCTTGTTATTGCTGTGGTTTGCCAGAAGTCCCAACTGTAGGATAATCAAGCTGGGTTAAACACACTGCCTGGTTGGAAGTCATACAAACATAAGTTAACAGCAGTAATTTTCCAGATGCTAACAAGAACCATCACTTCATCCAAAACAGCATTCAATGCTGCCTAGCTGAAAATGTCATTAAATACATTCCATGAGCACATGCACAGCTTGCATGTAATCCTAGAGATGGACTGACATAATCATAAATTATTCATGGACAGTCACTGACATTGTAAAAAATCAGTTCTCCTCTGAGAGACTGGCTATTCTTTTGAGAGTATCAGTTGAACAGCTGCAGCACTTAGAGACAAAAAGTCTTTCAGTGAATACAAAATATAAAACCCTATAATTATATCTATATCTATGCAACATAAATCCATGTCTGGAGGTACAAGCCATCAGTTACGTGTAATGAACAGGGTGCAAAGTGCTTAGCCTTGAGAAGAAAGAAGAGTAATATGTGAATGCCTTAAGGTATCAGGGTGTAATAAATCCTAAAACTCTCTCAGTCAAATGTACAGGACCCACACAACCAGAGACACTGATATTTATATGACCAGGAAAGTTAATTTTTTAATTTTTTTTTTTTATTTTTGGAAAGCAAAACCAACTTATGCTATGTAATCAGATATCTGTATAAAAATAGGTTGCCTACAACAAAGTGAACTGAACAGTGACTCAATGCTGCTTTTTGAAGAGGAATAAGCACTCAGCAAACTCTCCAAGCTTATATGCAGAAGTTAGGAAAGGTAACTAGTATGTCAAGACAGCACCACATCCACAAGATCCACACCTTTATCACAGTGAAGGGCCCTACCAATTCTGCTGTGCAGTATGCCACAAAAGCACTCACAATCAAAGCAAGAAAAATAGCCTTTTTGGAGTTCTTCATGTTTAGGTACAAATTAAGTAAGTGCTTGCCATAGCACTTAATGGTGGAAAATTAAAAAACAGCAAAATGTTCAATACATGTTACTTTGCCAAAAACAATGTTGTCACCATGTAAATGGCGCAAAGTGCCTCAGCTGTAACTTTCTCCCTGTATTCACTGAAAACTAAGAACTGGATAATAATAAGTAATTATCTAGGGTGTTAATGCATGTCTAAGCAAAGGCCTGGCAGGCTTGTTCAATGTGGTTGAGAACTTATTGGTAGACTTTGGCATCTCTGAATTAAAAGATATAAGGCAGAGGGCGGGGTTACCTCAGCCATCTTATCAGAAATGCTAGCAGAGAACTTGCCATTCCCTGGAACTTGCTCTACAGACAGCAAATATTTTTTGCTGTCTGTACAGTTTTTAGGTAGGTCAATCGGGAGAATCATAGAATCATAGAATCCTAGGGGTTGGAAGGGATCTCGAAAGATCATCTAGTCCACCCCCCCTGCCAGAGCAGGGTCACCCAGAGCACATCACACAGGAACGTGTCCAGGTGGGTTTTGAATGTCTCCAGCAAAGGAAACTCCACAACCTCCCTGGGCAGCCTGTTCCAGTGCTCTGTCACTCTTACAGTAAAAAAAAAATTCCAAAATTTTTTTTTAGAAAAACTAACATATTTTATATAAGATGAAAAAACCTACTTTGTGTTACTTTGCTTTTATCAATCTCTTTACCAATCAAAATAATAAAAAAAAAGCTTTCTTATTTTTCCCTGTTGCTTTCTAACAAGTAATGAAAGATCTATTTTACCTCTCATCTGATTTTTAATTTTTTTTTTCATGCAGTATGTGAAGCAGACCCCTATTTAATATCTTATAGGTTGATTTCCAACTTTCCCAACCTTCTCATCTGACAGAGAGAAACATTGCCATTAAATGTTTCTAGGTCAAAGCCAAATTGAAGTTTCCTGTCTGACAGCTGCGAACAACTTATGTTCCACTGGCACTAGGTAAATACAATATTGCTTTTCAAAGAAAATAATAGTGGGAGAGAAAGCAAAAGAAACAGTAAAGAAAAAAAACCAACCAAACATCAAAACACTGGGAATGTTTTCCAAAAGAAAAATACAACCTCCCAATTACTCTGTAACACTCATGTTATTTTTCAGAGACAGTGGCAAAGCGAGTTAATCTTCTTAGTGAGTCTTCATTCATTAGAAGTAGGAACTTTTTTTTCAACTTCAGTATAGGCCTTATTAGGAAGTGCTGCTACTGCAGACATCTTAAAGTGAAGACAACATGCCACCATAAAAAACAGAGATGGTTGACAGGATCTCTAGCACTTGTTTAATAAAAAAATTAATTTATTTTCATCCTGCTTACAGAAGTGTCCCTGTTCTTCTGGGCAAACCGTGAGGTTCCTAGGACAGGTGACAGAGACAGCACCATGCTCAAAGGTACAGAATCTTATCCTTCATCTCAGCAGAGGAACTGTTTTTTTGCACATCTAAGCTGTGCCCACAAACCAGCTGTACACTGAATGAACCTACTGCAACCTTGAAAAGGACTCATTGTAGATGTTTCAAAAACTTAAATAGGAAACTCCAAAATGGCTGTAAGAATTACCCATCTAGCTACCACTGAAACGAAAGCTATCTGCTTGTAGATGTAGGTAATTTTATATATAACAGCCTAAAGACTGGACAATGGGCAGAGACTCATCCTTTAACATGAGGAAGTCAGGGAAATACTGCATTTTGTTTTCTTGCAGCATCAACCTGAACATTTGCTGTGTCACATAAAGTGAAATACTGAGTCAAAGAAAAGTGTCCAACTCAGAACATTGTCTGACCTGGATGAGGGGACAGAGTGTATCCTCAGCAAGTTTGCTGATGATACCAAACGGGGAGGAGTGGCTGACATTCCAGAGAGCTGTGCTGCCATCCAGCATCATCTGGATAGCTGGAAAGCTGGGCAGAGAAAAACCTTATAAGGTTCAACAAGGGCAAGTGTAGAGTCCTGCACCTGGGGAGGAAGAACCCCATGCACCAATATAGGTTAGGGGTGGACCTGCTGGAAAGCAGTTCTGAGGAGAAAGATCTGGGAGTCCTGATAAACAGTAAATTATCTATGAGCCAGCAGTGCCCTTGCTGCCAAGAAGACCAATGGAATCCTGGGTTGCATAAGGAAGAGTGTGGCCAGTAGGTCGAGAGAGGTCATTCTCCCCATCTACTCTGCCTTGGGTAGGCCACATCTGGAACACTGTACCCAGTTCTGGGCTCCACAGTTCAAGAGAGGCAGGGAGCTGCTGGAGTTCAGTGGAATCTCCTAGTCCAGATGACTGGGAGATTGGAGCATCTCTCTTATGAGGAAAGGCTTAGAGGGCTGGGACTCTTTATCCTGGAAAAGAGAAGGCTGAGGGGAGACCTTATGAGTATCTAAAGGGTGGGTGCAAGGAGGATGGACCCGAACTCTATTCAGTAATTCCCAGTGACAGGATGAGGGGCAATGGGCACCATCTGGAAGACAGGAAGTTCCATTTAAATATGAGGAAAAATGTATTGATGGTGAGGGTGATGGAGCACTGGAACATGCTGCCCAGGGAGGTTGTGGACTCTCCTTCTCTAGAGATATTCAAGACCTGCCTGGATGCAGTCCTGAGTAATGTGCTCTAGGCAATCCTGTGTTAGTGGGAGTTGGGCTGGATGATCTCTAGAGGTCCCTTCCAGCTCTGACAATTCCATGATTCCATGACTCTGTGTCCTAGAACCACCATCACAGCTCCATAACTTGAGAATACAGCAGACATAATTTGCAGTCCCACTTTATCAGTCATTCCTCTCTACAGCCCAAAGATTTGTCAATACGTCCTGCTGTGGAAGTTAGAACCATCCTCTACTCCATATTCTGAGCACAGTTCCCTAGAGTCCAAGGGATTCTTCAGCCACCATCATCTTCTTTTAGAGGAATGAGATTTCCCCAGCTACCCTCATATCAGAGTGGCAGCTCCTGGCTCATCTGAGGTGTGACATTCCAACTGCTCTCTAAATAGGGAGAAAGTAGAAGTGACAGGAGACAAGGGGGTAACGACAGAAATAGAAGAGAACCTTATAAAATTTAAGCAGAATGGAAAATTACCAAACCTTCTTGGTAGTTCTTAATTGAAACAAAAGATGATCTTCAGGTGAGTATGATACACCTTGGTATCCCAGGAAGAAATAGTTTAAAACTGACAGTTTTAAACCATTTAAGGTAATTAGGCTTCAACTTAAATAGATATTCTATAAAAGAGGAATAACAGTAGTATCTCAAAAGCCTGTTGCCTTTTTATCTTCCCTGCCGACAAATTATTTAAAGTACAGTTAACAGGGAGTGCCACAATTACAGAACTTACAGGGTGGCATATTTAGGGAGTGACTTACTTCCTCTCCTATCAGAACAGCTGCACAAGCCTGATGTGTACAGTCTATCAGACAGCTGGCCCCAAGGCACAGAGGCTGCAGGCTACCTGACAAGTTTGAAAACTTAATTGGGAAGCAAGCATCAAGCCTTGGTCTTGCATAAATGCAGGCACAGGTCTATTGAGAGGTTAAAGTCACCACCTTTGTGTTGCTTACTGTGGCAACTGACTTTTCCACTGGAATTTGCATCAGATTTGCAGGGCTCTGTTCACCTGCTCTTCTAAGTGCAAATGTTCATGTGTATGAAGGCACTTGTTTCCTTGTGTGCAAAAGGAAGAAATAGTCCAGGGAGAGGGGATTAGATGAGCTTGTTTCAGGTGCAACAAATGAAGGAAACTGCTGTGGTGATCAAGACTCACTCCTCTTACAAAAGCACATTCAGATGAACAGTGACTGTCTAATGTGAATTTGAACTATGAGTTTCAAATCAGTGTCACAGAGAACATGTTACAGTTTGTGAATCCATACTGCATTTGCTGATGTGGACTGTTTACTTCACCAGACTAGGACATAAATTTGTTTAAAAGCCACCATTTCTTTTTAAGAAGACCTTGACATTTCTGGTTCTTTAAGAGAGATTCAGCCAAAGCTGTACGAAATATTAGCCTCCCCACCTCCATGCACAATGGTTCATCCTGATCAAAGATACAATTCCAGAGAAGCAAAGCCTGTGAACCAAGTAGGTACCATAAGTACAACCAAACCTTTTAATTTGTACTTGGGAGCAGTACTAGTGGGAACCACATTCAGAAATCTTGTAAAGAAACTCCATGTTCATTAATGCAAGATCACTAACTTCATTATAAATGTCATCTTCTTATTTGGCCTGGGATTCAAGCAGCAGTTTAAAAAAAATCTCAACCTAATCTTGACTGTTAATTAATCACTAATTGGAGGGATACATGCTAGAGCTACTTTGTTTACTGCAACTGAGATTACCATGCCCTTTGATGCCTTTCAATGAAGCAAACCATGTAACATAACCTCAACAGCTTCATTTTTCAACAGAAATTCGACCTGCCCTAGTAAGCTTGGTGTTTTTCTTTTGCCTTGTAAAATTTCTCTTCACTTACAATCTTTTTTTTCTTTGGATACTTTTAGATGGTGGTTTAAGTCCTGTATAAAGCAACTGTCTGATTGCAGTGTTTATTTATGTGAACTATGAGGCAAATTTAGAGAGCTAAATCAAGTGTCTAAACCAGGTCAAATTCTACCCATCTTTATATTTCTTATGCTTATTTTAATTCAAGCTGTTAAAAGGTAACAGAGCCATGAAGCATTTCAGGGACACTTGAATCAGTAGAGTTTTACATTTGCTTGTAAAACCCAACCAATTTCCCAAAAAACAGATGGTTTAATACATGCATAATTCCAGCTTTGCTTTCTTTGCTTGAACAATATCTGCCTTGAATCAGTTGTAAACCAGGGATGCAATAATGCTGGCAAAAGAAATGTTTCCAGAGCCATTTCCTGTGTTGCAACTTTCCAACTTCTCTGCAAATAAGAGTATTGATATTTTGCTTTCCTTTCATTACAATGAAAACAAAAAAACAGTCTGTGTGCATGCACACACAAAAAAGGCTTTGTTAAACATACAGGAAAAAAAAAAAAAAGTAGCTCTCAAACTGTTTTACTTGCTAATCAGTGAAATAGTTTGATGGTCTGTCAAATCTATTTTTTTTCCAAAGAAACATGACTTCCTGAGTCAATATACATTACTGATTAACAAGTACAAAAAAGTGCAAATGTGAACTCCTGTCCTCCTTCCAGAGCTCTTCTCTTCCCACACTTGGCATACAAGTTATGCTTTTTGAAGTCTTAGTCTTGAGAATACTACCTCTGGGCAGCATCACCACTTTTAATAAAGTAGGTCTGAGGTAAAGAAGTCATGGTAGCTTATAATCAGCTGAAAATGAAAACCATAGTTGTTCTTTTAGAAAAAACAAACCAACAAACAAAACAAAAAGAAAAAAACCCCAACACATCAGAACATCTTACCAAATATGCTGCAGGGCTGCTGCCCAAAAAGTAAGCCACTCAGGTCTGTCTCTGCTCTGTGCCCTATGCCGGGCTTGTAAGCCATACAGTAAGCAGGTACCACTCCTGCAATGCATTCAGCTTCCACCTAACAAAAGTTCTCTTGGGTCCAGGGGATTTGTATGTGATTCTTCCCCTGCTCATTATTTCTAGACAGCACATTATATATATCTGTGTGTCTTGCACGGGCTTTTCCACTTGACCTGGCTGCCAGCTTCTATCCCATTTCAAGTGCCTCTCCTTTATACTGCAAAAGCATCCTGGCACCCATTCCCTTCCACTAGCCAGGAACGTTAAGAACAGAACCCAACCATGTCTAATTCTCTTCATCCTAATATACACCACAGAAGTTGATAGATATCCAGCCATTACATTGCCTGCATAATTCTCACTCTGTTCAGTCCATGCAGCTGCATTTCTCAAAAGTGCTGTTAGCGTGTCAGCTTCAGAGACCAGTCACACCGTGCATGAGCAGCTCAAATAGGAACACATCAGTGATGGAATGAACTGTATTCAGCAACAAGCCAATAAAAAAGACAAACAGACTGTTTTCAAATGTTCACTAACTGAGAAGGTGGAATTCAACC
>NW_009952990.1:6874249-6885853 GCF_000747805.2 Chaetura pelagica
ATGCAGCTTGGTGTGCCAGCATGCTGAAAACTCCCCTTTGACAACAAGAGAGATTCCTGCACCAAAGGTCTAGAGGACACTTTTTCAGTTCTAGAGGGTCCTCATCCAGAACGGTGAGTCTGCTGTGTTGTTCCAAATACAAATAACAGATAGATACAGTATATCCCCAAACATGCATTATTCTTGACAAGCTGTAACAGATGAGTTTTCATCTGACTGTTTTAATAGAGCTCAGGTATGTTCTTAGGAGTTATTAATTACCTTTCAGCCTCTCACACCTACACAGTAGGGAGTTTATTTTACCAGAGCTGCAATGTGGGTCAAAACACAACAATTATTCAGGCCAAAAGAAATGCAAGGCTTACAAGAGTGCTGTGCTGTTCAGTAAAGTCTTCACTAAGCAAGAACAACTTTTCAATGGCTCAAATGAAAAAAGGTTTAATAAATAATGCCATTGAAGTAACTCTGTTTAGTCTGTACTTTACTTCCACATTCAAATGGGTAAGTTACAGCAATCTCTCAAAATTTTAGGGTTTTTAGGGTTTTTTTACAAGTTGTCCTGCCACTACCAGTGTTTTTTTTGGTGTAAGTATTTAATATGCTGTTAGCCCACGTTTTTTCTTGCTAAGAACATGTTAATTCAGTCATTGTAATAATATCTGTTGTACCAAAACCACTGTTCTTCTTGTGAAACTACACTTAAAAATGTGGGCTGTAAATAGACTGTTTCTGCACAAATCAGATTGGCCTAGGGTAGGGTTACCCAGTGAGCTCCTGGGAAGCTCATTTACTCCCTTTAAGTCTGGAAACAAGAACATTTATTTAAGTATGTCTGAAGTGAAAGGCGAAATGTGACGGCTTCTCCTGTTCTCTGACTATACTTTGGTCAGGAAACATATATATACATGCATGTATGAATATGTAAATTAATGTATGCATAAACCAAACATGACACTGATGTATGCTGATAGCTTGTCTGCAACAACAAGAGAACGTCCAATCTAAGCAAGATAATTATAAAAAAAAAAAATAAATAACAATATCACAGGGATCACAGCCAGTAAGCATGGATTTCTCAAGGTGACTGTTGTGTGAATTTTCTAATGTTCAATACAGACTGATGGTTTTTGGTAGTTTTTCATTCACTGAGGGCACAAACATAGTTTGGCTGACTATTTTTATGACAGTCACTGTGACTCAATAGCTTTAGAAATACAGTCCTCTGCCAAGTTTTGCTGAAATTGGTTTAAAAGTATTAGGGAGTCTCAGAAACATCCAGAGAATGACCAGAAGAATCTTGTTTCCTTAAGAAAACAGGTTTAAAGGTAAATTAAAAAAGAGATTGAAAAGAAAAAAAAAAAACTTAAAAAGACAAAGGATGAGTGATATAGCTAGAATGAAACACTACAGAGGATGTCTTGGTCTGACTCTGAATCCTCACTGTTTATCTTTTCTGTATTCACTGGGAATGATCCTACTTTTTGTGCCTTGGTTATCCCTTAATGTAAAAATTACACTCAGAGGATACTGGGATGACTAACTCCCTTTAAAGGTCAGAAACTGTTCAGAGATTACAGGTTTAAAACCATCACAAGGACCAAACACTCAGAAAGTGGCTACATTGCTGTAAATCAGAAATTAGTGAAATACATACCCACACTAACAATAATGTTTTAGAGGCCACATGCCCCTACATTTCTGAAAAGATTCAAATTTTCCTTTATTTTAAGGATACTCTTTCACTTGAATTTACTAATCCTGCACAGCTTTGCTCACTGTCTCCATTTTCAGTTCTCACTTCACCATCTAACTGGCAGTATTGCAATTGCTCCTTGCCTTTTTACACAGAGCTCCCCAGGGAATAACATACTAGATAACACATAACAGGGTGGGAGCTAGGGGGGTAAAAGACTTTTTTGCTTATGTTCTATTAATTTCAATGTGTATCATTTAAGAGAGCTGAAGCATATTTTAATACTATAATTATTTTTTTCAGCTGCTCCTGATGAAGAAAAAACTTCCTTGATTTTTAAGTGCTCAGTAAGAAAAAAATATAGAGAAAAATATACATTCTAGGTGGGTTCTTTGGTGGTTTTTATTTGTTTAGGGGTTTTGTTTGTTATTATTCATATAATGCTTCAATTACTGAGAAAATAAGCACCATCTTTTCTTACACTACATGCAGCTGCAATGCCAGAGCAAATAGGGATAGCATAGTCCACTGAATTCTATGAAAAAGCCAATATAATTGCATAGGATTATTATGAAGGCTTACAAATCAGTGCCCAAAGAGTTAACAGATATGTAAGTATTTTTTAAGAAGTAGCTTATTGCATTGATTTCAGGAAAGTCGCTGTTACCACTAAAAGCTGTCATTGTCTTGGCTGGATCAGAAGTACTGTGTCATAAGAGCCCTCAGAAAATATCAAACCTCTTATTTCCAACATAAGTAATAGGTGATTCTAAAACATGTTTTTGTGTAACTCTGAAGCCAGGTAAAGCCAGTTAGTGTATCTGTGTGGAAAGGAAGGAGACCTGTTCAAATTGGTAAAACACACACTCAGGATTTTATCACTAGCAACTCAGACCAAAACCACACCCTCAGAAACAACTCAGCTCAGAAAAACTGTATGCATTTTAAAATTTAATTTAATTCCCTTTATAAACTATTCAATGTTCAGTTGCTTCTTTTTCCTTTCTCCTGGTATTTTATTTCAGTTTCAGAGTACAGACCATTTAATGCTTCAAAAGCAAGGTATTCACTTGCAGTTTTACACCTAAGGCAAGCAGCACATCCTGTGGAAGTACAGAATTTCCTGTTCAGTCAAAGGAGGAGTTTGCTGAGAGTATGATCTACTAATACTGATTACAGAAGTAATTAAAAAGTCATTTTTCAAAAGCTGCAGAAGGAAAAAATTGGAAAGAAAAGCCCACCTCTCTCTCTCATTAAAAATTACTTTAGCAAGCATTATTATAAGAAGTTAGGGCTGTACACTGAATAAACAGCATTACCAAAAAGAGAAGTAGATTTATACGAGCCTCCTGCAGTCATGGTGCCACAATCCTACAGGCTGGATCTGCACACTGCTGGCTTACTCAGCGGTAGGAGCATGTTCCAAACCAGGCACAGTGACTCGGCGTTGGAATTTGCCAAGGCACACTGTACACTGTAGATGTGTTTATGCTGGCTGCAGAAGAACAGACGATAAGCAATGAGGCATGAAGCCTGCTGAAACAAAGCTCCTGTCAATGTTTTGTGAGCCTAAGTGAGTTCAGAAAGTGTCATGTGGTTGCAGTGGGCTTGATCTGGTCAAAGTCTGAAAGCTAGGTTTTCTATGCCACATTGAGCATTTCTGGCACAGGTTCCTTTCATTTTAATTCTAGCCAAAACTTTTACACAATTACTATGAAGAATTATTGTTCCACTTGCTTTACTTAGCATGAAAGCTCATGTTTCCAGTACTTCTGGTCTGTCATAACAGTAATCCCAAACAGCCTACTTCTGATGTCACTTAGGCTAATGTAACTCTGGGAATGACCCCTTCCATACATCACTTTAGTTTACCTCATGAGCAATCCTAAACTATATCATAGGTAAGCATTTGGCACCTTTCCAGTTACGTGTTAAATGACAAAGAGTGTGTCTACAATTGTGCCTTATTCCATATCAGGAGTGCACTTTAGAAGCGTATCTCCCTACTGTCTCTACTTTGCACCTTGCTTCACATCACAGAGGAATCTCAGAGCTAATTAACTGAGCTCCTCACCATCAAAGGGATGACATCAGAACAAGACCTATGCAAATCGACAGACAGTTGCTGTGACTACTGTTCAGTATGTTGCTCTGATTCTCCTGACCCATCATCTTCCTGTTTGGATAAGTCTGCTAATATGAGACAGCCTTATACCATTTCTACACCTAACAAATGATCCATGGTCTAAAAAAAGCTACAATGCACTAAATAGACTGAGGAAGAAGCTTCAAGCTCCAAACTGGTAGAAGGGTAAACTGTGAGTTAAAAAATGGATGACAAAATGGTACTTTTCACCAAATCTGTATTTTGAGTGCAAGCAAAACAAGTGTAAAATACGTAATGCAAAAGGGAAAAAAAAGCGTTAACCAGAGTAAGACAATGTGTACAACCTGTAGAGATCCTAGATAAGTGATAAACATGTATTTTCTATGCATACACAGTAGGCTGTGAAAGTAGCTCTGAAAGTCAACTTAAGAATGTGTCTGAAATATTCTGGGAATCTGTTTTTTCGTGTACCTCCTTTTCCCTGAGGGACAGAACATAGGAGTTAAAGATTATCTGAACATAGGGTAAAGAATTATGCTTTAGATTGCACTATAGTAAAACAATATTGCAGGTTATTATTTGTAACTGAGTCAAATGGGCTAAGCACTACACAAGGCAAATATTTCCTTATTATTTTTTTTTGCCTGCCCAAAGTTTATTCCCCAAAATACAAGCATATTGAGTAAAGCTTGGTGTCTGAGAAAACATAGACAAGATGAATAAAGACTGAGGCAGCTGAATCAAGCCATTTCTGGGTTTAGTAGAAGACTGAATCCTCAGAATCCCCAGATGATGTCAGATAAGAAATTCCACTACAGTGAACTGTTAGGAAGATGTAAATAGTACACATACTATAGATGACTCCAAGTAACATGATCTAACTCTGAAATTAGCCCTAACTTTGAAATCTGCCCTGTTTTGGGCAACTGCTGAGAATAAGAGCAGCTGGGACCAGATGGTCTTCAGATATCCCTTCTAACTTGAATTATTCTGTGGCTCCACAAATTGTAATATTTATTATTAGCAATGGAAAATTGTTTGCTAAAGAACACATAAAGGCAATGAGGCCTTCTCTTGTTTCAGAACTCAGTGTTTTCTTCAAATTGTATTTCACGTGCTGGACGAAAGAGCTCTGGTGGGCAAAAATTACAGTGCTTCATGAAAGCAAATGAGTTTTTACACAAATACATATAGTTTATCTTAGAGCTTCAGCCTTTAACTTAAAAAAGCTTATACCACAGGGGAGCCCAAGTTATTTATCACCCATAGAGCCTTGCAATTACATGGAATAGATGAGGACTCCAGAAGAACCAAGTTCTGCTCCTAGCCTCCTTCTATGCTGTGTCACCTTGGGCAAACTACTAAAAATCCCATTGCTATTTCAATACAGATGAAAATTTTCACCACAAATAAGTCAATGAGCACCTAAGGACAAGTAAAATTATACTTATTCTGATTTGCCTTACATGTTTATCTACAGGTCTGAAAAATCAGAGTTGATTCTCCTTGAACTTTAGTTCTTCTGGTATAAAATAGGAAATAGGATACGGCCTTAGCACAGAAATTTCTGGAAGAAAATTCTTTGTTTTCTGTTTTGTAGGAGTCAGACTAAATTATCATAATTGTTGGTTTTGGCCTAAATCTGTACTTCACTTCCTCATACAGGTCTTGTGAAGATAAATTCATTTAAGTATTATTGGTGATTAGAGCAATTTAAGTAGGTAATAGAGAATGTTGACTCTGAACAAATAGATTGGCAATTAAAGATATAAATTATATAGACAGTTCTCCAGTTTCATTATTAATTATCTACACACACAGGTAAACACAGATACAAAAATGTGATGGAAAAAAAAAAAGACATTTTTTAAACATTAATATTTTAATAATAAATTTGTGCATTAGGTAATTCTTTCAATACTCTAGCAAAGTGGGGGAATAAGTATTAATATTCCCTCTTCAGCTGAAGGAAAATCAAGGGACTGTGGTGAGGAGCAAGTGATTTTTTTCCAAGACCATGTATCAAATTAACAGAAGATCTTAGCTCCTGTTTCTGTGCTCATTCCCTCACTCCATGTTGCATCTAACCTGATTAGTTTCTTACGACTAGCCATTAATAATTCTGCATTATGCAATCATCCCTAGATAGAAGTCTATTCTTAATAAATGACAGAGAAGGTAAACAATTTTAGAGTACCACAAAATGCATAATAATCAGATTAATTAAAGTGGACTCTGTTTGATTATAGCCATAACTCAATATACCCAGCCAGTCAGTCTCTTGTAGGCTCTAACTGCCAGACAAAATTATATTTTAAATGTATCAGGAAAAGAGAATATTTTCCTGCATTTACAGTTAAGTCATTATTTTTCTTCCCTGCAAACTGTATAAAATCCAAAGGAACCCTTTCCACTCCTTAGTAAGATAAATATAATCATCATCGTCATCATCTGTGTAATCAACAGAAGCCTTGGTAAAGCAAGTTAATAATCTTCCGTGAATAGAGAAAAAAACCCCACCTCTTGACAGTGAAATAGAAATTATTCAACTTAAATAGATCTGACCTGATCACCCCACACAGCATTTGGTCAATTAATCTCATTTAGCAAAGTACATAAATGCATGCTTGGTATTACTTTGGAAACACCTTCAAGGTCATTGGGTTAAAAGGAGAATCTTGAGTGATACACTAAAACTGGATCCCTGCTATGACATTGTGATCCAAACCAACCAGTGAAGTAAATGGAATGTGTGAGAAGGTATGTGGGCTCAACCTGCCTTCCTCTAAACAGGGAATTTCTTACTGGTTAGCCTCACAGAGCAATATATATGGCAACATCTTGAAAGAACATGATGAATGCAAGTCTATCCATGTTCTCATCGAAGATGATGTGAACAACATAAAGGGCAGGTACAAATATAAATTTCAAGAGGACAGAATTCCAGACTGAGTTATTTAAGGTACAACCACCACTTTTTCTTCTTTTCTGGCAAAGCCAATAGATTTCCCCACTCACTCTCAGATTGTGATAACTCAGCTCTTCCAAAATCCCTAAGGAAACACATAGGGGAAAGCCTGGAAACTTTGAAAAGTTAAGAAATCTTTACAAACACCACATTATAGTGTACAGCTTAAGAGGTTCTGAAAATCAAGTAATGAAATGTCTGGTTCTGTGGCAGCACAGCAAACTCCCCCAGCTCTTATATCTTCCTAGATGGCTCCATGGCCAAAGGCCTTTTTCTCTGGGCAATCTGTGGGTGAAATAATCCTGCAGCAGCAGCTCTACAGTGCCAGTCCATACCTCTACTTGTTGACACCTCCTGAAACCACACGCTTCTTCCCCCACCTTTCTCTGAAGTGGAATAGGAAGCAGGAACGACTGGGTACATATGTGATCAGACATGAAATTCTGGAGCAAATTGGGAAAATTCTGTATCTTCCTTAGGATCACTCTTTTCGGAAGAAGACAGGCCCAGGGTCACATATGCACTCCTCCAGGCCCCAGGCTAAATAATTCTCACTGCTGTCTGTGAATAATGTGGCTTGTCACTTATGCAGATGGCAGCAATGATGCATTGCTAGCACCGCCTGTAAATTAAATTCCAATTAACTGCACCATATCCTTGATAGTTAGCACTAGACCCCTCCTTCTTTACTCCTGTTCGTAATGCTTATGCCTACAGATACTTGAAGTACCAGCTCTGCACAGAAAATCAGATTAGGCTTTCAGCTTTTTCTTAATTTGCTTTGTCTTAAGCTTGGCCTCAGCCCCGCCAGCTTCTCTGGCCTCGGCACTTCACATTTAAGCAGTAGAGCTGGAGCTTTAGAAGTTCCAAAGAGGCTGAGGTCACGTTTGCACTGTGGATTAATAACCTGAGTTTTTCAATTTAATGACACTATTAGCATTGTACCTCCACCAGCTTCTTCTGTCTTCTGAAAGGGTCCAAAATCCATTACACCCCTTGCACATTAGGTGTGTTGTCAGTAGCATAAATCTAACACTTCAGCAGCACCCACAAATTCAATGCCAACAACCATTCAATCTCAAAACGCTATCAAAGAAAGAGAAGGTAGAGAAAGTAGATCCATGTTTTGCAAGTTTGAGTGAAGGTGAAGGTAGTTACATTGTGAGTAATCTATGATCCCTATCTGCTTCTTGTTCTTGTCTTCTTCAGGTACATGGGTTAGCACTTGATTCTAAAGACTTCCACCCAGAGTTTCTGCAGAGTTACAGCCTTTAAAAAGATGTATTTTGAATAAGGATAGAGAAAGATTTTACATTTTTTAACGGAAATCTGTCTTCCCAGAAGACGACAATAAATCAAAATAAGCACGGATCACTAAAGGGGAGATTGTACAAGGCATGTGGGTGTGTGACCAAAAAAAAACAACTAAATGCCTTTGTGAGAAAGGAATTCCTGTAAGTTTTTCACCAAGTATCTGAAAACCTGAACCTTTTCACCAGAAATGCCAGCCCAGTAAACTGGGATTCTTACAGAGAAAGTGACTTGGGAATTAAAAAAGCTTTCAGCTATTTGTATCAAAATTATTCTGATTAGGGCCAAAACCCTGATATTATTACATGGCCAATACTTCTTCCACCTGTCACCACTGCTCATTAACTTACAAAATGTGGCATAATTCTGTATTATAAACATTAGATTGGACATCAAAAAAACTTACTATAATCTATGTATAAATAGGAGTGTTCTTCAAAGACCGTTACCATAACTGGAATTAACACATCAGACACAGTCCTCCTTCCACATTTAACTGACTCAAATGTATAAGCACCAGTAGGAACCAAAAAAGGTTTTCATTGAAAACCTTCAAAGTAGAAAAGACAGCATACACTGTTGGTAATGCAGCTCAAGAATAATGGTATCATATTCTAGTAACAGATGGTGTTCCAGGTTAAGATAATAAAAACAAACTAGGTCACAATTTAAAGGAAATCTAAATTATGTCTATGTGAGAAAGTTGTAAATTCAGGCAGGAAGAGAAAGGAGTAGGTACATGACTTCAGGTCTTCAGTGAAGTAGAGGTCTTTGGGTAATTGTTGAACCTGAGTTTTTAATCTATAATTGGCATGATTATTTAAATTTAATTTTATTACGAACCATATACCTCTTTCAGTTTCATGTATCAGCTGAGTAACATCGGCATAAAGAACTAGGATGAAACATTACACTTCACTGGAAATTCAATGCATCTAATTAATCACCTAAAGGACTGATTAATTAAGTTTGGGGGGAGGGGAAGTGTTGCTTCCATCATACTAAATCCTTCCTGAAAATGTAGAGATATTCCAGTAAGAGCAATCGGAAGGAAACCAAACTATAAAAGGCCACTACTATTATTTCTGATCTTGCAGAAATCCTTTGGTAGATGCTACATACCACAGTGAAATACTGGAATTATGGACCTAAGATGCATTCAATTTCCAGTTTTGAATATCAGAGGAATTTCATTAAAGTTCTTTAAACCATATCGTACTTACTGCTAAATGAAATTTTAACAGAGAGAATGATGCTATTCAAATTTTCTTGAAAACAGAGTAATAGCTCTCAGAATTTGTACTTCTGCTAACACCTCAAAAATTGCTTTTGATTTTAATTACAATGAAATATTTACAATAAATGCAAATCATACTGTCTGGCAACTATTACAAAATTTTAACATTTTTAATGGTTTCTTACAACTCTTGGATAACTAATGGATTATGAAATTCAGCTACATAGACTGACAGACTGAGAATCAATCCTTGTTCTGCAAATACACTCTGTAGTTTTTTGTCGGTACATCGGACTAGGAAGTAAATGAAGTTTCCATACACTTATTTATTGTCTCCTTAGAATAACAGGTAAAACCTCACATGTAGCCTTTAGACTTTGTATTTGTTGTTACTTCCTTCTGTTTCTAACACTGCTATATCCAACAGACTTCTGGACAAGCTTTTAAAGGGCAGACTTTTTAAAAGCCCTTCTTCTAAAAAACAAGACTGTAAGGCTACAACCATATAGTTTTCACCCCACTTAGAGTTTCTGGCCATCATCCACAAAGTCTTGCCATGACAGCGCGTTATATTTTCCCTGTTAGAATGCTGCACAACAGAAACAGAGCTCTGCTGCCCTTCTTTCTTCCTTACTCAGGGAAAACCTTTCTGACCAGCTTTCCAAGGAGCCCTCCCGCAGCTGGGAGTGCTGCTCTCAACCACATAATACATGAACGAGCAGAACTGGGAAAATTTTGGCTGCATATTTTTGTCTTATTTAATATCAGTATTGTTTAGCAGCCAGCTGCTACTGTGTTTTCTTCCTCTTTATACCACACAACAGACAGAAACAAGAAGTTTATAACCTGCAAACAGGAGTCCTTGTAAACATAACTAAGGGGAAACACCTTGGATTGAAAAATACAGTCAGGATCAGATGTCCATGATTATCCTATGTTTCATAAACACTAAATAAGTAATTCATGCCACCATATAGGCTGTAGCATTATCAGACATACAAATATGACTATCTGAAATATGAAATCTGGAAAAATATGTGAGTACTGACTGAACTCTTTAGGAGGCGTTTCTTTCCTGTAAAAAGTTAGAAATTGGTATTCTCTAAAATGTTGTAAGCATTTATATTTTTTGTACTATAGTTTGATAAGGTCATTGGACATAGTATCCTTCAATACTTCTGCTTTATCTAAGAGACTTAAATGCACCCAATTGAAAGTGTAAAAAGCCTGGAGAGAAGGGAGCACAGCTTTGAACTACTGTCTTCACACAGTATTGAACTAAAGCGAAGACTTCAACAATGTGAAAAGTGGCAGGTGAAAAAATATCTATCTTGAACAAGATCTGATTTTGACTTTGTAATTATGTTTATTCTCTGCAGAAAGAAAGTAATGCATATTTTTAAATACGTAAATAATCATTGGGGATGAAACAGCTCAGAAGAGTAGCAAATGTTTAACCAGAAACACTGATCCAGGGCCCTTTTTTTATCTGAACATCTTGTCTGTGCATTTTACAAATGTCCTAGCTGTTAGAATTCTCCCAGATGGAGAGCTCCAAGCAAAGCCAGGTAGCAGCAGGGCCCCATAGTGCCAGCCACAATGTGAAGCACAATGGCAGAGCTTTTATCTGCCCCACGTGGCTTCTAATCCAGAGGCCGCGACACAGGGCTGACCAGTGATAGCGCAATCCCAGCTGTGAGGCAGGTAACATTGCCACTATCTCACACCCAGGGTTAAAGTAGTATTTCTCAATCCCATGTAGAAAGGTTTCATTCTGAAGACAACCAAGCACCTGAAATCTCTCCAGCCACTGGCTACTCAGGAAACCAACACACTGCCCAGGCTCCAGACTCTACGTTTCCCCTGAGCAGCACACGCAGAGCCAGCGCGCTCCCCAGCCTTCAGGAAGCCATCTAGGCAGAGTCCTTTTAGACACAGTTATTTAATTTGGCAAAAGCTGCTAAGACTTTTCATTCCCTGAGCAGTACTTCTGCTCTCAAATTACAAGTGATCATAATTTTATGAGAAGCAGCTTAGAAAAACCAAACCAAACCAAACAAGCCCAGGCTGACTATTTTGTCTGTGAAGAAAACTGCAAGCTTCTTACAGAAGTTGCTTGCTGAATACTGAATTTACTGCAACACTAGATAATTGCCCTAGTTTTGTCTCCAGTTTCCATTTAAAAAATGGATTTGGAATTTTTGCACACTTGCTTGTCTGCAAGGTTGGGACCTCCTGACAACCTGCAGTTTCAATGGTCAGCAAACTGCAGCCTCTGACACATGACT
>NW_009952990.1:6885936-6892502 GCF_000747805.2 Chaetura pelagica
GCTGAACCACAGGGTTGCCAATTTTGTCATCTAGGCATAACTAAAAATGGATTTTAAATGACACTGATCCAGCAGCAGTACTGTTTCCATCCATACTTTGCAACCACAGGAGATTTTTGCCCCTTCTGATTTAATTCAGCCTTCAGCCAAAATATGTAAATGGCACTGCCTAGCAAGGAGGAAGCACTTCCTAAAAGTGATTTGCTTCAGAGGAAACTTGTCTGCTGTTGGTTGATCCCTTCTAGAAGGTTTGTTTCCCATCATTCAACCCTGCTTTTCAGCAACTGGAGACAGTGTTCAGTCAAGTCTCTCTTCAAGCAGTAATAAAACCATTACAAAGTTACCATAGACCTTAATTATTACATCCAGGCTATATTTTTTCTACAGGCATTTTTAATTTATCTCTAAGAGATAAATGGATGGGTATACTATCTGAAAAACAGATGATGAGGTCAGTGCAGCCCATGATATTTCATTTCAGCTTTTATATTTAACACACACCTTGGAAAGGTCTCAGAAGAGCAGTGGACTTGTCAAGTGCACTCCCTTTCTCCCACATGCATTTACAAGTGGAGGGAAAGAAAGATCAACAGCAAGTATATTGATATTGCACGAATCAGAAAGCCACAAAATGGACAGCTCTGGGAGGGAACAGCACAAACAAACATGCCACAAAGAAGCACCAGGTACAATATTTTTTTATTTCCTGCAGTACATTTCCCCAGTGAGAAAGTCTCCAGAACGAAGCTTTGCTAAATCCCCTTTGTTCAGAATTAAATGAGCTTCACTCTCTTCATGGTTAGCTTTAAACTGCCACATTTTGATGGCAGAATTAATTGAATTTTTTAAGAACTACCCCTTAAAACATTACCCTCTGACCAGAACTACTACTCCTATCTGCCTCACTGAACACAAAAAGAGCAGTTCTGATGCTATGTTAGTAAAGATGGGCCTGCATAGGATGAACAAGGAAAAGACTAATGCATGCTCTTAAACCTAAGATCCACAAATGGTGCAGTCCCAGCCTGGAAACACGACACCACTGCGGGTGCTGGAACTGTCCAGGGAAGCCACTGCTCTTTTGAGTGCATCTACTACATGTAGTAGATGCATTACATTAATGCTGCATTCTATAGGATATGTCCCAAGGGAGAGGCAGCATTATATAACTTTTGTTAAAAAGAAAGCAGCACTGAAGGGGTCAGGGAGGAGGAGAGGAGAGGGAAGGAAAATAAATCCTAAAAGGAGAGACTCAGGAGATGAATTAGTAGAGAAGACAGTCAGTGGTTTTATATTCACTTGGTTCCCCAGACCTGGGTAAATACTGTAGCTCAACTTACTTTATTTAGAAATAGATGCCCTTCTGCAGGCATATTCTGTGATTTGAACTGGAAAAAATCTCACGTTGAGGGAAGAGAAACAAGAGGGGAAAAGAGGAGAGAGGGCAGTACATCCTCCTGCTCCATTAAGACTGAAATATATTTCAGATTCAACTAAGTCTGCACCAGAATAAAAGACACCCAATCAGTATTAGTGGTTGGGCATGAAAAAGCAGTCATTTATTTCCTGGTTTATTAGCAAACTCAGTCTCTGAAACCTAACTTATTTTCCCAGACACAGTGGGCAGGAAGGCTGCCTTCCCACCTGCTATTCTTCTTTCCACCCCCTCCTCCCTCCCTCCATCTTCAAGTCAGAAACAAAGCAACAACTGCTTGTAGATGAACAATAAATCAGAAATCCAAACAGATTTTTAATTCCTGAAAAAAGCCAAGCAGAATCGAGTTTTTGACACAAAATACCCTCTGCCATTTGGCTGTGCCATCTTTATGGCAGCTGCACAAGAGAAAAAGGGGGTCAAATGAAGAGGTGCTCTCAGCTACTTGACACCAATTCAAAGGTAAGGCATGACTGGAACAGACAACTGCCTATTAAGTCTATGAAAAGGATATGAAAAGATAGATGTATTCTGAGGGAGAAAGGAGGGGTTACTGTTTGACAACATTAAATCTGAGTGGTCTGCTGGGAACTTTCACAGGGAGAGGGCTGAACAGCAAAGGCTGTCCGAAATGGATACAAATACATTGTCAGGCTGCTGTGACAGATCCATTACGAGTGAGCAGCTTAGCAAAATGAACTCGATCTTGACTGTCTCACAAAATAAATGCTACAAACTCAGAAGGACTTGAACTTTCAGTTTCCCCATCCCTTCCTCTGAGGTTTGCAAGAGAGAGCTGGCATAAAAAAGAACCACAGCTGAAGGAAAGCCTTATCCACAAGAACCCTGGGAGTCTCCTGTTACATGCCAAACTTTGCCACGCTGTGAGACTACACACTTTCAAACACAGACCCTCTTGCAGTTGTTCTCTCTCCTTGTTCAGCTGCCGAAACAAAACGTCAATGAAAGCACAGACAACAAACAATACATCTGTTTGCACATGCTGATTTCTTAAGTTATGACAAAACATACTAATTTTTCATACCATGAATTAAGAAAAGACCATAAGAAGGACCTAGTGCAGGTAGCAACTTGAAACTTGTTAAATGACATGTCCCCAGAAGTAGTAGCAGTTGTACTTTCAAACTCAGTCTGTGATGTATACATATAATAGATACAGGTAAGTGAAAGCTAGAGCATTTAAAATGTATTTAATTTTCTAATACAGAATATTTAACACAAAATTAAGTTTTATGATAACAGTTAAGGCCAAATTACAGATTTTACTCACACACTTATGAGTGTTTAGCAAAAAAAATTCAGCATATACTTAAGTCTCATTAGGATCTCTAAAATGTGATTCCAACAATTTGTTGAGCCACTGGGTCAGTGAGCAACTCACCAGTCAAACTCAAAGGATATTCAGAATAATGACAAGTGGCAAGGCAACAGGTTGGGGTCTGAGAAAAGGTGAAGTATGTTATATCCTCTCTACAGGAGGATATCTCTCACACTGTGGTGGATTCATGAGGAAATAGAGTAATTTAAATGATTTTGTATTATTTCTTTCCTTTAAAATACCAAGCTTTGCCACTCTTTTCTGGTCCATCCACTCCAAGAGAACTGAAAGAGCAGACATCAAAGTTTCATAGAGAACCTCTTGCTTACTTAGCACAGTGCAAGCATTGACAGGTGTAGATCTGAATGCAGGGACGTGTACAAGCATATCAGAACAAAGGCTCAGCCAAACATGTCCTCCTAGACACCGTTAAGAGAGATTAAAGAGCAATAGATGCCATCATTGTCGAAGATACAGACTACTCCACTTTTTATTAAAATCCACCCCTAGCATTGCTCCAAATTACATGTTTAATGCCCCAGAAGAGGAAGAATAACAAGGACTCCCTCCTGGCTGATGGTCAGCTAGCTCTATATGTTGCTCCATAGGACCAGGTACTGCTCAGAAAGCAAACAAGGAAAAGTTTCAACCACTAACCTGATCACATAAGAATCGTATGTTTCTCTCTTTTTATTAAAATCCACCCCTAGCATTGCTCCAAATTACATGTTTAATCTGTGTGGCTCATTCATGAGATGAGGATTCCTCAGTCATGTACAAGAGTTGGTCAACATTCATCATACAAACCAAATACTTTCTCATGTAGTTGCCTAAAGGACTCTAAACTCGCCTGAGAAATTCAGCAACCATTTTCACAGTCCTCACCTGCTCACACATTGTTTAAAGCATGCAGTCCAACATTTCCTATTATTTTGTTTTCTATCACCTCTATAACCTAACACTTGAAGGAACAAGTATACTGGTGCAAATTTTAGATTTGGAAGTTTTTTGAGATGGGGAAGAAGGGCATTTGCTCTTAAATGGGCCAAGTCCCTACTTGCCAGGATTTCTTATTTTGGTATTGCCTGGTATTTTTCTGGGTTTTTTAAACATGAATAGTCACATAATTGTAATGAACTTTGATGCAATAGACTGAAAATTTGCAACAGAAGTTTCAAAGGACTGCATTGGATTATCAGTAACATTTGAAGAAAGTAAGTGCTCTCCAATATATCATTATGCACATATTAAATGAGAACAGATTTTAACCTATAGAAATACTTATATGAAATAAGTTACCATCCTCAAATGATGACCTTATGAGATTGCATGAGGAAAGAGAATCATAGAATCATAGCATGGTTTGGGCTTGAAGGGACCTTAAAGAACATCAGGTGCAGGGTGGTCCCTGTGGCCAAGGAGCAGCCTTTCTCTTGGGCAAGCAACATGGCAGGTGGGAGTGAGCCCCAGGAAAGGGGCCCTCAGCCCCCACCCCCCTCCTCCTCCTACATTTGGGCATCTACCAAGCCATGAGCCCCCCCTGCCCAAACCCACCATATTTGGCCACATGCATCAGTGTTTATTAACATAAACGGGTAGACTGTCATGAAACTCAAGGAGAAAAACAAGGAGACTTCAAGCAGAATAGCATTAACTAACAAAGCCAAATCAACAACAACCCTCACATGAAGAAAAATAATAAAACGGCCTTGGGTATTTAGTGCACATACTGTGTCAAGCTGTTATTTATACTGACCTCTTTCTGACCCTTTGCACATGGTCATGCACCCCCTAATGGAAACAAGAGTAGCCAAACAAAAATAACCACATTTTTAGTGTCTCTATCTCCACCAAATTTTTATTTTAGTTTTTCTCCTTGTCCAGTTCATTTCTTTGATGAACATTACTTATCTCATAGCTGCTGAACTATAAATACTGACATCACTATAACAAATCATTTTCTTAAACAATACAAAAGATGAAAAAGATAGGAAAAACACACCATAAAAAGTGCCATTAAGAATAAAATCTGGATAATCTAAATTCCTTCATGTGTTCAGTTATTCTGATTAATACATGCTAAGCATATTAAAGACACTGTGCTAAAAAAACAAACAAAAAAAGCAAACAAGAAAAGAAAAATCAAGGGTCATCAAGACAATCTTTATGGAAACCTTTTTTTTTTTTTAAATAAAAATGTATAGAGAATATTAAGATAATCTTGTGAGTACTAATTTTTAAAGGTGATTTTGGTCTGACTTCTTACTCATATAGTGTATCTTCACTGCACATTTTATCTAATTTAGCACCTCTCCTGTACTTTTGAACTACACGTGGATGGTGCTCCTTGATTTTCTAAGCACGAGTTATTAGTAGTATTCCCTAATAAATATGTAACTTTTTGTTATTTCCTCCAGCACATCAGATTCTCTTCTGCTATCCTTAGAGGACTCGCCTGAATCTGGCCTCTGTGTCTCTGATTTCAGCCCTTTTGTCTTGTAGCTCTGTTCAAGCCATGCAACCAGTAATTAAAGTAGAATAAATCAAGAGGAGGAGCTACCATCACAACAGGTAACAAAGCAGTAGGAACCACAAAAACACAGTGCACCACGCCAGGGATAATGAAGGATGTTTTTAATTGTCTTTCTTCATTTTCCCATCCCCACCAGCTTTTCACTGTAGTTCCTCCAGTATTACCACTGCCACTGAGCTCTCATTTGGGGGCTATTCATGTCCCTCTCAGCTCCACACTTCCAACTTGCTGGAATTTCCTTCCCTGAACCAGCTGCCTTCCTTTTTCAGCAAAGTGCTATTCTTCTTGCAATAATAAAAAGCTCTCCATCTCTCTTCCCACTTAATGAGCTATGTCACATCAAATCCACTGGATGACATTTATTTTCCTGAGGGATTTTTAGGACAATCAGAATGTTACTTTGAAAAAATTTAAGTGTGTTCCATAGCTTGATGGCATTGTGCATGTGTCACAAACTATTATTCCGTCACTCTCATATTTCCAGTTTTAGCCTGTGGCACAATTAGTATATCATTTCCTCAGTATCAAACCTTCCAAAACACAGGACTCTTGCTCCTGACACAGTAAGGGAAAAAATGAGCCTATAAATATATCCTCTTTTAAAGAAACACCTACCTATAAAATGCCTAGATCTTCCATAATGCAGAGGAGATAAGCACACACATATGCACACACACACAAAGAAAACCTCTTCTGAAAATGTGAGTTCACACATCCATGTATTTAAGCATCACCATTTTTTTGCTGCTTTCCACAACAAAACAAGAAGTGATTTATTCAATCCATAATACAGACAACACAGCAACAGAAAAATACATCCAGTTGATCCAGTGTCATCAATAACACACAACATACACATGCAACACCCATTTCTCTCATCCACTCCCACATTTAAGGAGTTCATGCTCAGATAACACAAAAACCTGCCTGTATAATTTATTGTAAAATATTACAAAAATTAAACTAAGGCACATTTTACCTAGGAAAGGATGAATTTCCGAACTATACATCAGAACATACTGGCATTTTAGAAGCTACTTAATCCATGTGTAAAATATAGGTCAGATGGCAAACTGTTCTGGTGCTAAAAATATGTTCACTACTATTAAATTAACTCTCACTTCATCATCCCAGTGTTGGATTCATGCTACCAGTTTGCCTTTGATAGTCTGCACCAAAACAAACGAAAAATGCAACTTAAAAAACCCCAAACATATTTGATACTTTGCAAAGATGTGATGAAAGTAAAACAGACTAGA
>NW_009952990.1:6892519-6924635 GCF_000747805.2 Chaetura pelagica
CCTACACAGCTTCATAAAAAGAACACTAAAGAAGCAACAAAGTTCTATTAATTTATCATGTTCAGACTAGTAGAGAAAGCACTGACACTTTTTCCTACCTTCATTTTTAAATCCTAGCCATAAAAAATGCAATGTAGACAACAACATCTACTGTAAACAAGACTCAAAATCGTACCAGAAATATATATCTTGTCTAGATTAGTTCAGAAAAAGTTACCCTGCAGCTTGAAAAATGACATCATTAAGAAGCCTCCTAAACTGGATTTCAGAGATGACAAATTAATAGTTAGTTGTTGCTTCCATATTTGGTTTTTGGGGTTTTTTTGGTTGGTTTGGTTGGTTTTGGTTTTTTTTTTTTTTTTTGCCTTTTTTTTGTGGTGGTGGTTTTTTTTTGGGAGGGAAGGGTTTGTATTTAGAAATTTTTACTACAAGTTTCAGTGCAACTTCATTTGTCAAATCAACTCTATCCAATTCAATACACATGTCCACAGTCCATCTGCTTGAGTGACACAAGAAGTGCAGGACACCTCCAATTGATTCCAACTGCCACAACCCTCTCAAGTAATCCTTTCCACAGAGGATGTAGTGGTAATGAAGGGTTTCTAGACCCTCATACAAGCTCAGATCAAAGCCTTTTTCTCCTTTCACCTTTCTCTCCACACTCGGGCACTGAAACAGCTTTACATGCTCCAGGGTAAGCAAAAATCTTGCTTGATCAAGCCACTGTTCCACAATTATAAGACCAAACAGTTTTGTACCTCTGTGTCCTAAGAATTAAACAACTGCATGAAAAATAAAAATCACTGAACAACACCATATAAAACTCTACCTTTACTTCAGTTTCTCTTTTATGTACTAGCAACATGTTTTAATACATTCTTTACAACAGAGCCCATAATGAAAAAAAGTTGAAAAGAGAGAGTGCCACAAATCATTTAGCATCACTGACTACTATACCCAATTATTTATTACAGTAGACTATGCATTAATTATGCCACATTTTATGACTCCCCTTGAGCACAAATAACTTTTCATACTAAAATATCTTAACACCTTATTTCAAGAATAAGTTATATTGAAATTAATTTTTATTCACTAATCTCCTGCTTTATATTTTTTCTGAATAAAAAGCTTATTAATAATAATTTAAACCTCGGTTTTGAAGTGTCATTTGGGAGAGAGGCAGAGGAGGTACATTTTCATTTAACTTCCACCTGTGTAAATGCAAAATAAGAGAATACATCTGTAGTTTGCACTTATTCTAGCTTAATAAAGATCAGTATTTGTCACGTTGCTGCAATGTAGTAAGATGTATCAAAATCAACTTGCCTACCTCAGCAGAGGTCCATGAGCCACAAACCCACCTCAGCCTGAAGAAAACTTGACCTGTTGAATACGAAACAATGCATTTTCACCCATGATGAAGTCTTGCCCTCTTCAGAACAAGCTAACAAGCAACAGATTTTTGTGGGGAAGAACAAAAAGCACTTTGTCATCACAGAGAGCTTAGCATTGCACAACTTCATTTTCATTTTCCGTTATGATTCAAATATTACTGATTATTTAGATTTCCTAATAGTTACCAGAGCTCGTTTTAATCTTTATACAGTCTTCACTGAGGTTTAGCATTTGATTCTACATATCTCAGAAAGATTTATAAAAACCCTGAATGTCACCCATTGTAAAAAATTCTTATACACAAATTCTTACAGTGCCCTTTGAATGAATCTGCAAAGGCCAGAAAACAAAATGTGTCCTTCCTCCTTTCTTCTACTTTTCATCTTTTCTCCTCTCTACATACTATTTATCTCTCAGAACAAAGTCAAAGAAATAATAAGGACTGTCAGGGAGATGAGAGGGCTGTTTTCTACCAACAGCACCATTTCATTAACTTATTTTTTGCAAAAGCAGCTCTCTGGAACAAGTATTTATTTTTCTTATATTCACACAGCCTGAAAGTTAGAACTTTTTTCGCTGAAATCTCTTGAGCTATAAAGCAAGGCAAATAAGATTCTAGCAGCCTGCATTCACTGGAAACTAAGCAGAAATTAGAGGTGTCCAATCCTCATTAATGTATGTAAAACATACTGCTAGTGCTAATACTCTTCTTGAAAAGCAAACAGGTCAAGTTCCAGCTCCACTAGCATGAGGGCAACAACATGAACTTGTATTATCTGACAGTGAGTTTGAGATTATACAATACACAATCTACATATTTTGGCACACAGAATTGTAGTGTTCTAATAAAATGCCTCCTAAGTGAAGCGTAAAACATTAATCCACCATTACTAACTTAAATTGTTACATTGAATCCATTTAAGCAGTGCAAGAGATGGGGTTTCAGGGTAAGCTAGGAAAAGATACACAACTCAGGAACATTTAACTTATGACATCTGACATTGATTTTTTTAAAATGCAATCTATATTAACGTTGGCCTTCCTATGTTTCCCTTGGTTGTAGAGGTTGCAGGGAGATCTACCGCATCAGAATGAGGTCAGTAACCAAAGGCTCAATCCAATTTCCACTCAATTGAGTGGCAAAACTTCTATTAACTTGACAGGGAGCTATAGCAGTGTCTGAATGGCAAAAGATATCCTGCAAGCCCTCTTTTCTTGCCTTGGGCAGGGATTATAGGCATCAATATTTTAGGATACAAAGGAGGAGAAAGACTCAGTTATTTGAGAGAGCTGAGAGTAGGGATTATGTCCGTGGGTTTGTTTGTTCACTTTGTGGCAAGTGTGTTGACACCTAAGGAAGTGCAAATAAGAAAGTAAAAGCTAACACTGTGTGACATGCCACAAGGGAAAAAACAACAACCTGGTTTTATAATGCATCAGGAAATTTCCTCAGGAACAATGTTGACACAGCATGCTTACATGGTATATAGAGGAAAGAGATGCAGAACTGAATAAAAGATTGGAGCAGGAGAGCTCTATTTGACAAGTTAAAGACCATCAAGTATCTGGTATTTCCTGTAAGCAAATTGCCTGGTCACACTCTTACACCATAATACCAGAGGAGAGTTTACAATAGTTAGCTCTTTCTGCTGATTTGCATCACTTGTTAGCTATTACAAGTTTTCCTAGGGAGCACTCCATGAAACAGATGAGCTTGGAGCCAGCCAACCAACGTTCTGTAGCTCAGCTTAAATGCATCCATTGCTCTCAAATACATAAAGCTGATCTACTCCCACCCTCACCTTTGTGAGGTATAGATCACTTTTTTTACATTTCTGTAGTTCTGCGGCTTGAATAGTTTTGAAGCAATATTTGCATTAGGTTCCTGGAAGCAGTGAAACCTTTGTCTTACGAGGAGTACAAAAATGAAAGCAGCTCCTTGAGTGCCCTGCTGTTCTCAGAAGGGTCTCTGCTTTTCCCTGAAGGTCCTGTGGACTTCAGTGGGTGTTCCAGGCATCTGTATAGGCTCTGCCCTAGGAACAGCTGTAACTGAGAAGGGCTTTCACAGCCTCTTCCAACGAGGAACACACAACTTTTTAAGAAGTGAGTGTCAGGATAAGCACTGGCACATCTATTACATCTATATAAATTATTTTCTGAACACTGAAGGGAAAATATTTTTGTTACGCTTTTTTTTAATTCCATAGTCCTTTTTTATTTATTTGCATTTTTCATTGGAGAAAGGGTTATGAAGCAATCTCAGTATAATGGAAACATATTAGCAACCTATCCAGTCATAAATACATACATCCATCTAGATAAAAAATTATCTTGAAAATTCACACACTAAGTTTAGTACACAACATTTTTCTTCTTCTAATGTTAAGTGTCATGTTTCCTCATATGCAGAGCTGAAAGAACATTTCCTTTTTGGATTGAGATGGAGTTCATGACTCTATCTTCTTTTTGCTTCTTTCTTTCAAAAGACCACCACCTTCCAATGCACAGCACATAGTTATGCAATCTAATGAAGGAAAAGGCCTCTCAAACACTATGAGATGTGCTCTGTGCTGTTTGTCTGCACCACAGCTTTTTAGATAGGGAACATTTTATCTTTGGACTGGACCTGAAAAAAAATGTACTACATGAAAGCTGATACAAATAAAATTAAGAAAATGTTCAAATCACACAAACCAGCAACCAATTTATTAGAAGACTTAAAGATTCCAAAAAGAGTATTTGCTCAGAGAGTAATATGATCTAGTCAGCATGCAGTGTTAGTCCACTTTTCTCTTAACATTAAGTGTTTAGAGTATATGTGTTGTTTTACACTCCCTCAAGTAAACATTTAAAGACCCTCAACTGTAAGTTATTACTCCCCAATGTCTCAGAAAAGACATTAATTTCCTGTTTCAAGTATGGGAAACAGCAACAGTTCAGATATGACACTGACTTTGAAGACACCAGCAGGTTCAGCCACCTCTCTGCCCCCTGTGCAGAGCTTCCCAATAAGCCAGTCATGATGGGCTAAGCAGAACAAAACTGGATTTCTGGGAGGGTAAACTGCTCCCCCTCATGAAAAGGACACACAGACCCCAAAAGTCATGCAAGCCAGAGACCCTGTGGTGGAAAAGCCCCTGTCTGTGGCTTCTACATGAGTGCACAGTGTGCTACAGCAGCAAAAAAAGCCAACAGGATGCTGGGCTGCGTCAACAAGGGCATCACCAGCAGAGACAAAAAAGTCATTGTCCTGCTCTACTTGGTGCTTGTCAGACCACACCCGGAGTATTGTGTTCAGTTTTGGTCCCTGCTCTAAAAAAAAGATGCAGGCAGGCTGGAGAGGGTCCAGAGAAGGGCCACAAGGATGATCAGAGGACTGGAGGACCTGCCATGTGAGGAGAGGCTGGCAAAACTGTGTTTGGTCTGCCTTGAGAAGAGAAGGCTTCCAGGGAGACCTTATTATCATGTTTCAGTACTTAAAGGGTGACTACAAAGAAGATGGATTTTCACTATTTAGAAGGAGTCACGTGGAAAAGACAAGTTGCTCCTGGTGAGATTCTGACTGGACACAAGAGGTAAATTTTTCACCATAAGGACAGTCAAACATTGGAATAGTCCCCCAAAGGAAGTGGTAGATTCCCCCACATTGGACAGTTTTAAGTTTCAGCTTGACAGGGTGCTGAGCTATCTCATATAATCCGTAATATAACGTAGAAAGGCTGGACCAGGTGAGCCTTGAGGTCCCTTCCAACCTGGCTTTCTATGATTCAAAGGGACCAGGTACCCTGGGGAGATGTTGCTAACATGAATTTTAAGTGACGCCGCTTCCCTTTTACGCCAGCCCATAGAGTGGTAA
This sequence comes from Chaetura pelagica, assembly GCF_000747805.2. Lineage (NCBI taxonomy): Eukaryota > Metazoa > Chordata > Aves > Apodiformes > Apodidae > Chaetura > Chaetura pelagica. Next base: position 6,897,774 of record NW_009952990.1, read on the forward strand.
GAATCTGTGATACGACAATTTCTGTGCTGTAGCAGTGGTGTATCAGGAGGCAGTAACTCAAAGCCAAAACAAATAACCCACAACACATTTGGAAAGACAACTTCTTGATTTGGGGTCTAACTTAAATTTTTTGCATGCTATACAAGCCAGTATGCACTACTGCGGTGATCAACTGAGACAAATTTTTACTTTCCTGTTTCCTAGCCATGAAATGCCATCAAGCACTAGCTAATGATTACTTCTTTTACGCAGCACACCAGGAGACTACTGGCAATTTATTTGAAGGAAGATGTCTTTAGACAGGAACTGAAAAGGCAATGTTGATTAATATAACTCAGTTTCTTCTTTTAAAATGGAGTTTAATACAATTGAAACGTTGAAAGGTTTGGGATCTGAGTTATGCATCGTTTAAGCACTCAGAAGATACAGAATAAACATGAGCAATACAAGTTTTTCCAAGGCTGTTTCCAGCTAAGGTTCATTATCTATGGTCTTCTGAAAAAGAAAAAAAAACCAAAACAAAAAACCAGACAAATCCAGGAACCAAACCAATTACCCAGACCTAGGAGATTAGCTAGTTAGATTATCTAAGCAGTTTCTACTCATTCTGCAGAACACAAATGAGTTGGCAATTTCAAAATATAAATGTATATATCCAAAAATAAATGAAATCACACAAGCAACCTAATTTCTTGAGTCACTTCCTCAACTTACCAGATAACAATAGCTCACCACTGAGTATTTAAACCTGAAATTCTTTAACCTAATAAGCATGAGAACCCCATTGTTTTGTTTGTTGTGTAGGGATTTACATTTGCATACAGGACAGAACATAACAATAACAACAAAAAACGCTCTACCAAACTATTGCAGTAATGTTTTAAGACCATATTACAAAGGAGCCAGTGAAGTCTGCTAGAGCATCTGTCCCTATATTATTAAGAGAATACTCACAGTTTTTTCTTTTTTCTTTATTTTTTTTTAATAAAAAGCAAAAGCAAACAAAATCAGCCTTATGAAGCAACATCTGAATTCCATGGTTTGTATTAGAGAATGAGTTTTCTCTAAATTTAAAAAAGAGTGTAGTTTTAGAATGGTGTTAAAAGAAGCTGGACCTTGTTAATTCACTAACATGACTCTGAAAATCATCGTGAGTTAACACATTTGAATAAATAGGCAAAAAAAGCAGAAGTAGGGAAAGGAAATACAGCTCTGCATGGCAGTTACCAAAGGTTAAAACTAAGGTACAATTGCTAAAGGCATCAACACCACGATACTTCTCATATATTCAAAATATTCAAATACAGTGACTTACACTCTATTAACTAACATTTTCCAGTATCATAAGTTAACTACTTATTATGCAGACACATTTCTGGTGTAGCCAAGTGAAACACAGCAATGCGATACACAGTAATGAAAAGGCTGACAGCCAAAACCTGCTCAGGGCAGGTAGCACATATTGCAAGCAGTGACACAGTGGCTGTATCACACCAGACCTCAGAAAGTACATTAAAAAGCAGTAGTTAAGAATTCACATGTGGATTGCAAACAAACACAGAAGTGTCTCTAGCAGGTTAGGGTGAGATACTCTGTAGTGTCCAGTTGTGCTCTCACAGAGCCATACTCAGATATGAGCCCCTGAAGGCTCTCCTTCAAGAATGTTTCTCAGTTACTTACTTTGTGGTTTCGCAACTCTCTGTGGGAGTTCTAGGTACTCAAGAAAGCCTAATAAAAATATGTAAGCATCTAACTTTATATTTATACACATTTAAATATATATCTGAATTCCAAACTTTTGTCAACTATTAACTTTGAATCAGACTGTACCACTACATGTGTTATAGATCTCCACACCTCAGAGATTCTTGTGGTTTTTTATCTCTTAGCTCATAAGGTTCTTCTCCCTATATGCTCTTTGATAAAAAATGTATTTTACTTCATGCAATAAAGTTAAATATGTAAAAAACCCCAAAACAAACACATAAAAAACCTTAAGTGGCTTGGAGTAGCAGCAACAAAATATTTCAGCTTCTTAATTTTCTCCCCCATAAAGTCATTAATAATTTCAAAATAATTAAATTTTAAAGGGTTAACATAGGTCTAAAATATTTATGATTTTTAAAACATCTTTTATACCTTTTAAAATATTTTAGTCTTCTGTAGTGTCCTTGCTTGTTGTATTTCAAAATCCAAGATCACAGCTGCATATGCAAGCACTTAAAAAATGGACATACAAAAAAAGTCCCAGAAATAATGCCTTAAATAAATGCAAAGGGCTTGATATTGTCATACTCACTCAACAACTTTATATACAACCATGGACTAAATCCATTATAGATGTTGACAGCTTTGGATCTATGTAGTACATTTTGGGGGATAAATGCCATTACATGTTTAGCCTTCATAGAGCAAAGCTTTCATTTTGTGTATAAATCTGCGTTTAATGAGCCTTGAAAGAGATGATTGCTAAATAACAGCCTGCTGCATTCAAGCTCAACTGCCTCCAATTATCTTGTTTATAATTACATAATTGTACCATATAATGTGTGTCCAACAATCCCTGTTTTATTACTGCGTGGTGTTATAACACGCGCGTAAATCACCTTTTCTCTTTCAGTCAGCCTCTTCATTTTGCTTACTCAGCCAACACAAATGCACACAGAACTGCACTTTTGACTGCTGAATGCATCAAACCAGCTTACAAGCCTCAGCAGAAATAAGAAAAGAATGGAAGTGATCAGCTCGACAAGACGAAAGGGGAAAGAAAGGTACTGCCTATACAAGGAAACGAGGGAGAAAAAAATAGAATAAGTCTGAAATCATGCATGGTGTTTGCAAATTCTGTTTCATAGGGTGTTTACTGTTGTGAGATACTTCCGAATATACTGCCTACCGAAATCCTATGAGTGCAAAGCAGCTAACATTGGCTGGTTCTAAACTCCTATATGGATATTGCAGCATTTGTTGTAATAACACTAAAATTAGCATGACTCTTATTAGCAAATGTGCCATTATGCTATTACACACCTACACAACCCCCTCTTCTTCCTCCACCTCCAAAGAACAACATTTCTTCTTTCTCATAATTTGAAAACTAATTTAACTTTTAACCAGCAATTCAATACACTTTTATTCAGCCTATACTTAAAAAAATTATTTCCACAGAAATTTAAACTCCAAAGTCATAAAAACCTCTCCTTTTTTTGGACTTAATAGAAACAGCAATTCATTATTTTGATATTATTTTTTTGGCACACCTTCCAAAGTAATAAAATCCTTGTTTATAAAAGTGACATAAAGCCCTCCATCTCCCCACTCCCTTCCCTTCAAGCACACTCTCCAAGCAGAGTTTTATTCTTTTCTTGCTAGTCCACAAGTCCTCACACACATAAGACTTCACCTTTTAATCAGTGAAGATCTGGTACTGTGACCCCTTGTCAAAAGGGCTCCAATGGTCTCCCCATCAGTGGAGGGCAGCACACAACTGTCTGCTACACCCACCCCTGTATCCTTTTTGCTCTTGGCTGCCTGTAAAGCACTGGCTTTGAGTCAGCCCATGCTGACTTTAAAAGCCTGCAGCCTTACCTGACTCCAAATCAATAAGGTGAAATTTGACCATGTAAAACTGTTACTTCAGTGTCATTAGGTGGCTAGTGGTTGAGCACTTAAAAATGGGCTTCAGATGTTAGGCTTCACCATCTAGCCTGTCCTCTTCACTTACCAGCATTTCATACCTTCAAGACTCCTGAACTTGGAGGTATGTGTACAGCTGGACAACTCCCCCTGTGCTTGATGACTCAACTAGTCATCTTCTGAAATCTACTGCTACTGTTACTTTAACAATGTCAACAATTTTTCAAATTGGGAAAAGTTGGTTAAAAACTATGATTAATTTTCTCAATGTTACCAATTAACATCATATCATGCACATCAGTTCCTAAACAGTACCTTAACTAGAGTTAATGACTGTAGAAAAACAAGGCACCTGAGCTTCTCTTAGATTTAGATGCTGTTTTGAAGCTGAAGACTAACTGAAAAATTAACATATAATTATAATGATGAAGTAATTTTAAAACAATAGCTGTATCTTTTTCTTTGATCTTGAGGAAATGTTTCACCATTATTTATCAAACAACCCACTTCTATATGCCATCTCTTATAAAAATTCTTCGGAGTATGACCTTAATACAAATGTCTGTATTATGGTGAATAGAAAAGTATCATGTAGTGAAATAACACAATCACTGTCTCTCTCACAGTTTTGAAAAACTGGTTGTCACAGCAAGAAATACCACAGAAATTACAAACACACCAATATATACTTGTATTTACACTTAGCAAAGTATTTATTAAATTAAGGCAAATAGTTAAACAAAATCCAAGTAGAAGCCAACTAAATGAAAAACCCAAAGGCAGGAGGGGAAAGGTGTAGTGAAGAGGTAACCCACACTGAGTATCACACAACCAGGGGTCCTCTTGGTCACTTCAAAGAAGCCTGGGGCTGACTGTGAAGCCAGAAGGAAAAGCAACATGCTATCAGCCCAAAACATGTCTCCCTTTTCATTCCCAGCACCAAGACCTCCCACACCTTCCAGATTCTCAAACCTACTCGGAAGTACTGACCCAATTTCTGACTGCTGTACTCTCCTAGCTAAAATTACTGGCAGAGTTTCTCATGCTGTCCTCCCCAGGTGCTCAGCCTCTTCCAAGGTGAGCATCTGTGTGCTTTGCCTTGAACACTGATGCTCATTACAGCAACAGGAGTAATACCGCTCCTAGGAAAAGGCTTTCTGCTAAACTGTAAAGGTATATATACCTCAAATTGCTAAAGCAGTTAAAGAGGATGTTTCTAAATTTCAGATTTCCTTCATTTGCCTTCTTGTTTCCAAGTGTCTGGGATTTGATCTCCCGCATCTACAAGCTTTCCTCAGCCAAAAATAAGGGCTACATGTTTTGGCTTTTTCAAATAAATGACAAGGTTTCAAGTGTTCTCCTTATCCTTATGTTAGATGGGAGCAGTCCCCTAGGACCCTAAGGTTCATAAGCAGCTGCCTGACACATGAGGTGATGACACCCAGGTGTGTTTCAGCATTTAAAATAAACAAGCATCTGAATCATTCTCACCTGGCTTTTTTTCAAGCAGAAAATTAGCTAATAGCAATAGAGGGAGGAAGCACTTCTTGTTTGACAGCGGAAAGGTAGGGAAGAGGCACATTTGAAACTTACAAGGGAGGCAGAACTGACAAAGTAAAAATTTGTTACCAGTTGAGGAAAAAATAAATATTTAAAAAAATCAAAGAAGCCTATATCTTCAAATTTGGGTCAGATTTATTTCACACATTTACCACTTCACCACTGAAATGGTTTTTAATTGATCTATTTGCACTTGGTTCTGCTTCATACTTTTGAACAGTCAGAACTGCTGTTGTGGTGGTTTGGGTTTTGTCCATGTGCTTTAAGGGTTGTTTTCCTGATGGCTATAATTGGACTTCTATAAAAATTACTGAATCTGTGAATATCCACATAATACAAGAAATTGTCTGCTATAGAGGAACTGCTTCAGAAGATAAATGCTTCCCCCTTCTTTTTCTTTTCTTTTTTTTTTTTTACCCCTCTCTGGAAGAGTGATACGATTAACTGAAGTAGTCACAGCTTTAGAAGAAAAAAGTTTGTGTAAGCAAGAATGAGTAAACAATAATGTATGTTTCAATCCAAATGGGAAAAAAATACAGAAGGGAGAAAGAAAAAGCAGACTCACAAGTATGTCAAATTTAAGAGGTAAGAATGAGTCTTCTTGTCCTAAGCATTCATAAAAGTCAATTTCTGCCACTCAGAGGTATGAATTAACAGCAGATAAGAAAGGAGCGGAGAAAAAAATAGGCGTTAGAAACCAGAATTCTTGCTGAGAAACAGAAAACCTGCTACTTTGAATGTACTAGACATATCAAACACTTCAAAGTTATTTTAGCTTATTACACATACATGGATGAACTGTTGCTTCCACAGGCACTGCTAACAAGTGCAGCAATTTCTGGTTGGCTCTCCCAGTTATTCCAGAAAAAAAATAATCTTCCTTTACTATTTGCAAAAGTCCAGGCAAATGTACATGTTAGGCATGACAAACTGTATACAATTTAAAAGACCTGAATCTGCAAAATGTTATATGAAGTCTGAGCAATGAAAGTCTTGCATCATTTACCACTTTTTCCAGAATATGGTGAAACAAATGCATGACTGAAAGGCTTAACAGTTATGTATGGCTGCACATCCAGCAATAGTATTGCTGAGAAACAGCTGTTACTTTGACTTCCAGCTCAAAGAATCTTTGAAAAAGCACTCAACTGTTACTAAAATTTACATACATTAACTTCCTTCACAAAGTTGAAGTATTGTAAGAGGATAAAATACTAATGCTTCAACAGCTCTCCATTTAATATCTCTCTCCATTTAAGCAAAAAATACGCATATAAATCTGAAGTTTTCACTTATCCTTTCCTTGAACAGTCTTGCATCAAAACTTTGCACAATAAGTTGTTTTAATCTATTCATTTTTATACAGGAAGATTTCAAACACATTTTTCCATCCCTATGCCTCAAGACAACACAGCACAAGTGAAGGACAAATGCATTCTTCCAACAATATTTAACGGACAGTCATTGGGTGAAACAGTGGTTAAAGTAGAACTCCTTATTTAGAGGTCCATCAAGTACAGCATGCCTTAATTTGATTCTGTTAAGAGCCTATAGATGCCACTATGTATTTGATTTCATAAGATAATAAAAAAAAAAAAACAACAAAAAACCCAAATAATTGAGATCCATTTCAATAAATGCTTTAGCATGTTCTGTTAAAAGAACTGGAAATTCACACAGAAAAAGGTAAATGCAGAAGAAAAGTCACTCCCATAGCATTCAATTGTGTTCTGTGCTGAGGTTTATGTCCTTGCTGGCAGGTAGTACATTACTGCAAATAACCAAAATAACCTTGGTCAAAGACCAAGGAATCAGGAATTTAAAAGACAAGTGTCCATGTCCTTTTATAAAGAACACAGACATAAGTAAAAATAATGTTTGCACCTGCTGAAAATGCCCTTCCTTCCCTCAATTTTCCCCACAATCCCTTCTTCCTTGAAAAAGTGGTTTCAATACCCAGTAAAAATGTTATCAGCATAATTTTTCAGACTGTAGGGTATCAGGTGATCATTCATCATATCTTAGCTAACATAAGACAAAAATACAAATTTTGACCATCAGTCACACACATCTTGCCTGTGTTTGTCAGGCAAAGATGGGTTTAAACACAACAGAATGTAAAAGTGAACAGAGTTTTCCATTTCATATGTCCAATGAATAACTGATTTCAAATCCTGAATTCCTGGGTGTGGTACTGATATCAGGACCAGTTGTTTTTTCACATAGGATTCACCTGTAAACAACATCCATGCTTGTCAACATTTCAGGATCTGAATTTTCCACAATGATGTTTTACTTCTGTTACCTATTACCCAAAAAAGTCTCTCTCCTGGCTCCAAAGCACTGACACATGCCATTCTCTGGCTATGCTTTCTCAGCTCTCTGCTCATGTCCCAAGCTAGGACAGATACTTCACATGTCAATGATTGTTTATTGGCCATTTTAAGACTAACTCCAAGGTTCACCTATGGCATCAGATCTTGGGTTATCTAGCAGCTATAAAAGAGCCCAAAATGCCAACAGCCATGTGTCTGGAGCCTGTTTCTACAAGGGTCTTCAGAAGTTCTTACTTTCTGTGGAAACTGAGCCCTGTCACTGGATGCTGCTCTCTCCCTTCATGTTAATTATTTGCCTCCTAAAGCAATTTGTCAGCTTACTTGTGGATCAGCTTCCCACAGGGAGCTCTCTACCTTACACAACGGAGAAAGGACAACCTAGTTCCCCTCTGTGAATTCATATGACCTCTTTAAAGTCCTCATAAATCCCCACTGGGAAGCTTCTCTGAAACGTTTTCAGCACTCTAGAGTGTTGTTCTCCTTTCTGAAAGTGCTGATATTATTCCTGTGTCTGCTTTCAAAGATCTTGCCTCAGTTAAGACAGGCAGAGTTTCCCTTCTGGGCCTATCAATACTGCTCTGGGCTGTCACCAGAGAGGTTTCCAACTCCAAAAACATGAGATAGTCTGAAAAAGCAGCATTTGCCCTGCCTGTTATTTTCTAGAAGTTCTTAAATTCTCATATTTATCCTTCACCAGCTTCCTAAAATTTGATGCTTTTAATTTTTTTTCTAGTTAATAATACTGCTTCATTTTTTAATGCTGCTGGCTTATACCAATGTTTTCCAACCTGAAGTCTTACGAGTTCTGGTTAGACTTGTTATCAGGACTCCCATACTCCCTTCTATTAAATAGGACACCTTTTTTTTCTTTTGCTATGCTGCATCTGAGCTAATAACTGACAAGGGATCCAGCCTGGCTTTGCATGGGAACTAAGATGTCCCATGTATCCACAGCACAACTCATTGCACAAATGCTAAAACACTCAAGAAACAGCAAACCTAGGAAGCATGGTGCCTATGAACTGAAGTAGGTCTGGATGAACAAAGCAGGATCCAATCAAGCAGCTAGGGTGAACATGGACTGCTCAGGATCAGTGCTATCTCTATCCAAAGCCACCTTACTATGCCTATACTGACTTCCAAAAACAAGTACAGCACAGGTACACCTGCCACAGATGTGAATGGAGCCGGCTTGGATCCCAGGCAGATTTATTTTCTCAGGTTTCACACTGCAAGACAGGGACTACACTGATTCCAAGCTAGAGCTGGCCCTGGAAGCAAATTGTCCATATCCACACACACTTGAACGTCATCTGTCAAATGGGAAGCGACTTGAACCACAGCTGGCTACCTGTTACCCTCTATGGGTGACAGTGCCAGTGGAGAGAACTGCCTCCTACCCTGCACCAAAACATTGTCAGCTTGAGGGAGCTTGGTTCCATGTAATTAGCAGATTAGCAAGAAGAGAGATGTACACTTATCTTGGGCATTAACTGTGGGAGACCATCACAAAAATCACTGGAACTGAAACTGGAGAGCGTTTTCCCGTTCCCAAACTGCAACTGCACCCACACAGCTATTTCAGATCCAAGTCCTATATTTTTGGAAGGAAAGTGGGAAGAAGGGGTAAGTAAGCTTCTTACTCAGTTTGTAAGACACTCATAGGCATTTTCCTTATGAACGTTTACTGAAGGAAAACAGGAAGTGCGATTGATGAGGTCATAGACTCCATTAGTTTATTACAAAACAGAATAGAATTTCTGAATCTTGAAGTGAACTTGTGCATGGGAAATGGTGACTCAAGATAATGTTATGGTATGTGTAAGTTCTATGCTTAGAAATTCGAATACAAGTGTAGTTAGATTGTTTTTAATGGCTTGGCTTAAGGGCATTCTGAATCTCCTAAAAAACATGCTATTTTGGTATACTTCATATAATAGCTTAATTATATTTTGAAGCATACAATGTAATCACATTTAGATTAACACACAAATTCTGAAACAAAAAGGGTTTCATATATCTCATAAATTTTATATATCGGGATGTTTCCTGATGAAATATTCTTGCCACTTCCACACCTCCTGATAGAAGAAAATAATTCTTAAAATAAGAACCTTCAACAAGATAAAAAATGTGGAAAAAACACCTATGTGAAGTCCGAAATTTCTTACTGTCTTTTCAAGAGAAATGCATTCTAGAAAGTACAAAATAAAGATGATGAAAATCTGGCACTGTTGATTTAAGCCCTTGTATCTGGGACTAAAAATGAAGGTGCTGTAACCTGTATGTTACCCTAACAGTCACACAAGTGTTGTTCTGAAAGTACTGGCAGATTCTTAATTCCTAAACAGATACTAGAGGTTTATTTTTATTTTTTTAAACGAGTAACAGAGTAACCTAAACCAGGTTTACAAAACCAAATTCTTCATATCCAGAAGGCTCTTACTTACTGTTTTCCTAATCTGATATATGAAGTTATTAGTAATAATGATTAGTTAGACTCTATGATGCCATCAAAATATTGTTAGTTTCATTTAAAGTGAGTTCTCTCTCTTCTTCTGTCCTTTCTATCCTTTAGCCTCTACTTGCATCAGTATCATAAACCAAAAGAAAATCAGGAGGCTTTTAAAGCCTAAGAACTACAGGTCTATGAATTGTCTCTCAAAATAACTACACACATCCACCAGCACATTACAAAGCAAACAAAATACCTCCTAGATCAAAAAGTTTCTCAAATAATTTCCAGGCATCACAGATATATTTGTGGTAGTTAGGTGAATTTTGATCCTTAATCCTTATGAAAATTGTAGGCCCAAACCTCAGTTATAACAGTCTCAGTGACAATGAATACCAGTCTTTTTGGTGCAAGTTTAAACAGCTACAAAATGAGGATTAGGAAGACTTTCCAAAGTTAGAAGTGCTTGATTTTAATTAGTATTTTCCGAAAGCTATGTGCACTTCACATTTATGTGTTTTGCCAGTGAATAAATCCCACACTAGTCACTAGTAAGGTCATAAATCACTATCACTGCAGAGAAACGAGTTCACTATGGTAACACCTGAGTTTGGAACACCAAACAGTTGAACTGCTTTCTGGCAATACTGCTAGGGGATTTCAAGATTTTATTTAACCCCACAATAGTGGACTTAAGGTTATTAGGTTGTGTTTTTTCTTTTTTTTTGTCAAGTCACATTCCATAAACCTCAAGCCAGTCTTTCTCAGCCCAAACACGAAGGTCTAACTATAAATAAATCAGGGAGATGGGAGATATTGAAGAAATAGAGTTCCTCTTCTAGTCAACATTTTCTCGTAGATTTCCATTAAAATTTCAAAGGCATGCATAGCTGAAGATAAAACAAATAACATGGCTGGTACTTATGGGACAGGTCTGAGTCTGCAAGGATCATTCAAAAAGCCACTGCTCATGTTCTCTGTCTTGCCAAACAGAGCTCTGGAGTAATAGATTATTCATGAAACAAAAAAAATGAAGATGTTAATTGGAACATGAGTCATCAGAATTAACACTGTGTGAAACATACATAATAAAATCTGAAACAGGTTAATCTGTCTGTTGTGGGCATTCCGAGTTAGATATTTAAAAAATAACCATTGTGAATCTGAATAGCTCCACCTCAAGTCAATAAATATTGTCCTTCAATTAAGTAACTTCACTAGTCTTGGAGAAAATTTATTATTGTTTTCCCATGTTTTTCAGATAATCTGAAATTTTCTTATTTTTTTCTGAGGTTTCTTGAGGTTTAAGTATTTTGTATTTCCAAAAGAAAACCCACACACAAAGATTTCCCTGATCTCATATGAATTCAAATAATTGTTTTGAGGTGGTCAAACTCCAACTAGCTTATTTGCACCAGCCTCTTTGCTGGTGGGGTGAGAATCATAGAATCACACAATGTTAGAAGTTTGAAGGAACCTCTGGAGATCATCTAGTCCAACACCCCCTGCCAGAGCAGGTTCATCTAGAGCAGGTTGCAGAGGCTGGTGCCCAGGTGGGTTTTGAATGTCTCCAGAGGTGGAGCATGGTCTGAGCAGCCTGTTCCAGTTCTCTGCCACAAACTCGAATGTAGGGAGTTCCATCTAAACGTGAGGAGGAGGATTTTGTTCCTGCCACCTCTTGTCCTGTCACTGGGCATCACTGAAAAAAACTGTCTCCATCCTCTGGACACCCACACTGTCGTTGATGCATGCCAGGAGGTCACTGGCCTTCTTGGCCATAAGGGCAAATTACTGGCTCATGGTCATTCTGTTGTCCACCAGAACTCCCAGGTTTTTTCTCCCAGAGCTGCTTTCCAACAGCAGCTAACCTGTACTGATACATGCAGTTATTGCTCCCTAAAAGCAGTACCCTACAATTGTTCTTGCTGAATTTCATAAGGTTTCTCTCTGCCCAACTCTCCAGCCTGTCCAGGTCAAGCTAGATGGAAGCACAGACTTCTGGTGTGTCAGCCACTCCTTCCAGCTTTGTCAACAGCAAACTGGCTGAGGCTACACTCTATCCCTTCCATCCAGGTCATTGATGAATATATTGAACAGGACTGGACACAGCACAGACACCTGCAGAATCAGAAAAGGCCTTGACTCTGTGTAAGCACTGCTCAGCCATAACAAAAACATCCCTCTATTATCCATACTCTTTCCGGCACAAATTCCAAACATAGCCCCATACCAGCTACTATGAAGAAAATAAACTCTTTTCTTTTTTTTTTTTTTTAAGAAAAAAAAAGAGGGTTATACCTTTGGCCATTTGATTTACTTTTTTTCCTAAAATATCCTAAAGGAGCATGCTTTTTGGGGAGTGAGGGAGGAATCAATTGAAAACCCAGCTGTTTGAGAAAAATAATACCAAAATGTAGTCATAACTACCTCTATTTAATTCCCTCAAAGAGATAATAAGTTCTTTGATGAACTTCCAAAATATCCAAGGACATGCAAAATTGTAAACAGGTTAATTTTTCTGAAGGAAAAATACTATTTTATATACTTTATATTATGCTGCTCTTCAGTTTCATTTTTTTTTTTTCTCAGTGTGGAAATACCAATACTTCAGGCAGAAAAAAACAGGGAGACAATTATTTTTGTTGTTTCAAGTTTTGTTACTATATCTCTATTGTAGAAGCCAAAATGTTTCAAGGCTCTTTGAATGCATACATGGCACTAAGTACCTTTCCCACAAAAGCCACATCTTTTTGTCACAGGTTTTCTTTTGGCTGAACAAAATAAATTGAAGATCAGAAAGATAATTGTAACCTAGTTTAAAAGCCCCAAACACCCACAAGGAGAACACTGGGATGTTTGAGCGAACAACACAAATCCAATCCCTTTAAAACACTGGGCTTAAGTTGTTCCTGGATGTATTCTGAAATATCGTTTTTCTGAGGTGAGAAAACAGGAAATGGTAAGAATTAAGGTTTTTAGCTGTGTACTTCCTAGATTATCATATTAGTATTTAAAGACACGGTATTAGTGTATCACTTTGAAGCCAGCTAAGCAGCAACAGCTAGACTACAAAGCATGAATCATCATGGCACAACTGAGTTGTAGATTAACATTCTTGCAAACAGCAATGTTCAATACAATTTAATGCTTTAATCCTGAAGATATCACTCAGTCACTCCCATGTGCAACAATGGAGAATCAAGAAGCCATAAATATTCCTAATCATCACTAGTAAACCTCTGAACAGAGAGGGTGAGACAAATTCTGAAACAAATTCAGAAAAGTCTGACTGTATTGTGAAATGCTGGTAACTTCCATTATGAGTCCAGCTGTAACACATTTGCAGCAAATTGCTCACACACAAATGCAGTGGCACATGCACCTTCACAAATGTTTAAGCAGTTTGACTATACCCTAAAAGTGTGACTGAAGCACCCTGTGGACATACCTATGCCAACACAGGTACTGGTAGCCTCGCAGCCACCACAGCAGAGCCCAGTGTGTGCAGCAGAGCCCTGCCAGCAAACACCAACTACCTCACAGGGAGCAATGCTGCTGTCACCAGGCTACAGCCCCAGTCTGCCCTAGCTGATACAGGAAGCTAGAGCAGGACTGTGCAGAGACAGCTGGAATATCTTTGCACCCTAATCCTATTTCCCAACAAAACTGACTGCAAGACCATCAGGGACAAATTTGTTTTGGACAGCCTCCTCCAGAGCACACAGAAAAGTCATAAATTGATTTTAAATGATGTAGGTACTTTTAAAATGATCTGGTGCCTGCATACAACTGCTGGACAAGAGACAGAAGTTTATTCTTTCCCAAGCCCCTTGTAAAGAACTGCCTTTCAGACTGACATCTTTTTAGTTGCCAGTGACAGGCAGATTATCAGAAGTGAGGGCATAGGCCTTTAAACAACCCTTTCAGGCTCTCAGCAAACAGCACGGGTTTCTTCCTTTTATATTTCCGAGGCACCCTCCAAACTTACATGCAAGTACAGGTTTCAGTGACAAAAATGACAGCATGAACCCCTCACCTCAAATAAGTAAAACATCAACAAAAGCAAAGATCTGCAGAACTGGTGAAGTAGTAGACCCATCTGATAACTGGCTACCTGTACCTATAACAAATGATTACTTGAAATGTTGTTGTCGACTTTCATCAGTCAGCTATTGCATCCGAAGCATCGTGCTACGTCTATTTCTACATGATAAACTTCAAAATAATCCAAAATTATTTTTGGATGGAACCTTGATGAGAAAACCACAATCTTACATTCAGGTTACATACTTACAATCCTTCTTCATTTAGAAACATCATAAATCAATATTTAAAATAGAAAATAATTATTCCCAACTATTTATTATAAAGCAAGAACAACAGATCTAAACAAGATACTTGGCAACTTATTTTCAAAGTGGATGCTTTGATTTTGCAGAGCTCCCCTACACGTGAATTTCTGAATGCGTTGAACACTTAGGATTGTTTTTTATCATGGATAACTGGCATTATGAATAGATAACTTTTCGTTGAATTCATAGTTCTCTAGGGTATATTGCACATTTCCATGGTATACCTGAGTGCTAGACCCAATTTACTTTTTTTTAAGCCAGCAAATGAGTATAAACAGTCCATACAAATCCGACAGTTCTCAGCTGGATAAATTTTTCAGAGGCTTCTACAAAGAAAGTTTTATTCCAGCTAAGAGCTGAGAGAAACACGTGTCTCATTAAATTTTGGCCAGATAAAATGCAATCGCCTCCCTTGTCCCTCAGATTTATCACACAGATAACTGCTAAGTCAGGCAGAAAAAGATACTTCAAAACAAAATTATCCCGATTCACAAGAAGGAAAAAAGAAAAAGCACAGAGCACTGCAGGATGGAGAAAAAATGCATAGCCTTGAACTACAGTCCCTCACTTGGTGTCACTATGAAAAGTTCTACAAGATATGAAGAAATAGATGATTTATTTTTTTTTACTGTCCTTCTGGAAAAGCATGCAACTCTGCTTAGAGGCTGGTATTTCTACCTCATTTTTTTTTTCCAAAGTCCATATAGAACTTCATATCATCATGGAAGGTTAAAATAACTACCACCTCAGTAAAAGCACTTCAGCAGAAAGCTATATGAAGCTACCATCTCTTTGAGGGGCATGGGATGTGCCACTTTCACTAAGATGGTTTCACTTAAAGAATTTCAATGCACTGGCTCAATAAATCACTTTTCAATGGTGATAACTTCAACTATAACTCTTCTTGCAAGCATATGTTTTATTAAAGGCTGTTACCATCTAGAGACCACCTACTGGCTTCTGTCTGTATAGTTTCAGGACTAGAAAACAATTTTTTTCTCTTGGTTGATGATCTTCACTTGCAAGAGGTAAATGTGCCATGAGTGAATATGACTTTCAGTCTACCAGCCTCTTCCCAAAGCAAACACAAGAGCACAAACAACTCCTGTTGTCTGCTTCCCTGCCCAGTGGCGCTTCCCTTTGTAAGGGGGAAACACAGCTGCCCTGACCAAACCATTCTCACAAATGCCAGAGCGGGTTGGAATTTTCCTAACAAAAAAGGCCTCCATTTCAGCCTGCCTTCCTTGCTCCATTAAGCCATGACACAAACATGGGGCATGGCCAACCTCCAGCCAAACCTTGGCAGGGGCAGCTCTGCCTCTGGCGTGCGGGGAGGCATTTCAGAGGTCAGCCTACCCCTTCCCCGCTGCTCCTCTCCCTGGCATCCTTGAGAAGACAATCTAAGGCCCCCAGTAGCCTTGTTCCCCCACCATTCCCATCCTGGCCTCTGCACTGGCTGGGGTCCTGGGGCAGCCACCTTCATGCCCCTCTCTAACTCTAAGCTGGCCCAAGCCCCATCATCCAGGGTGGCTCCTGAAAAGGCTGGTCCTGGAAGGATTCCGCCACCTTTTGACTTACTTATTTTAATCGAACACTGGGAGGCTCTGGCTGTTTTCTTGATGTAAAACATATTTACATAGTGGAATGGAAAATGCAGGTTTCTCATTCAGGTCTGTTGCACATACCCCCTATTAAATCCATCCCCTCTTCAGCTCTGTTGTCACTTCACAGTTAACAACATTTTTTCTCCTTGTGCCTGGACAGAATGTAATTATCAGAAGTAATAATACCGTTTACTGAGCTTGCAGTTAGCACCAATGGTGGTGGCATTTCTCCTGCTTTAGGCAGGACATGCTAGCTATTGTTTTTTAATGTCAGGGAATACAAGTTGTGTGTTTCCATACTATTGGTTCAATTGTCAGTCTGGTCAATTTGAAGAGACAGGAATTTATTATTTTAATACCCCAAACCTGATTTCTGCCCGCTATTTCAGGGCAAGACAAAAAGACATTGAAAGACAAGGAGAAGGACAGAGCCACCCGACAAAATAAACCAAATTATCTATAAATACAACTGAATGTGAATGTTTTTAACCTGTAAGCATCCCTTAGGATAAGTTAAATATGCTAGAAGGTGATTGACAATTTTCATCAGTCCTGAAGACTGAATACTTTAAATGCAGGGTTTATCCTCATCTAATACAAAGTGCTGAGTACAAAATCTTAAACAAACACTGTCAAATTTAAATCTGTCTGCACAAAAGCTGAAACCGAGGAACCTGTTTAACCCAGGTGGACCTGCACACTCCCTGACTGCAGTGCCATTCTGATTACTGGTCACAGGAGCAGGAAAATCTACTCCAACTGCAAAGAAAAAAAAAGGATAGGGCATGTTAAATTCATCTGTAAAAATGCCAAGAACATCTCATTACAGCAAACTACTGTGTTAGTGGGAGATAAGTCCAGATCTCTATGCATCTCAGTACTCACCGTTTTGCCAAAGAATTGATTAAGAGTCTGATGAACCCTACTGTCATTTACAGAAAGCCTCAGAAAAGCTTTAGGATAAACAGAAAAGTAGCACAGAAGATCGTTCAACTTGGGATGGCATCTACATGCACACGGGCAGGCTGGCTGAGCTCCAGAATCAGTTGATGCTGAGGAAGCTCATGGAGATCTGCTTCCTCCAATGTTCCAGACCATTCTACATTATATGAGCTGTTATTCTATCCCCATGAACCAGTCCTTTTCAAAAGCCCTAGCATAAGCCAGTCATTTCATCTGTGCTTCCCAGCAATATTCACAGAAATTAATTTCCATGAATAATCTGCTAATTAATCCTGGGAGTGCCTTATATAGGCATTCTATAACATCAGCATCACTGTCATCAGCCAGTGACAAATTAATTAAATCTTGCACTGCTTTGTTTTGGTTTGGTTTTTGTGTTAGTTTTTTTGGTGTGTGTTTTGGTTTTGGTTTTTTTTGGTGGGGTTTTCTTTTGTTCATTTGTTTGTTTTTCATAAAATTGTAAAATTCTGAAGATTCAGAACATACTGAGTTTTCATTATGCCTTCTCTGTCTTTCTCATACACACAGGACCCTTGCGACTCTCACACTATTTTCTTACAGTCAAAACAGCTCTGCCTACACCTCCGCAGTGCCCGTAGCATCAACAGTGGTAAAGCCAGATTTCACTGGTCTTGTGCTGTGATTTAATATGAAATTGAGAGTTTAGTAATAATTAATCCAACTACTTATTAGGCTAAGATTATACATTTAGTTTTGAACTTCATGACAGCTTGCTTAAACACGGCCTATATTTTTTACTGCAAAATACTGACAGTCTTATATAAAACCACATCTAGTACAGACAGTTACTCCTTCTGTTAATGATAAAGGCTAGAAATAAGCTGGATGAGCTCTCCAAATAAAGATAATTGCTTTTTTTGCCAGATGTCATTCTCAGAAGAAACTCTGACTGTGCCCTTTCTGCCCCTTTCTTCCCTACCAAACTGACGTTCTTTATAATCTAGCTATGATTAGCAAGAAATAGCTAATTTCCACAGATACGCTTTGGACAAATGTTCTGGAAAGGATGTTTGCAATCATCCAGTTCCTCCTATACCACTGAAGTGCTCTGTTTTTGTTGACAATGAGGTACAAGACTGCTGGTCAGATTCCTTTCAGGAGATGAAACAAATTGCAGACAGCTTAACCTCCTGTAAATAAAGATATGAAATTTGGCTTACTCATTTTCTGTCCAGACTACTAAAGTACACTGAAAGAGCAAGTCAGTTTTAGGAGAGACATAAATAAGCCACTACTAGGTTAAAATCATGCTGGTGTAGGACACTTTATCAATGTCTTCCCAAAGCACAATCACAAACAACACTGTTTGTGTTTTTGGCTTCTGGACAAAATACTCTGTTCTTCCATCCAATTTTCATAAAAACACATCAAAAAGCTTGATAAATTTTTATGAGGATCAGACGATGCCTCAATATGAAAAGTGACTTATGTGCACATCTCTAATACGGGTAATATCTCAGACAACATTAACTTTAAAGCACACATTTAATGAATATAATTACTGCTTAAATAACTATAATAACAGAAGTATAAAACATTTATCTGATTATGAGATTTCACTGAAGCCAATAAAGCTTGTCTTTTTCGTTTCACAACATGTCACTACATTTTTCTTCAGTTTTTAATCCAGATGCAATCTGGCATGACAAAAATTGCTGGCTTCCCAGACACAGTCTGATAAGCCAAATTCCATGCTGATTCAAAGCCTACTTCAGAGGGAGCATGTGGATTTCAAAGACAGCATACAACAGTTGCTGCTGTTGAGAAACTTCTAAAGACAGATGAATCACCATAGCCAAAATAAAACTGCAGATTACTGGGATTTCTTTTATGGAGCAAGGATCTCACTCATTTCCATCTTTGATTCATCTACTGCACGTGCTTTTCTGTTTGTTTTCTTTCTGATATTACATTAATTCATAGTGGTCAGTCCCTGCTTTAATTGCTGCTATATCAAACAATGTCACTACTATGCACAAAGCACATTCCACTGAAAAATATATTAGAAGATTTAAAAAAATAACAACACAAGCTTCAAAGTCACACAATTTTTCTGTGTGGAACCAATGCTCCTCATGCTGCTTTACTTCCATTCCTGATAATGTAAGGTGTGAGATTTCGTGTGGGGTTTTTTTGGTTTGGGGTTGTTTTTTTGTTTTAAAATAACATTTCCATTTTTGTTGGCACAGTCTGGTTTATAGTTCTTCGCTCTATTTCAAATGCAGCAGAACAATAAAACAGATTAAGAGTCATACTCTGCACCTCTCTATTTCAATAGTGAAACTGAGATGCACTGCCACTGGTGCCAAGAGAATTACTCAGATTCAGATATACAAGAATAAAAGAGAGAATAATCTAAATATAAATTTGGACAAAAATCAGGCTTATATTCACATAAAAGCTTCTGATAATATTGCAATTGACAAAGCACATTTAGTTATATATGTATGGGTACAGATAAATCTGTATATATGCTATGCTTGTAGTTGCAAAAACGTGAATAGAGACAGAGATGAAACCTATTTAACTCTCTTAAGAAAAGAAAGCAAGTGGGGAAGTCAAATTGGAATATATAACATTTTCACAAAATTCACTCTGGGCAGAAGAACAGCTTGGATTAAATCTTCATTCAAGGTCACTTCCAACCCAAGCCATTCTATGATTTTTCTCTACACACATGGTCTGTGTAGGCTTACTGTGTTGGCTGCTGATGAACAGAGAACAAGCCCGGAGTATAGAAGTCTATAGGAGCTAAAAAAAATGGGAGGCAATAAAAAAAAGTCAAAACTGGTATTTCCAGTATCTATAACAAAATATCCCAACAACACACACTGAATCTTCCTTCAAATTCTCAGACACGGAGTCATATCACTCAGCTTAATCCTTAAGAAAACAGGGCAATAGAGAAGAGCAAAGTGCAAAAGTGCCACCTTAGGGGAGGGGAGAGGGAGAGCAGGAAAAAAAAAGATTATAGTACTCTGAAGTCCTGGAATAGTAATTCAGTATCATGTCAGATGAAGCAGACGATAGCACAGCAGCTGATGTAGTTAGTGAGCACACAAACCCAGGAATAACCTATCTTTTTGTCTACCCTTCCCTCTATCATCTTCAGAGAAGCAACATCTTCTAGTGACTTTGAGAAAAAGGAATCACTTAAATCATCCCAGGGGACTTCTCCAATGAACTAAGGGTGCTCATGGCAGGGGAATCACTCTTAACTAACCTTCCCATTAGGGGACTTGGTATTGGAAGGCATAAAACATGTCCTGGAGATTCTTTATGCCAGTTGAAAAGATGACAGTGGTAAAACCTTGACATTTTTCTTCCTTCCTGTCTGGTCTGACTACTGCTAGGTACACATGTACATGCTGGAAATCAATATGAGGAAGGAAATTTGTTCAAAAGGGTGTAGAGGGGAGACAAGTTACAGAAACTGGGAAGTTACAGTCTGATCACATTTTGAGCCTTTAAGACTATGTCTAAGAACTACCATACAATTTATGAAGAAGAGCTGTGTCCCTCCCAGAAGGCACTCTCTCTAAGTGCCTCATTGTCCAAGTTGGACACAGTCCAGCTGGACATTAGACCTTTATCTTCTCCCTGTAGTGTATGTAATCTAAATGTGATGCTTTTATGTACCACCTAAAATTTTCAAAATAATCTGAAAAATTTTCAACTCCAGCACAAAAGGGGAAAAATTATCTGTCCAAGGCAGCTTCTCAACCTTCACGTGCTCTCAGTGCAAACCAGTCAAAACTGGGCACATCTACACGCAACAGAAAGTAAGACAGAGATACCCAAGCTAACCTTCAACGCACCAGCAGCAACACTGCCAGCAATATAAAGTCATGAGCATAATGCTCAAGGCCATGCGGAGAGACAGGGACTAGCAGACCCAGAGCACCCCTGTAACAAAACCACTCTGTAAAAGCAAGCAACGCTGGCTGTGGGCATGGTGCCCACATAAACACACCTATTCTTAGACACAGCCTTAATTCGCCTGTAGGTGGAGCTCAAGAATACGTATATAGTTCCTGCATTTTGTCTCCCACACTCAACTTAGGGTGCTCTCTAGGAACTTCACAAGCCTTACATCAAAAGATAACACAGACGTTTTTAACAGAAGTCAATGCTAAAACCACAGAAGAGTATGCTCAGAATCATGCACACCTGCCTGAAAAGATGTACTGTTATCTTAAATTTTATAATACTTCATAACTTTAATTACCTATCCTGTT
Organism: Chaetura pelagica; assembly: GCF_000747805.2. Lineage (NCBI taxonomy): Eukaryota > Metazoa > Chordata > Aves > Apodiformes > Apodidae > Chaetura > Chaetura pelagica. The sequence goes on from NW_009952990.1 coordinate 6,918,939, forward strand.
AATCTATTCACAGAAGCAAATCTCCCAGGAACACCTTTCTTCCCTTGTTCCCAGATAGATTCAGGCCCTTATCTGAAAGTCAGGGGGAAACAGCTCATAAGTGTGTCCTCCCAACGACCTAACACCCCAAGCATTACCAGCTAAGTCTCCCTTTTCATTTCTCTTGAATTCACAGCAGCAAAACTGTGCTCTTCAGAGGGTGTTGTACTGTGAGCAGAAACAGATAAGCATCTCTTTTTGAATTTGCATTATTCCATGATACCGGATAGGAGGAGAGACACTAGAAACATTAGCTCCTTCATATGACATGCTTTCTCATTGAGAAGTAAGCTTTTACTAATCCACTCTTGTTCATTGCAGATATTAAACTTCTTTCAAATCTGAAGAGGTTAATTGTTTTAGTGTTTACACATGCAAAATAAAAATTGTGACATGCTGGAGGCTTCCTATAGAGTTTCACAGATAGTCTGTTAAATATTTCAAATTACAATGATAAAAACAAATTTCTCTTAGTAATAAGAAAATACATCTCAAATTCTGCTCCAGGTTATACCCACTGTCATCTTTCAAGAATGGAGCCAAATACTGCTCCAAGTTACTACTCTGCAATGCTATCTGAACATAACTGGGAACAAAATTTAATGAGTGTGCTAAAAATGTAACTTCACAAGGTAGGTAAGCCAAGATCATATTTCCGAAGGCAGGATCAGCCAGCTGTAATCTAGAGGAATGCTGCACATTGACAGTTTTGAACTTCGTAAGGCAAATATGGCTAGAGTGCTTCCACCTGAGAAAACTTATCATATGCGATATTCCTATTAATTTAATAACACCATTTAAGATGCAGAGCCAATATGCAACTGGTTCAATTTAAAAAGAGTTAATCTATACTAAAGCCATTACTGGGTGTAAAGGGATTCTGGATTTACATCAACATAAATAATACCAAGGCATGTCTCCTGTTCAGGTTCTTGCAGGGCAGATGGCTGCATTACATATTTTTATTCTAACAGAATGCCTGAAATGATTCACTAAACTAGTGTCCACTAGGGATTAGTGGGCATATGCATGATGACATTTGGATGGTATATATGTTCAGGAGTGTTATTTTAAGTAGTACTTGAAAAAATTAGGAAGCAGAAAAGCCCCCAACAAAACAAAGCATGGAATTTATGCAAATATTACAATTATGGGAATGCTGTGATATTGCCCTTTGTCACTTAAGAGGTAAGAACTCCAGGGATTCTGGTAACCTTTTTGAGCTAATAGTTTAAGTCTACTTTTGAGTTTGTACAGGCTAGGACAAGATAAGCAACAAATGCAATGAAGGCTAAGGAGTGGGTGTAGACCTTGGTAATGAAAGTGTCTGCAGCCATCCCTCAAACCAAGAACAGGAGCGGGCATTGGAAGAAAATGAGCCTGACACACTAGCTGAAATGCTCTCCCCTATGGAATGCTAATGGAAGCACTTATACGTGCAGCCCTTCCTCAAGCCTTTTTTCAGTACAGAAGAGTAGCAGCAGGGCTTCCATTAGCACAGGATGGGGTTCTCCTTTCCAGCTTTCTCAAAATTTGAAACACACACTCATCACTCTGCATTTGTCATGCAAAATTAAATTTTCATGAGTCAAAATGGAGAAACTCAAATTCCAGCCCAGTTACCAGTAACTGAATTAACAATGTATGAATTAGCTCAAAATAAACAGCACCTTCCTCACTGGCTGCAAAAATCTCTCTTCCATGTTAATTCTATTGTAGTCTGTTTGCCACTTTTTTTTAAGGCAATTCCTCTCACCCATTAACTTTATGCATTAAGATTGAGCTGTACTGTCTGTTAAATGTATCAAACTCATCAAACTCAACATGCTTAATGTCGACACTTTAATTTCAACGTTTTCAGTTAAATTATTTTTTAGGTGGAAAACAAGCAAAGACAAATATCATAGACTCAGATGCTGGAATCTCAGGTCTAAATGCCTGACCATTGTTTCAACAAGTGAGACAGGATTTAAAACTATTTTAAACTGGGAAGATAGAAAACCTAAAGGTGGGGTATCCCATACCCTACCAAGCAGCCCCCACCACAGACCAAGCTACTTCTTCCCGAGCTGAAATTCACATACTATCTGAAAAGGGAAATCCATTGACATTCAGACATCATATAAATGCAAAAACCATGGAATATATATACATACACACACATATGGGGTTTTGGGTTGGTTTTTTTTGTGGGTTGGTTGTTTGTTTGTTTTCCTGAGAGAAACAGAATTTAGAATCCTTGGAGGATGAGGTAAAATATCAGCTGTATCCCCCAGCTGGCCAGAACCTGCCTTTACGTTGTAGGCAATGGCAGACGTTCAGAGACTGGCTCTTTCATCCTGGTGCTTTGCTTGTCCCGTGTTCTACCAAAACACACGGATATGAGAAGGGGAAAAATAATAAAAAAAATAAAATCCTCACATTCATCCAGCCAGCAAAGCTCTACTATGTTTTCATCAAGCTCAAGAGAAAAGGGTATTCAAAATGAATCATCAGAGTATTCCTCAATAAATGGCTGCAATTGATCTGGAAATCAGAGTTGGAGATGTATTAATTGATGTTAATGAGTATGTTTTAACATTATTTAAATTGCTAAGGGTAGCTGTAATTTGCCTCTCAAAGCATCCTGACAATGAGCTACAATAAATCAAGTTAAATACACTAAGTGAGCTGCAGTATCAGGTGGCATTGTTTTAACATTTACTGCAATAATTTGAATGACAGGAGCAACTGACCAGAAAAACTATGTGGAGTTGAATAGGCCTTGAACAGCAAAATAGTATTTTTTCATCAACCACTGACACATCACAGCCATTGCTTCTATTTCATCCCATGTCCAACAGCATCAGATTGAGGAAAGAGAATAAACAAACAAAACAAAACAAAAAAACACACAAAGAAAAAATTAGACTGTGGTTCCCCTCCCCTCCTAATTCTGCAGCAGTCAGTTGCACTAGGCAACATGTCACATTTTCTTTTCTTCAGGGAGCATGCTTCTTTATCTAAAGTAATTCAAAACAACAAAATCTTTATAACTTGGAATTTAGGTGGAATTGAGAACTTTTTTCTTTTTCAGAATAAAGAAGAGCAAAATAAGCATTTGAAAAAATCCCATTCTTGAAAACATTAAACAGAAAGCTCACTAGCTTTATTAGCTTCTTCAGTTTACAACATTAATCTGATCAAGGGACACTTCCAATAGTCACGCCATCATGAGCCTGTCATGGTTTGACTCAGGATTGGCAATTAAACCTTTACAGGATTCACTTGGATCGTCTTTCATTTATATTAGAAATTAGGAGGAAAAGAACATTCACTAACTATGGAAAAAGATAGCACTCAGTACATCTAAAAAAACAAGTTGCAAAAGATTTCAAACCAAAATATTTTTCTTAAGCTAACACACCTGCTCAGGAAACAAAAAAATACAGGAACTAAAGCAGAACCAGGTACCTGATGCACAAGCACTGCTGGGAGAGTGACTTAATGTTGTAAGGACACTCATTGACTTCAGTGGGAATTGTGGTTCTAAGCACCACTGAACATTAAACTATTTCCAATTAGCAATAATTTCTGGAGAGGGAGTTTGCAAGAGGTCCCAAGTCCCTGAAATATGCTCCAGCTGAATTCAAAGTGCAGCAGATATGGGAGCACCAGGTACCACTATCACATAGTATTTAACATAATGGGACTTTTCTAGTGTCCAGCAGCGCTACTGTGCAGGCTGCTCTTGCAGGCAGCTGGAACAGCTGCTGAACAAGTGGCCTCTAAGAAGTCTTTTTTCGGGTATCACAGTTCCCCTGAGCTGAAAGCTCCCTGTGCTGCTGGCGCGGACAGCAGAGGGGCTTTTCATTCCTGTTTGATGTTGGTCTGGCCTCTGAATTAAAGACAGAATTTGAAGTGTGGGGCCATATGTATCCCCTTTGAACTCAGAGTTGAAATAAGAAATAAAGTCATTTAAGTAATTCCCCTGGAATATAAGCCATTTTCTGCACGAGTTATTAAGTCTTTTCAAGTCACTTGGAGAACACAGCTAGAAGCAAAATCTGTCCTTCTGGGAGATATTTTAATTGCTACTGATGCTGAGAAAGACACTGAAACCTTCTGGGAAAACCAAGAGTTAATGTCTATTGGGAAACACAACACATACCAGAGGAAAAAAAAACCAAAAAACCCACCACGTCATGACAACAGCCATTTGCAGCTACAGATGGCATTTGGGAACAAAAAAAACAGGAGGCAAATACAGTAGTATATAGTAAGTCTATAGTACATATTTCACCTTAACTTATTATCTTTTTCAGATCATTGCGGATACAAATTATGTCTTGGAAAAGCATAAAAGCATAGGAAAAAACACAGTAAGGAATAACTAGCTTTAATTTATATAATAATTAATAAAACAAATTTTGCATTGAGATGGCTTCTTCCAGTACTACCATTTCCAGCAGTAATTGCACACATGTATCCAACAGCAAAATTTTGCTTGAGTATTTGAGCCAAATTAAAGTACAGGGTAATTAATACTGTAAACTAGAGACCTTATTCAGCATCATTTGCACAGTCAAAGCTTCTGCTGAAGCCCCAGGCAATTCTACATAATTAAGACACAAAGAAAGTGGCTTTGGGATTGCATCTGAAGAAATCTGGCTAGAGATGGGCTCTTTTGAACTATGGTAGGTAGTTCTAGGGAATTGCCAGTATCCATCTCCATGACATGCTGCAAATCAGAATGTAGGGTTATGTAAGATCAAGCTAATAGCAGGACAAAGAGTAGGTAGAAGAACTTTGTAAACATTAGAACTCCCTTTTGGGAAAGATCATCCCTTTCCAAGTAGGACAGGATCTTCTGACTTCAAGTCCTAAGAGATGCTACAGTGCTAATGTCTCTGGACCAACGCACATCCCAGTTGTTGCTCTGCCTGCTCCACACTGACACAGATACTGGTCTGTGCCAGTGCCCAGACATGTTACCTCAATGAGCTGGCAAGAAACATTTTTGATTGCTCTTAATTTATTCTGCCTTAGACGTCTACAATGCCCGTGGAAGGATGGTACCACAACATCCAGCAAATAAGTCACCACACCACAAAACCATGGGTTTGCAGCACTAAGGCAGAATAGCACAAGACAGACTCCAATGCAGACATGTGAAGCATTGCTGCTCCCTTTCCTAATCTCACATCTTCACAAGCATCCCTTCTCAACACCTTAAATTTGCTCTAAGTGCTTGACTGACAACAATAAACTACCTCCATCTGCTAAAACAAAAATTAAAAATGGTGAGGATTTAAAAAAAAAAAAAAAGCAAAATCAAACAAAAAAAGATTGTTGATTTTGTTGGCAAAGTGTGCTGGCTGACCAGTAATTAAACAGAGTCAAAGGGAGAAGGCAAGATTACATAGCCACAGTTTTGGTTGGAAGGGGGACAGGGTTACCAGTTTAGGTGACAACCAGCTGTTAGCTTAGGTCTGTAAGGTTTTGCAACCTCAGAAGCTATTTCTAACAGTGGGAGCTGCTTTTGAGCAATACTGTTGAAAACACACCCAAAAAAATATTAGGAGGTTGTTTATCCTTTGCACAACAAGCAAAGATATGATCTCTTACCCCCTCAGGGCACTTTTACAGAGCATGCTTTCTCCTGCTGCATCTTTCCCT
>NW_009952990.1:6924647-6959212 GCF_000747805.2 Chaetura pelagica
AAAAAAAGTAATGTCCTTTTAAATAATGTTCTTTTAATTTGAACTATTTCCTTCTCTTTAACGCTGGACATAGAATAAATTAGGGATATCAAATTAATTTCAGATTAAGCACACTTCAATACAACACAGACCAAAATGGGAAAAATAAAGGACATCTTTTTTACCAGTCTGCAAAGGCCGGCTTATTCTTTTATCTGCATGGAGTACATTTGTACAAAAATGGGACAGAGATGTCAAACATGCTCATGTCTCACAAGACATTTAAATGCATCAAAACCCATATCCCTCAAGCTAAGCACTTTTCTATCTAATTAATTTTCAACAGATGAGGCATATAAGTAATTTCAGATCTTTAAGAATTTGGATTAATTAAAACAGGTGAAGTACTGTATATAAACAGTAATTTATAATTGAGATTTTTATGTAAAGACTTGCAAAGTTTAGCTATGCATAAGAAAAAGGTAAAAAGGTGAGTGGAAAGTGAACAAAAGTTTAGAGTTGACAGCACAGTCACACATTTGTCTAGGCACTTCCCAATGGAATGCAGAGACATCAGGAGAAGTTCAGATTGGACATTAGGAAAACGTTCTTCGTCAAGAGGTTAGCTGGTGCCCAAAAAGTCTCCCCAAAGGAGGTGATCATGGCACTAGGCTTATCAGAGTTCAATAAAGCATGATGCTTTTTGTCTTATGGTTTAGTTTTAGGCAGTCTGGCAAAGAGCAGGGATTTGGATTTGATGAATCATATGGGTTGCTTCCAACTGAGATATTCTATGATTCTGTATTTGCTGAAGTCAGTGGAAGTTCTGATGCAGGATTTTTGTTACTGCCATTAATATAATTATATTGAAAACACAGAGGTATTAATGAAGAAGTCATTTTTGTATTAAGAAAGTTGACTAGAACTGTGACATTTGCTAAACTTGGACAAATTGTCTATATAGTCACCAAAGGAATTAAATTCAGCACAAAGAAGAAAAAGTCATGGTACTTCTCATGTAAGAGACATTCAAGAGGAAATTTACATCACATGAAAAAGAGGAATCCAAAAGTTCTAACTATAATGTTTGACTAACCCCAGTTTTTTAATCAAATCTGAAGAAAAAAATTATCTATAGATCTCACTAGATGAAAGAGATAGCCCGACTAAGTAAAAACTAGGAAAGCAACTTTATTTTTCACTGATTCTTTGCTAGTACAGCTTGCAATATATCAGCTGAATATATGGGTGACCATATTTTAATACTTGGAACAAAATGTGCACATATGTACACAAACACTTAAAAGAAAACTTACAAGACACAGTAATTACATCAGTGTGTGATGAACTCGTTTAAATAGGTCTGAGTATTTATGAGAGAAACACCTCAAAATGGAATAAAAGGGTTGCTGGCAAAGCAATAATCAGTCTTATTGTGTCTGATTACACTTGCATAATAAATGAGCAAAAATCAGAAATCAACAGGCAAAAGACAAGTGACAAAAATTCCTAGCACAGAGGCAATAAAGAGGGCAAGAGAAAAGGAAAGCATATGTAACACTTATGAAAAATAAAGCTTCCTAGGATGTGCTTAATGGCACTGAAAAGAAAGATAAAGATGAGAAATAATTTTAGAACACAGAGAAATAGAATCACCCTAGAAATGTGACTAGAAAGGCCACCCTTGGTGTTATTTTCTTCTAAGAGGCAAAGTCCGGGTCCTGCTGCCAACTGATGCATAGACTTCATTCCCTTTGAAGTTAATTATAGTTGTGCACATTACAACAGCTCCTGTTCTGTTAATGGTTCTCATATCCATTTCCAAGAAGCATTGTTCTCCTCTAGTTTGCTCTGATAAAAAAGTGTCAGATTAAGAAAAAAGAAAAAAAAAAAGAATGAGCTCTTAGAGCAGGTAATTGACTCAGTGTAATGGGCCCCACGCTTGCATTCAAAAAGATAGCAGTTGTGGTCTAAAGGTAAACTGGTAAACATTTCGTATTTGGAGTCTAAAGTAGAATACAACCTGTTACTTATCAAACTAAGCACACCCAAAAAGTATTTATCTAGAAGAGAGCCATGGTCCTACATGTGGAGATTAATTTATGCCTCTTTGTATTGTGTAAAAACGCCATGCCAGGGTAGGACATGCATACCTAGAGTGTTTATGGAAATGATATGTTTGTTTTGCAGGGGGAAGATTACGGGCATTTGTCAGAACCTCTGCATAAACAAATGCTTCTGCTGCTTATTTCTGGGAAGAGAGTATACATTCTGAATTCCTACACCACTTGATGACAATGGGATCAACTTGACAAATGCCTGGTAGTGTACACAGACGAACACAAATAACTATGACGAGCTGTGCTATTGCAATATAAATGTATGAATTAAAAAAATCTTAAAATACCAGATTATTTAAGAGACATTAACCAAGCAGGTAACTTATCCAAGCTGATGGATACAATATGCTAATCAAACCAGTATCTCAGTGAGAGACTGACCATTAACTAGAGACTCATCATCAGAAGAAACAAACTCTTGAGTAAGAGCACTGTTTAGAATCTCAAAAGAAAACCTTTAGACAATATTCATATTTCTGTTTTGATTGCAGCTACCAGCACCAGTCAGGAATCTGTTTTATTGAGCAAGATGCAGTACTATATGCATGTGAGAATAAAAAAAAACTCTCTCTTGGCCAAAGACATTTTTGTTACTCTCTGCAATAAAAAAAATAAATTAATCAGAGCTCCTGCCACAGAACAGATTTCTTCTTCATCTGAACAGAGAAAAGACAAAAGTTTGAATAGTGAACATTTTTGAAATGGTTTAAACACAAAAAAAGCTGCACTCTAATGCTGCTGCTTCCAAGGCAAAAAATTTAGCACTCCTTGCATGTCCTTGTTGCCCATTTTCTTTGATTCTTTGATTTGTTCCGAAGAGGGCTACCGAATACAAGTTGTTAATGAATACTCCTTAAAGACCACTGACCGCTTTCTATCTTTATGCATGAATTTCAGTTCCTCCTGAAACTGGTGAAACCCTTCATTCTCTCAAGCTTATTCTCCACTCCCATTCACTGCAGGAATAACCTGAAGCATTTTTTCATCCCAATCGTGCAAGAGAAGTAGAGCCACAGAAGACTCCTAAAGTTTTTCTAAATGTTACTTTGAGCTCTCTTGCAGTCAAAAAACCTTACACCCTAGCACGCAGAGAATAAAGCACAGGCAGCAAGGCAGACCAGCTGTCGTGGGACAACAATCCTGTAGACTGCTCAATGGTGGCAACTGCTCCCACTTAGGAAGAATAAGACACAAAATAAATTAACTGTATTAGCAACATATGAAGCCCTGAACAGTGCCGACCCCACATCTTGTGGTACTCCTAACCAATCTAGGAGAAGAGGTCACTGACCTGCATACCTCTCCTCTGCAAAAGGCTACCTTCTTCACAGCAGACATACCTGAGCAGGACACATATCAGTCATCTCATAATGTTTATTCACACTGAAAGCAGCAAGAGTTTTCTCTAGACCACTGGTTGATAGATTGCAGCACCTAGGAACTGGATGTAAGTGAATTGTCTCTCATATAACGTTGGCATCAGGGAACCTCCAGGAAAAAGCCACAGTGGGCAGCTATGACTAATTATTATGACTCTTCCAGCTATATCAGTTGCTAAGTGCAAGTCATGGATTCCTCACCAGATGAATTACCTGAGCCACAAATGGTGTTTAGTAGCAAAGTCCCTCCAATAATTTATAATTAAGACAAATGATCCCTGATGAACACTAACATGAAAGTGTCTAGCTCCTTCCACTTTATTTAAAATGGCCATAGACACCATGCAAAAGCTGAAGAAAAAAGCTAGTTACCAGCAACAGAAGAAATTGAACAAAAGATAACAGTCATGGAGGACTCCCAGACAAAATGTTAGAGAAAATTCCAGTTCTTAGGCATTGAAAAACCCATCTGTATATTAATGTTTTATTGTTTGAGATAAAAGCCAATATTTAATTTACCAGAACTGCTGAGGGAACAGAAAGATACAGTACGAATTAAGCACTAGGGCTTATTGGTTAAAATATTTTGATGCTGTGCAGCAAACTTACTTTAGAAAGCATGGACACTTAACCTGGCTTCAGTTCATATAATTCTTAGCATCAGACTTGATATAGGGACCAGTGATTCACTATTGCTACTGAAAAAAAGTCAGGAAAAATTATTTCGGGCACCTTTTGTTACAGAAAGGGAGCACGCACTCCTCTTGTAAGTCTAGGTCTTGCCCTTAGACCTAGAGGACTTCAGATAAAAGCAGCAAGATATTCTGTATCAGTCTAAAAATGATGTAAACTTCAGAAGACGGGAGAAAATTAAGAAACTCATGAAAGCACAGAATGTTTGACAGAAGAGAATTATAAACTGCAGTATAAATGTTTTGGTATTTTTCCTTATCGTGAACTCAGAAAAAAAAAAAAAAGCTACAATTAGACAACAGACAAGAATTTTAAAATTAAATTATGACTTGGAAAAGGCTGGGTCATACCCCACTCTGCTGTGTCAAACTCACATTTACTAAAATTCAAAAGTTTACGCTTGAAAAAGGATTACTAGGACACTTAGAAGCCTTAGTTATCTTTTCAGCATCAAAGATGTTGAAGTTGTTGTGTTCCCTGTATTTACCCAAAGGCTGAACATACTGGAAATCAATGATTAAAAATGATACTTTGCAGTCAAAATCCTTTATACTGCTTTTTATCTTAAAAAGAAAGAAGCAATGGAAGTCATGGCACAAATACACACGTTCCTATGGGTCTCTCTCAGATGTTGCCTCTGAAGTCCTCTTGAAAGTGAAAACGGAAAAAGATTCAAACACGCTATTCACCTGCTGTCTTTCCCACTACTTATGATCCCTTAGTCATCGTACCCAGTGAAAAAAAAAAATTAAATTAAATAAGCTTTCAGGCTGTGCTGACCTGAGCTGTGACAGTGAATCACAGACACGTAACCATCTGTTGGATCTCAGGTTCCTCTGCTTATGCCATTCCTGAGCTGCTAGAGAAGGCTACCTCCCAGTCCAGCTTTTTCTAGGCACATGCAGAGCCTTTGAGTTTTTACCTAATCCTCCCCGAGATCCCTCGGAGCCAAACATGTGTCCTATACTCAGCAGCACTTCAGTTTCAAAACTGCAGGAAGTTGGAAAACAATGCTCCCTTTCACAAATAAAGTATACATTTTTTTAAACTTATCCAAAAGCCACAGTGTAAAGCCTCGAGGCTTTGTTATTTAATGTTAAAGATAGGAAGCCTGTTTGTCAAGCTTTGTATCAATTACAAACTCAGTTTTCACTAATCCTTGCTTATTTGTGAGCAAAAGTAAATGCCTTTTCAACATTATAATCACCCATCGAGTTTGCTGCTTATGCTAAAACTGGATTCTTCAGAGGATCACAAACATTCCTGATTACTAAGTAAATCAAATACAACTCCAGATAAGATCTCTGCAGCTTAGCTCCATTTGTCCTCAGGCACAAGTCTTCTCAATATAAAACTTAAGAGCTTCCAACCTAATATACTACTGAATGTATGACACTCTAGTTCTAAACCCCCCCCCCTTCTCAACAAGTAGAAATAAAGGCAAAAAGTAATTATGTCAGAATTTTTGTGCTCTATTTACACTTCTTTATTGTCTGCTCAGAGCTGCTATAGTGTGAAACACAGTAAATATGAAAGTAGCTGCATCTGTGAGAGGCTTAGGCACATCATCAAGCCAAATGTGTAAGAGCATGATCTAAGCTACAAGTATTACAGCAGATACTTTTCTTATCAACAGGCATTAAAACAGAACAGCTCCACAGAATGAAGAGGACTGTGCATGAGAGAGGGAGATTATGAGATTATGAAAAAGAGAAAAAATAGGGAGCATTGTTTTTACAACAGACAACTACATGGTTGTCACCTTTTACCCTTCATGGTCTGTTGCAAAATTTTCTTTTTAAAGTTCCTCTTATAGTTTCAACTGGGAAGCTCAATTCCACAACCGGTAATGTTTTTTAAAGAAACAAATTAATTTACCCCCAAATCATCCCACACAAGAAACTGTCTATCCACGTTTTTCGCTGCAAAGGAACCGCGAGTGTAAGGATTAAGATTCTCAAAATAACACTGATGGCATTAGTAGGAAATGAACCCCGACTTTTAAGTCAGCCTGTTGTGTCATGATTACTGAATCATCCCCCTCTCTCCCTGACATATCTGAATGTTAAAAGGGGACCACAGGAGTGTTGGATTTTATTTTTTTTTTTAAAGAGAGTACATAAAATCAGAAGCATGCTCATCCTTCAGTCCCCGTTCACTCTTCGCTATATGAAAGTCTTACCCTCGTGCTGCACAACAGAAGTGACAAAAGCCACAAAGCAACAGAAAGCAAGGCCTGCAGTGTTGCTGCATTTAAAGCTTATTAATGAAATTAGTTTCCACAAAACCAAAGGGATGACTTTACTGGCCAAACCAGAAAATGTGTGTGTGTGCATGCAGAGTGGGTATATGCAAAGCTGAGACAGCAGAAGGATGAGAGCATGATTCCATTTTTACATGGAGTAACTGCTGTAAGTGTATGAGATTCAGTGGAGGGCTCTTGATTTCATACTACCAGTCAATCTAAACAGAGTTCCAGCTACTAATAACATCAGCTCTCATAATTGCTTTTAAGTGTTTATGAGTCCACAGGCCATCTGCAAACAGGCTTATTTTGAGGTGTAAAAATATGCATATTTTCATTCAGTCATAGTATTTTAAAAACTACTGGAGTGAATTCTCAGCTGAAACAAGCTATCCATTCATGTCAGTAGAGCTGCCTCCTCTTGTTTATATATTTTCAATTGATCCTGTCAGAGACATTGGCAACTATTGCTTTTAAAAGACAAGCATCTGAAACTTTTTATGTTTTCATTTACCTTAAATTTTAAAAAAGGTAAGCCCAACCTCCACACCTCAGTCCTTAAAACAAAACCCCAAACAATCCACTACACAAAACCAAGAACCTTAATAATGTCAGGATACTGGTATTTCCTCCTCTTCTGTTAAGAATCTAAGTTGCCTTGTTCTGCCCCAGAAAGAAGAATAATTAATTTTATTTGAAATATCTTGTGAATTTTTTGTAAGGTCAAGGATCTCACCAATCATGCTTCCATGACAAATGTGGGGGGGTGGTGTGGGAAGAAAAGAAACCTTGAATGGATTTGATGAATAAACTAGCTAAGGCAAGATTCCTTTGTAAGCTTCCCGCTAAAGTCAAGGCCATCATAGTCAGTAAATGTTTTTTAAAATTCCGTTGTCCCATTTTTCAGTCATGCCCATTCTAGCTTAAATTTAGAACTGACCAAACACAACCAAATCCCCATTTTGCTTGGTCACATCCAAAGCCAGAAAAAAAAAAAAAAGTGTAAAAGTTCCATTCTGGGAAGGAGAAACTTTTTAATTTCCTGGCTTGGTAGCACTTCATTATGCAGCTGCCTTGCAGTACCACCTGAAGATGTTTTCACTACTGTAAGCTGGTACTTATCCAAGTTGCACAAGAGCTTAAGAGAACAAGGCTCTATAATACTTCACCTTGACCATAGCTAGCAACAGGTAAGATTCCACAACCTTAGGAAAGTAAAAATCCTTAATGGAACTTCAGCTAAATATTCTTTTATTTTCCCACATGAGTTCCAGGATTTTTTCTGGCCACAGCCTCGTGTGTGGCAGCACTGCCTGAAGAAGTTCTGACAGCCAGGAGTCACTAACCTGGTTGCAGAACTGCAAGGCCAACCTGCTGGCTGTCTAGACAGGCATTTTGTAGCCAAGGACAAGGATGGTTTGGGATGGAGAGAGACATTTGAGATTTCACAGCCATTGTTTCTCTTGATAATTACTGGAGGCAGTTATATCTTTATAAAATATGGTAGTTTTAAAAAAATAAAATTACCATGATACATTTAAAACTAAGAGATTAATGAATAATTCATTAGTATACAGATGGTGTAAATGCATCCTTGCTCTTGAAGTAGATTAACTAATAACTGAAATAAAGAATTTTTTAAAAATGCAGATGACTTTTCCACTTGCAATCATGTTTTATTCACGTCGTATGATATTTATAGCTGAGTTCAGTGTATAGTAATAAATATCTTCATGAAAACAAAGGTAACTAGATTCATTCCATGCTATTAAAGTAGGCTCTAGGCTGTTTTTTAGATACAAAAGCAGTTTTAAAAAAGCCATTCACTCTGGAGAAAAAAAAATAAAATTAAATTAAAAGTCAAACTTGACAGAGGAATCTTTGTTTTCAGCTTTTCACAAAAGCCTTGTTGCCTCTGTGATGCCAATGTAGTCTGCTAGATGCAAAACTAAACAGGATCCTGAAACTGGCCCTAAGGCATAAAGTTTTAAAATGTCAGACACGTGTTATTTTAAAGAGCTAGACCCCTCCTCCCCTGAAGACAAATAGGTCTCTAAGATAATCCAAAGGTTATTCTTTTTTTTCCCTCCAAATCCTACTAGTTTAAATGAAAATGAAAATTTTAAGCAGTTTTGCAACTTTCATAAAATATGGCCCAGTTCTCGGGCAATAAGATCAACCTCCTCCCCTACCCTTTTTTCTTTTAATAGATATTAAAGGTATGGGTTATTTTGGGATAATTGAAATATATGAGATTAACAAAAAACCACAACCATTTTACATTTCCTTCTCTCTTTTCTACGACTTCAGTATCTGAACCTTCCCTTTCTCCCAGTCCAGACTCAGGCAAAAGTGTCCTTTCAGCTGAATGATCTCATGCAAATCAAGTCAATATGAATGTTCAATAAAAGCTCTAAGAGGAGTTTCTGCACTCTCACTCTTGTCACCACAGGAAGGATTAATTAGTTATTTGGCTCTCTGATATTGCTGCAAAGTTATTTCTCTTGAGATCTGTAACTGCATTTCCCAGCTTCCCTGTAAACATCTACAAAATTTCCACAAAATTTAAGCTGAATTTATGATAGTAAGCCTAGAAATGAACCAGTCTGCTCAGGATCACCTAGATATGTTGAAACTATAGCCTTTCAATATCACAAACAATTAATTCCATACAGCATAGTTTCTCAAGTGCAATAAAATTGCAAAACCAGTTGAAACATCATTATGTAGTGAGAGTAAGCTCTTTCAAAAGTATTCAAGATACATACCTTAGGGAAATACAGATCTACTGCTTGATGTACATATGAAATTTCCATTTACCTTTAATTTATTTTTTCCAAGGTGCCCCAGCATATGCACCTCATTTCTGGCAACATAAATTAAACTTTACTCCTATACTTCCAGTGCTGCTTACCCACATTTGACTGAAAACATACATTTGAGACCACATTTCAGGCAATAGTTAACCTGAGATGAAAAAATTCCTTGAAAGAGTTGTCCTTGAAATATCAGGATTCTCATGACTCCTTGGTAGATGTTTTCTTTCTGGCATATATTTCTTGTCTCTTGCAGAACCTGCACCATCTCATGTATGACTCTTTATATAAGTATTTAGATGAAAGAGATGTAAGAGAAAAGACACAGTCACCATCACTCTACTTCAAAAAAATAACAAAAGTTGCAATGGAAACAACTTAGCTTTGTTAACCACCTTTAATTAAAAGTTTATCTTCAAGCTTCTAAGTAAATAACACTGAATGAATTTGTGTTAAACTTTGTCAGAGGTTGTCTTAGGGAGCAGAAACATTTCAATCAAAATGTTAAACAAGTCTTACAAAATTTCCCGATTTATGTATATCCTACCCTATTTCTTGTTTACATTATGATGAAATGGTTTAGCCTCCATTGCTGTTGCACTCCTGCATTTTTGCAGGAAATTACTTTTTTCATTTAAGCAAAAAATAAGAGAATAATTATCCAGCTATTCTTCAAAATACATGTGTGACGAAGAAGACACTAAAAAAGCTGAGTGATCAAACAACGTGATATAAGCATAGAAAAAAAAAAGAAAAAAACAAGCCACACAATTCTGACTTACAGAAGACATTTCTCTGATTGGAGTCTATTTGTTTAAATGTAACCATTTCTAACAATCTTTTCTCTGACTTTTTGGTCCCTCAGATGCTATTTTTACCTTTAGACTTCTGTTCTTTCCAGGAAGTTGAATTAAAAAATAAACAAACATGCTCATGTTTTGAGACATTTTTTCCTCACCTCAAAGTAAGTGGAGTACAGATTTTATTTAAGCTTCTTTTTAGTGGACACTTGTAGTAGTTATGTCAAGTAACTTTAAATTCCATAAACAAATGGCATTGGGACTGAACTGATCTGTCTTGGATGAAGACTGAAAATTAATCTTTACAATATTTATTTTTCTGCCTCAGCTGAGGGCTTGGTTTTGACAGACAGCTTGTAACAGTTTCTGATCTCCAAGATGATTGTCCAGCAAGTCCTGCAAAACTGCAATGTTCTCACTTCTCCTGGGCTGTGCAGTTAAAAGTGTTCCTGGCTTATGCTGGAAACCTGAGATAACATTTGTCATCAGACTGACTACACTAGAGGAAGTGAAATGCAGCTGAGCCACTTAAGTCCACTAATCAAAGTGCCAACACATCCATAATACCAACACAGCATCACTAGTGCTAGTGGAGAATGAGATAATACATTACACATCCTATAACTCAGCAAAATTGAAATATTTCACAAATGAGTAACAACTGAGCTTTATGGAGAGAAGCTCTTACAGTTCAGGTCAAACAACAGCCTTTCAGATATCATGACTGCTTGCATCAAAACATTGCTAGCCATAATATCACCAAGCCTTCACTTGGTAACACCAGGACCCAACTCAGAGAATCCCACAATCAGACTGTAGATGCAAGCACACCTTAGAGAACAGAAGCTATTCTCTACCTGTTTCTCACCAACGCACAAGTGTAGAACTACATAAAAAGAAATTAACAACAACAAAAAAATAAGAAAAGAGAAAAAGGTTGAGATTAAAGCTACAGTTAAACTCAACAGAAATAAAGCTGGTCACTCTTAGAAGCTTTAAGCCTCTCCTTCTTGTCCACCTCCAGAGCAGAAGAGAACCTGTTTAAACAGAACTGACTCAGGACTTTCACAGGGAAGAGGCTAATAACTTACGAACAAAGAACAAAAAAAGCCACCAATGAAGTGCATTTGAATGCACAGTTATTTGGAGACAAAGAAAGATATTAAAACCAGACAAAACATTAATTTGGAAGCTTTAAAATTTCTGTTGCAAGATGGCATTTTTTCTTCAGTGGCTGTGTTCAGGCTGTCTGTCCAGAAGGGACCAGCAAGTGCCCATCTGCTATGGGACCTGGCTGTGCTGTGCATACCACTGTCCTTTCTGCTCAGGCCTGGGCTCTGGTCCTGCACTCTCCCTCCATCCCTCCCTTCCACATGTCCCACCCTTCCTCCCCTCACCCCTAGGAAGGAGACCTAGGCAGAGGAACCAGCAGGAGCTGCAGCAGCACTCTTCATTCTTGCAGGATCCCCAGTTTGGCCAGGCAACCAGGAGAGAGAGGCACCCCAAATGTCAGCCCTTCTGCAGGGCAGCTTCTGTGGCACCAGGATCTGTTGCAAGGGCCAGTGAGTACAGCTTTCATACCACCTCTTGCATAAGATCTGCCCCAAAATGAATAGTTCTTTTTTAGAGAAGGTCAAGCAAAGAAAGGAAAGGCAAAAGTGACAATCACATCTAATTGCTTTAGTTTTCAGAATTTCCTAATGTCCAGCTTGAAGACTCAGAGACAAACACCTACAGACATCACACATGGTATTTATATTATCTGATTCTACATAGGGTAGTATCTTCAGATACTAAAACCACTTTTTAAGTGGTAAAATGTCTCAGCTGAATGTTGCAGATTTTTCATCTCTATAAATATTTTGCAAAACCTGTAAATTGTCTAACTTAATTAGTAGGACAGGAGAAATGTCTCCAATAACTTATTGCTTGGGGTCAAAACACCACAGTGCTTTTATTTCACTGCTCTAGTACACTGTCTAAATCTAACCTGGAACAAAACAGGATAGGAAATGACAGGAAATCTATGATCATAAGCAGCCAAGAAATCGTAGCCAAGAAATCATATCCTAAACAGTACTACCCTGTTGGTAACGCATTGCTTCCTGGGCAGTATCATTATTAAGTGTTGCCTTTTGCCACTACTAACACCACACAAAAGCTACCTGCCAGCAGAACCTCACAAGTAGATATATCCTCAGTACAACATCCAGAAACTACTTCAGGCAAATGAATAGATACAGGCAAATCAATCTCAGAAGGAACTTCATTAGGATGAACTTTGATCTCAGATTTCTGTTTTCAATTGGAGCAACTGCCTTTCCATAACAAGGTTGCTCTGAACAGGGCTGGTACAACAGAGCAGGAATTTGCGTGACCTAACTGTGAATGAGCAACAAATCAGATTCAGTTTCTGCCACCAAAAGCATTTTTAATAGTGTGAATGTTCAAATGCTTCTGCTGGATTTGCAAGCTCTCCCCAAGAGTTTTAGCAATTAGCAACCATCGGTGCTGCCCTACAACCCCACTGCTCTGCTGTGGATGCGACTCTTTTCTCTGCTTCTATGTATTTTCATCCTCTTACTTTAATAAGGGGAAAGCAGTTTTACCAATTAATTTTATAGCCTGATTTGCAATGCTACCCCTGGAGAAAAAGCTGGAAGTTTGCACAAACTGCTAGAAGAGCTTTAATAGCAGTACATTACAATAAACTTATTAAATAGAAGCCTGTGATTGAAGGCTATTGCATAGCTTCTGTTTTCTAGGTAATTAACAATATTGCATGGAGGGACTTACTTGCAATACATTTAAGATTCTAAATGTTCACAAAGTATTCCTCCTCTTCTTACCTGCCCAAACCTAATCAGTTGTTATTGCTAGTCTTTATTACTCGTTAAGCACCTTTCTTGTACTTGTTGCCTGCAGGATCCTTCCTAGCAGACTATAAACAGTATTTGAGTTGTAAGGAGCATAAAGGGGATTCTTTATTCAGGCTAAGGGAGACAGAAAGCCTTTCAGCCTCCTCACCCCTTCAGCACAGCTCTTGCTGCTTCACATCACCAAGCACAGTTCTCCTCCCTCCCCCAACCATGGGCTGGCCTTCACACCCTTAGAAAGGACCAAGGACCACACTGTTCCCTATCAGCAGCAGGATATCAGGCAGATGTGGATCCCATCTGGCCCTGGAAGGGGCCAGCTGTGCTTGCCCTTTCCTTAGAATCACGTCCAGGTGGGTGCAGCCTGGCCAGCACAGCTGAAGGCAGTGTTTGGTAAACATCTACATCAACCCTTTAAGTGATAGTCATCTGTCATGCACTACAGTCCTATATACTCAGATTTTCTTTTTTCCAGTTTATTACCCATATTAATTTATTATGCATACTAGTAAACAAATAATACATTGCATGTAGACAATAAATTTGTATAGAGATATTCAGAGCTTTCTGATCTCTTGGCCATCTTGCTGAACACAAGAAATAGTTTTCAACCCAACATTTATTCAGGTTACAGAACTTTAATTACCAAGAGAAGGTTTATGGGCTTCCATGAACCCAGGTGCTCAGTCCAAGACTGAAGAATCAGACTTAATTCCTTTAAATAATAATAAATTATCAGACATCAACAGTGCTTGTAGGTTTCAGTATCTCATAAAAGGGATATTAGAACCTTTCAAAAGTCTATTTTTTCTCTTTAAATATAATTGCAGGAAACACTTTTGAACATATTAATAATCCTTTAAAAATAAAGCTATTTAGAGAAATACCAAATAAGCTTTAGTTCTTGCAGCTTGAGACTCCGTCAGCCAATGTTGCAGGGATAGGGAGCCCTGTTGTAATCTGTGAGCAGTGCTGCTTGGGAGAGCAGAGCCAGGGAAGCAGCAGAGCCATCAGTCAAGAAGCCATCAGTAGAGATTCAAAGAAGGCAGCAGAGGAGGATTGCTTTAGTTTTAGAAGGAAGAATATTCACTTTGACTTGGGTGGAGCTCACTTACAGTGTACCATAGATATTCTTGTACCTACAGTTGTAAACCAGACTTGGGATTGTTCAAATAACCTGCTGACATTATGGGGTTTTTTCCCTTTATTCCTGCAACTGCTGCTTTCTGCTCATTGTTCCACATGAAGCCCTTAATTCTTGAGGCTCTGATTGAAAGGGGCAAAAAAATAATACTAAAAAAAATCAGTCAAAAAGCTGATCACTCTAAACAGATGAATGTCACAATAAATTAAGTAATACTTAACAAAGTACTCATTCTCTGACAGTCTGTCACACACCAGTACAAGATACACACCTGACTGCAGCAGACTGAAAAATACAGATTGAAAAATGCAAGCCTGAAATTTTCCTTTGACACACAGTTCCCTAAGATTTTCACTTTTCAGAGTTTCTCAGCACAAAAGAAAAGGAAATAACCCTGTATTACACCTTCATCAGAAGATTAAGCAATCTGCTTTGTCATAACCCAGTTAAAATATATCCATGCAGTTCCTCCTTTTGGTTGACAAAGACACACACACATAAAGAAGGGGTAGGCATCTCTCTTTTCCTCCATATGTTTATTTTTTCAGAGTACCCATCTTAAGGCTCCTTCACTTCTTTGCCTCTACCTGCTTCTGCTCCTCTTGGCAATGACTGGTCTTCTTCCCTCCTCACTTTACAGATGCCTCACTTTGGCCTCAAAAAGAATATTAAATTTACCCTCTAGCATGTGCTCTCCTGTCACGCAGCAGAGCTTGCGCTTTTTCTCTGCCTTATCTCTTCCCCCTACAGCCATTTCTTTGGGGGAAAAAAAACCAAACACACAAAAACTGTTGTCAAGCAGCTGCTATTTAGAAGAGTTTCCAGTCCTTAGTCTTTTTTTTTTTTTTTTGCTTTGTGGACAGAGGAGACAGCAGACAGCATTTCTAAGTGGTCATTGGAGAAGATGCCAAGAGTCGAACCAGTCTCCTGTCTGCCAAATTGCATCTGTGAGACTGTTCCTGGCCCTGGGCATAAAACAAACATTATACTTCTTGTAGCTCTGGAGGGACAGTAGACTGGTTAATAAAAGTATAACTCAGTACATTTACCACATGCTGTATAAAAATAGCTGCAAACCATTGACTTGTGTGAATGCTACCCTGAGATCTGCTTCTTGAAATTTCTTTTTTTTCAAATAGTCTTTAATCCAAGCTTTCTTAAAAAAAAAAAAAAAAAAAAAAGCAGTTTTAATCTACATCTAGCTTTTTATTTTTCTGACCTCAAGGTCCTCCCAAATGCACTTGATCAAACAATTCCACTCAAAAGCATGACATTTTGGCTTGAACTTGCAGAGCTCTCCAAAAAACTTCAGTGTCTTGGATATACTAAAACAGGTGTCCAACTGTCGTTTTTCCGAAGTGCATTCTATTTCTACACAGAGTATTTCTAGTATTATTTCTTTTTCTGTAGTTTGACAACTAAATCTAAGTTTATCTTCCAAAAGAAACTGTAATTTTTCTGGAAAGAACTGACACAAACAAATACATGTAACTGTCCCACTGCTCCCTCTGTAGTATGCATTCTTGCTGTCACTATCATACATATGACCTTAACCTTTACCATCAGGCCTCCCCATCTCTCTCATGCATCTTTTAGTGCAGTTCATGAAAAATGTCTCTGACCTGGTGTCATTCCTGACCAGCCAGTGTGAAACAGGCTGTGAAAGATTCTGCTTCTCTAAATTGCCATAAGATGCTTCCAGGTCTCAAGTCATTACAAATCTTCCTTTCAACTCATTAATGGCCAAAGACTAGTGTAGCCATACGGTTTTCATTACTGAAAAAAAAATATGTATATACACACACATACCTGCCCACCTCCATATGTCCAGTGATGTCAGAACACCTCAGTGACCTACGAACTTCGCCAGTCTTGACTTCATGTACAATACAGATTCCAAACACTATTCCTCTCCTTTTTTAGCACTTGAACAAACACCAATGCTAGCGTTTATTAACTTCTCTGTTTGTAAAAGACAGGGGTCAGCCACAATTTACTTTTAAAAAAATAGGTCTGTTTCTAAGGTGCTGTTTCTAAGGTGCTGCATAAATTAGATTGTAAGCATACCTATATTTGAAGGACAATATACAAAGACCAGAGCAATAACAGGTGAAACAAAACGATGTATCTGCCCAAATGCTAAGCCAAATATCACTCATGCCAGCAATACATCAGAAAACATTCAAAGGCAGTTTGCTGTTGCTTAAGTGTCACTTTTCTACTGTGGGGAGGATCAATAAGTCTTCCATACAGTTTGACAGCCACACAGAACAGACTAGCAAGGAAGTTAGTTTCACTTGAAAGAAGATCACAGAAGATTAATTTGCACTGGGGATGCCTGTGCACCTTCATGTTTCAGAACAAGAGTCTAAACAGAATAGAAAAGCACTCTCCTTCAACTAGGAATAAGAATTTCATCAAATTAGAGAAACTAATTTGTCTGACACACTGTCATACTGGCTCAAACCAGGAAGCACATAGTTAATGCTGCTTGGCTGAGAGGTGGCAGGTGTATAAAAGAAACATGTTGCAGCACCATTTTAATATGGCAACAGTGATGCCAGTACCCAAACTACCTTGGTAATTTCCATAGTCCTTTAATATGCCATCTCTCTCTGATTACAGACAAGAGTACAATGTGTCCTGCTGGAGTCTCAGAAGTAAAGTTACAGAGCAATAATGTAATTGGTCAGCTTGGAAACGATCTTTGTCTTCTTTTTATAGTTTACTTATTCTGATAAGGTTCAGGGTTTTGGTTTTTTTAAGCACAAATTATGAAAAAAATATAAAAAGTTTAGTGTGCTTGCCTGCAAGCAAAAAAGCCAAATCCAACAACAACCACCACCAAACCCAAAACCAAACAACTAAATTTGAGGGCAAGTAGGCATTCAGCTCAAAAAAGAAATAAAAGGGCAAGAACCAAGACAAAATGCATTATTTAACTAGGATCAATCTGGAGGAAAATCTTAATTTCAAAGTGTTATTTCAAAATTTTATCCCTGCTTCAGGTGAGGAATTTATTTAAGTCATGGGGCAATGCATTAAAATTTGCAAAGCTGACCTATGTCAATCTTTTTTGCCTGTAATTGTCAATGCTTTGAGAAAGAAAGCATCCTTCTTTGTATGTCATTAAACCGATGACAGTCAATCATTGTTACACATTTTGTGGTTCTAAAATTCTGCTCTCAGTAAGAATATCTGAACACCAGTAATTCTCACAGAGGAGAAAGTTGGTGGAGAAAGGGGCTAATTCTCCATAGCCAGCTTTCTAATTTCCAGCTAACTTTCACTGACTTTCAGCCCCCTCTGCATCAGGCCCTTCCAGCTACTGGCTCAGTGTGAGACATTGAACAACCATCTGCGCTTGATTTTGGAAGAGATTTACAGGCTATTTCCAAATTCCAGAAAAACAAAGTCCTACTCTCCCCTTCCAACACAGAGTATTGGTTAATAATGTCCTCAGATATCTAACCCTTAATTTTTAGTAATCAGAACTTCCTCAGGACCTTTCCATATTTCTTTCAGGGTTTGATAGGTGCTCTGAATGGGGTCACAGTGTATCACAGCATAAGACTACAAAGTTCACACAGGGTCCAAAGCAATGAGTTTTGCTGTAACCTAGTTTTGTGCTGTAGCAGTTGAGTACACATAATGTAACCAATTCCTCCAGGCAAGGCATGGGTTATGGGAAAGAAAACAGTGAAAAGAGTGAATTTTTTTCTCTTTAGATGAAATCTGTCACCAAATAAATGCTTTTTGTCTCCTTGTGTGTTGCTGACATGCTATACATACTATAGGACTACATTCATAAAACTAGAGTAACCAAGCAAAAGAAATAAATGAATTTGATTTATTTGTAAGTTTTAATTTTTAATAGATGTCTGGTTAAGATGAGTTAGGACTTGGTTGGGTTTGATACCAAAGAACTAGAGTACTTCAGAGCATAGTCAGTAGCTGATTTATCTAAGAAGGCAAATTAGACCTACATAGAAGTACCACAGGTACACCTGTACCTTCTTTACTGCTCCCCTCAGGTGCAAGTTTGAGTAGCAAAAGCATTGGTCTTGCCATTCCCTGCACTATTTTTGACATTAACATAAGTATGCATCATACAGCACAGTAAGTTTGATACTTGGGCTTGCCCTGCTAAAAGGACAAGGAAAAAAGCTTCCTTCCAGACATTCCCTTTTCAACCCAGGTACAAGCAGAAACCAAGTCATTCTGGTAAAGGGAAACAGAACAAAACCGAAGTTTTCAAACCAAAACATTTTAAACATTGTACACTTCCACTACTACCACTCAGTAACAATCCAGAGTGAATAAAATATGACTACTTTGATTAAGTACAAAATTTCTCTTAGTAGTTCTACAAAACAACTTCTAAAAATTCCATATGTACACCATTTAGAGGCAGAAAGTCCTCAATAATACTGTTGTTTGGCCATGCTTTTCAGTTGCTATAAATTCACCTTCTAAGGGGGGGGTGGGGTTAATAGTTTGAAAGAACCCAAAATATGCAGGCAAAGAATATGAATATAAATATAAGGAAATACAAGAAGCCACCCTGTCAGAGCACATACAAATTTAAATGCAATAAAGTAGCATCTAGGACTTGTAGATCAAGCAGACATTTCCTCCTTAGGTATAACCCATACCTTCACTTGGGGACTAGCTTTTTTTAAAAACAAAAATAACTGGGAGGAAAAAAAAATTGTTAGTGTTTTTTCCACTGAAATAATATTTTGAAACAGCAGGTACATATTCCTGCATTTCAGAAAATTAAGCTATTAATTTTTTAATACATATGTTAATATTCCTCAGGTCAGTTACAGCAGAATAGTTTGTCAAGTTTCTCTCTTCTTAAAGGAAGGATCAAAAAATGGCCAAAAGTCCAAATAGAGCTAGAATGCATCAGAAACTATAAGCTTTTATTCAGAAAGACTAGAAATTGCAAATGAAAGAGAAATCTAGCCCTCTGAGTGGCAAATATGCCCTGGTTCCAACCCCTTTCCCAGTTGTAACATTGCCCTTTCACCAGTACAGCAGCACTAAATGCACCTGGTGTTGAGAAGAGAAAAATTATTGCCTCCTGGGTAAAACAATGCTTCTTTATATTAGCATATGGCCATCAGACTTCAGTTTTGGAAAATATACAGCAACACTGTATATATAGTGCTGGTGGGTATTATTTTAGCGCAGCTCTGGTAGGTTAAATATTTATCATGTAGGTATCATCCCGTTTTATGCTTTCACAGCAGATTGTTTATTATCAAAGTCAAATCTTCTCAGAAGACAGTTGGCTGTTATACACACAGAGAACAACCATAAGCATGAGAATAAATACAGCCTACTTCAGCACGTGTTCTGCTATCTCTCTTGACTTACATATATATTGCAGATCAATACAACATTTTGCCTGCTATAAAGCTGATACTGCCAATTATTATTACAGACCCACACGTATGTGCAGCATCTCAGGGTTACTCCCTCCTTTGTCCCCTACCTAACTTTCCCCCAGGGGTCTTGAAGAACCAGATATAGTGCCATTTAAGTTGGAAGATCAGATTTTCACATGAAGACCCATCACCTCATTGCTAAGTAATTCTCAGGCCCTCTGTCTGCTGCGACATCTTTCAGATAACCCCAACTAATAGGGTGCTTCACATGTACAGGTACATAATGCATCCCAGAGTCTGGTGTCTCCCAAAGAGCTCTCTCCAACCAAAACCTATGCAAAGATAGTCACTCCAGTTCTCCATCTGAAAGCTAAAGAGCTTCTCCAGGTTGTCCACCTTTAGGTTGATTCAAGCCACCTCCTAACCTCTGTATCCATTTGGTGTGTATATACTCTACAAACATAGTTAAACCTTTAATAGAAAAAAGGTAAATACCACATACCAATCTACCACGTCCCCAAACATTATGACTTTTGTACTAAGACTAAGAAGCACCCTGAGGGACATGGTTGATTTCAAGTAGCTTTGAAAAACCTTAAACATTACTGCAATCATTCCACCAATACAAACTTCCCTATTGGTGAAATATTGGTCAGCCTTTGGGCATCACACCCTTCACAAAATGCAGATGTTTTGTTACATTCTGATTCTTACAAATGTTATCTTTTTTCCTTCTCTGGTGTACACAAACAGCAGATGGAAGTTAAGAGGGACACATTCAGATACAGGGTATATATCAGTGCCTCTTACAATGACTTAATGATCAAGTAATATTTTATAGCTTGGGAATATTTTCCAGCTTAATTCACTTTTTTAACAGCTTGTATTTGCAAACAGTACTTGTAACATTAAACTGCCTTAAGCACATAATCAATTCCTTTGCCTCTACTTATGGACCAAACATACTATTTATTGGCTACGAGCTGCAGCTAAAGTCATACATGTAGCTAATTAGGCAGTTGCCACAGTTGTCTACATGAAACTTTATCTGGAAACTACTCTGCAGTAATTTTAGCTATGCATACAAACAGATTATACTCACTTTGAAGAAACCATGTTCTGCCTACATCAGAGTTGTGGAGCACATGGTAACACTTCGTCTATGACACAGTACAATCATATTATTCGCCTTATAGTCTGGGAAACCGTAAGTCTTGTTCTCTCCTTCATACTGGAACCAGGGTAAATCCAGGGGCCACAGCAGATGCAGTCAGAAGGTATGGACAGATTCATATGGAATTCATCCCTCATACGGAAAACTCATCAGGAATGTACAAACCACTTAAATAAGAATCAATAACAGAATACTTGCTGGTACGCAACATCCTTTCTAGGCTACTGAAAGATTGTCACACTGTTTTTCCTGAAGGCATACCACTGCTGATGTGGCATATCACAGCTGAAAAGCTTACAGGATTCCTTTCATTTCACTTAGAGAGTTGCTGTGCAGTGCAGCATCCTTAACTGCAAAATACCATCACAGATCCCATACCTGGATCAAGCATATAGTGTTACTGGGCTACTTAGAGTTGCAGCAGCCACAAAAAGGCTAAGAAACTGGGGGAGGGAGGAATACCCATGTGTCTGTACTTTTTAAGATCACACATATGGTGGATCAGTTGCGTTTGGCATATGAACTTTCAGCAGAAGGTTGCTTGTTTCACACTTGCTGTTATGTTAAGCACACTTGTTTTATATGCCTAGTAAAGAATAGTTTAAAAACCCTCTTCCTGATTAGGCAGCCAGGCTGAGACATAGGAAACCAGAGAGCTTATCTAGAAGATTTTCTATCAAGAGTGCTCAGGTTAAACGCAGGTCATATACAAGCAAAGTACAAAGACAAAGAATAACAACTGCAAAGTCAGATCTCTCTTTAGAGCCACAAGGAAAACCCTGAACTTGGCAGAAGTCAGTAATAAAACTCCTATTAGCCTCACTGATGCTTTAGATGTATTTGTGCAAGGCCTAAGCTGATGTATCCACACCACCCAACAGGGAATGATGCACTGCTATGAATAGATCCTGGCACAATTTTCCACAAAAGGCAGCACTTTGCCAACTCAATTATCTGGGGTAACAGAATAGGATAACTAAGATCATGAAACATAAACAAAACAACCAACACCCTATGCCCAAACACCCACACTGACAGCACAAAATGTGGATAACATTAGGTCTAAGACATATTTAAAGCATCCACCTTTGAAAGTATCCATTTGCAGCCAACTGTAAAGATCTGAGAAAGCATCAAGTGCAATGAGGCAAAGCAGATTTGTTGCATGTTGTGTTCCACAGCTAGCAGCACCCTACTGCCACTGGTGTTGGCTGAGGAAAGGCTTAATGAATTTGTAACATCAGAAGTTACAGAAAGCTGTCTAGCTGAATCATACTCATTCCCACTGTACAGCCCCTCTTATTCCACAAGTTGCCTGCTGCTTAAGATGGAAGAACTTGCTGGGTTTCCGCCAGCATCACTTGCCCTCTGTGTGGCTGTTGCTGTACCAAAGCTCTCCAGGGCAGAAGCAGGGATGAGAAGGTGGCAAGGTGAGAAGAATTTCAATTCCAGGGTACAGGGATTACTGCAAGGAGTTCTGTGGGGAGGAAATTGTACACAATCCAAGTCTGAAACTACTTTTACAGTGCTCCCTGTCTTGCAGTCTAAAGCAGAAGGAGGCAAAACCTTTTCATGTTCCTAGTCCTGAAGGTACCACTTATGAAACCAAGACAAATTAAAAAAGCTTTGCTTCTTTGCTCCCAATTAAGAGTGGGAAAACTCTCCAGCTTGACTTGTCTCACCTGCAGATGCCCCGTTCTCAAGAGCAGATAGCCAGTTGGCGAGCAACTAGTATGATACAGCTTAAAGAGAAAAAAAGTATCACAGGCAAAGGCAGAAGAAGACTAGATGGGAAAGTGAAAAACAAAACTAAAAAAGTAGAAGAGGTGGAGATGATAAAGATATGGAAAACATATTTTTTAAAATAAGACTGTGCAGGTGCTGCAAGAACCATATGAATATTTTCTACATGAAACAAGGGTTGAATCTTAAAGACCCTCAGATATGTTCACTTTGATATATGAAACCAAACTTCTGCAAAAACCTGGTTTCCTTTAATACTGCCAGCCAATGGTTGTTACTACAGCATATGAAAGCTTCAGAACACTTACACCCTCCACTTATAGAAAGTCTTCAGATAAAACACTGACAGATCTGGCTGCAACCTCTGCTCACAGATACCCACACCCACCACAGTCTGCAATTAAAACCACTTCAGTATCATTAAACACATTTGAATGAAGCACATATCAATGAAGAGTTGCTGCCTTATGGGACTTCTGGCCTCCAGAAGAAACAAGTCAAATGAAAGATGGTATCATTCAATCCCAAGAGTAGTACATAAGCAGGATGGAAAGTTCCCTGCCATCAAGGCAGGTGGAAAAGGATGAGGTCCCAGGAAATTTGTCATCCCATTTCACAAGCTTTTAAGCACCATTCAGAGACAGAGTGACGGACCCACAGAAGGTCCTTCATTCAGTTCTGCATCCCCCTGCCTTCTTGCAATATATTCCAGCAAGTTTACAGCTAATGAGCATCCAATACAAAGCACTGTCAGACTAGACCTACCTATAATCATCAGCTATGATACTTCAGGAATTCCCACTAATGGAACAGAAATGTGTGAATGCAACAGTGCTTCTCAGTTTAAATTTAAATCAAATTATCACTGACTATGGCAGTGAGGAATGAGTTTCAGAAGCTTTAGAATAACATTTAAACCAAAGCCATGCTCTTCCATAAATCTTAAGCATGCGTTTAACTGTAGCATTCCAAATCTGATTTGTTTACATGGCCTCTAGATCAGATTATCAATGCCTAGAATTCCTTGAATTGAACATAATCCTAAACATCATTAGGTGTACTTCTACTCTACCAGGGGGATTTTCTTGAGGAAAAAAAAAAAAAAAAAAGCATCTCTCTTAGAGCAGGAAAAGCATGTATTATTAAGCATAATGATCAATTGAATGAAAAATCTATACATTTTATTGTATGATGGGAAAAGTATACAATGCATGTGTTGCAAATACACCAGTTAGAAACTAAGTGGGGTACTCAACTGAAAGGTTTTTACTAGAAACCCTAAAAAGCAGCAGTATAATGTAACCTGTGATGCAGTTTTATCAATAAATGAAGCTGTCACTGAAAGACAGCTGAGAAAGTCTGTAAGGCTACTCGGACTGAAACAAAGTATCAGGGTGTTGTTTGTTTTTTTTTCATGTGGGTGTCTCATATAAATGACTGAAGCACAAATTATATTAGTAATAGTTTGTTCTAGCTTATCATCAAGGGTACATTTTCAATAAATAAAAATGGTGTTATTTATTTATTACTTCAGCAGCATATAACACAGCTGAACATTAATCAGCAAGATAGGTTTGGAGATAAAGGAGAAGAAATGAGATTTCTCTGTTAAATTAATTTTAACTACAATCTAGTCTCATTATTTCCGTAGATGAATTTCTTTCACTTTTTTTTGGAAACCATCTCTGAGTACCTACTAGCAGTGAAAGGAAACTGAACCTAACAGACCACAAAGCTAGTCTAAATGGTCATTCTTAAAGTGACTAATTTTATCTAAGAGATTAATCTTACCTTCATCCCCACTCATACACCTGGCTTTAGAAGATTACTGCAAACAAGAAGTGTTTTGGTGACAATATTCTATACAATTTAGACTTTGCTACTCACAGATGGTTTCTCTTTAGGACATAGAAGACAAGTTTAGCTTTAAATAATTGGATACTCAAAATAGCACTTAATATGAAATATTTAGTAGCTGCACAAGGCAACCACGACAAGTGCTGTGTTCAGTCAACTTTATAAAAAGAAATCATTCTTCTCCTCCTCTTTTCAGGCTTGTTAGGTCAGAAACTCCAGTGAGTTGAGCAGCTTCACTAAGATACAAAAATCAGGTGAAATTCAGACAACACATCTGGTATAACCAATCCATGTAAATTAGAAATAATTAGTCTTTCTACATTTATAATGATTCCTCCTGAAAACCTATAATACATGAGTCCTTTTAGATCAAATTGTACATTGATAAGCACTTGAAACTCCTGTCTAGCATCTGGTAGGAAAAGAAATATAAGAACAATCTCTGCAGTTATATGGGTTGACAGCTCACCAGTGAGGGATAGCCACCAAGGCACTGAGTAACACAGCACTTTTAAGTACACTTAAGTCTTATGTTAAATTCTGCAGCACCTTAAACAACAAGCTATAACTTGACACAATCTGGAACCACACATTTTATATTATCTATTACATTTTCAATATGAGCCCATACACAAGGTATTCTTAAAACAGCAGCTGGTGTTCCTGGATCATAACTGCATCATATATTATGATCTGCATTCCTGGATTGTGAAAAAGCAAAGGCTAAAAGAAGCCTTTTTTCAATCACTATTCCTTTTCTGCCAGCAGAAAACAGAGCAGCTTTTATCTTGGGCAATTGAGACCCTTTCTTCTTTGTCCCACACCAGAGCTGCAGCAGCTGATAGGGCCAGCTTTCTAGAAGCTCTAGTGCAGCTTTGATTTATCCCACCATGGATAAATCTAGCATGTACCAGAAAAGCCTGACTCTCTTCCCATCTAGGAAATATTTGACATGAGACCAGACTCTCCTTGCTAACCCAGCACTGAAGAGACACACTGCCATGTCTCATAGGTGCTGGCTGCTGCCAAGGCCCTTCAGAGCTCTCTGAATCTACCCTCCAGCCATCTCTAATCTGTGTGACAGGAACAGTCTGGCACTAAGAAAGATGAAGAGCCACTAAGCACAAAATCACTTCGCACAGAACACCTCTCCCTAATCTGTTCCAAGCACTTGATTTGGTCCACAAACTACTGCTTATCCTTCCATATTTTTTCATATCCTGATCTGCCTGTGACATTTTAAGTGTATGTGTGCTTCTGGTATACATGCAAGGTCTGTAATTTGGTGTGCACTTTTCTGAATACTCAATATAAATTCAGTCACCTAAGAAAAGTTCCTGAATATATCCTTCTAATTACGCACCAGACTGCAATTCCATGCTAGTCTGACACAGCACTGACAGTGTAATCCTTTCCATGGCAGCATATGGTGTAATCACAGATCCTGAAAATACTAAGTGCAGGCAATACCCAAGCATAACCTACACATAACAAGTGTGCAACTGATCCAAAAATAAAAGACTACATTCCACAAATGAAAAACTGTATGTTACTAAAGGACCAATTAAATATTTAATGCAATTACTCATTACAAGGAGTGTCTGGAGTCATTAATCTGTCTTTCCTAACAAGGGTAAATATCTCTTCATTGTTCAGAAAGAGTAGCACTGTAAGAATAACTGATTTTTTTTAAACAGTTGGTATGATGTCTTAGTTAATGTAATTAAATTTCCCTTTCTCAAGACATAGCACCAGCAATATATTCCTAAAAGGAATGAGAAAAGACAGACATTAACTTCAAATCTTAATTGGCATTATAACTTAAAAAAAACACAACAAACTACAAAATTCTCCACCATGAAGCCAGAGATAAATCTAAGTCCCTTCTTCCTTTACCCATCCCTAATCATTAATAGATGTTACTGTCTTTGAGTCCACATGCAAATTATGTGAAATAAAGGCAAACAAAAATTTTGTCAGCTGAATCCTATCCCAACTGGAGTCAGTGGCAAGACTCCCATGGACTTCAAAGGCAGCAGGATTTGGCAGGGGTTAAGTGTTCCAAATGGCATTCAAATGACAGATGGACATTCGCTGCAGTTCAAAGGCACGAGACATAGCTTGTGCCTTATGTTAAAATCTTATCCCAGCACATAAAACTATGGAAAGACCATTACTTTTAGAAGTGGGGGAGAGGCTACCAAGAGGGCCTTGAGCTAACCACCATCCATCTGCTCTGAAACCAGTGAAAGTCAGCTTACAAGGATGAAGATGAAAAACAGTGAAAGACAGCTGCGTGTTGTCAGAAGTTGCCTTCATGTAAAAGCAATCCAGTTGTCCAAAGCAGATGCTGAAAAGCAGGGATGCATCCCTTCATCCAGCCTTTAAGTCCACCCTGGTCATGAACTTATGCCCAGCATATCACCCAAGCCACAAAAATATGTGCATATGCTGACACCAAGTTCTTGCTTGGCCTTAGTTTGTCATTAAAAGACTTGCTTTTATTTTGTGACTTAATAGGACCCATCCTATTATTTAAAAAAACAAACTACTGTGAGAATCTCCATATTAACAAGAATTTGATGAACAAGCAAGTTGCTTCCAACTAAAATGGGAAATCCAGACATTTAAGGGAAAGCAAACACACCTTACCTTTCATTTAATCTCCTAGTACCTCTCCAGTTCATCTAATCTTGCTAGCTTTCGAACATGCCCTGAAAACATTGTTCATTGTTTTGTTTTCTCGGTTTACTCCAAATAGTACTTACATGCAAACATGTCTATTCAGAACTGAAATATTAGGATATCACCTATCCTGCAGAAATAAATGTAATAACACTCCTAGGAAAGCCACAAATCTCATCCTAGAGAAAGGAAATCCTCTTCCAAAGGCAGAGAGCTGTATAGCCTTTTAGACTGGGTAAAATATACTCAGCTGAGAATCAAAGCGTAGTGTTAAAGGATCCACTAAAGATCTGGAAAATACAATTACATCAAACCCAGCCAACTTACCACTACCCATGGGCAGAGTACCCAGGTGCCGGTCTACTCAAGCGACAGGCACAGAGGCATCTGTGCTGGCTCCGGGCAGACCCAGCTTGGACTCCACCCTTGAATAACCAGGCTCACGTGGCAAGTGTCCACCTGGCTTCAGTGAGTATTAGCTCACTGGCATCTCATCTCCATGATAGGTTTACTGAGCATTTTTATACCTTGATTTGCATATGTTTTGTATTATCTGTATTTATTTTTACAGCCACCCTTCTCATCATCCTCTGTTCTGTCTCCTGCCACCACAAATAACCAGGAGTCCCTCGCATAAATGAAGTGGCATTTGCAAAGTTGAGGGGCTGGGGGTGAAGAAAGCTTTGTAACATCTCCATGAAACAAACATTCAGTGAGCATAATGTGAACTTCAAGCAGCTGTTTTCTCTGATATTCACATCAGCATTGCTGTAGTCTCTTTTCTTAGCTTATTCTCATATTTCCAATGCATGGAAAGCAGTTCAAAGATACTTCAGCCTTCCAAAGAGTAGCCCAGGCTGCTTCAGAGTTACCATGCAGCATCTTGCCAGAAAAAAATAAAACAAAAAGTCCTTTTATTCTGGGTGCCTTTGACTGAGAAATGACTTTACAAGTCCCTATTTCACATTTTCTCTGAGTATGCACAGTTTGGAAGCAAAGAGCTCTAAAAACGAGAGACTTATTAGAGGCTCTTTGGCAAACTGACAGATTGTATGCAAGCACCTCTGACAGCAAAACATTCTACCAGCAATTTGACAATTATTCTTGAATTGAGGGCTAATGCAAGTTTTCATTCACAAATAGTTACTCTAGGCATTTTCCTTACAACTGCGTATTCCAAAATGGAAAGTGAAGATTAGTATTAGAGGTTTATCATGTAATAATTTTCCTGTCCTTGTAGGTGAAGTATGTCTTAGATAAACTGTCCAGTGAGGTCTCTTAAAAGACGTGATGAAATCATTGTTACCCATCATTGTTTATGCCTTTATGCTTCAAATAACATGGATCTCAGCCACCTTTTGTCCCAGAAGCTGTTCCACACCTCAGCTGGATCCACTCTGGCAAAAAAACACTCAAAATAAACCAAGCCAAACTGATAAATTACAGCAGCTTAAGATCTCCTGTAACACTGGCTGGTGGTGAAAGACAGCAGTGAGAGAGTTCTATTTCCCACAGAATATTCCACCACTACCCCTGCAAAAAAAGCCAAATGTAAGGCTATGTAGGCAACACATTTCTTGGCCTGGCCATTGGAAAGACGCAAAAATTAACACAAAAAAAAAAAATCACAATGCTTTTGCTTGTATTCAGATCAAATATTCTACCAAAGTCAAAATTAAATATCCAAGTTTGAGAACTTGAAAAGAAGGATGCACATAAATACAGAAGTAGAAAGCAGCGGTCATCACCTTTTATCCAATATCCTACTGTGCAGAGCATTTCCTTAGTTCAAGGTAAATTAAGCCCATTACAACCCAGAAGAAAGGGTCACTGCTGGCATATCACCTTTTCTGGGGTGGCATAAAACTTAATACAGATTTTCTAATTTTGCTATTATATATGCACTGGAGCAGATGTGTGAATCAAACTCCTCATCCTCTTAGACAACAGAAACACTTGATCTCCTGCTTGATAAATATCTCCGCTTTCAGTGCAAGAGAGCAACAAAAGAAGAAAGATAACTCCAGCTCAGAATATTCCACACTTGAAACAGCAGAAGATAGACACAGATTCAGACCTTTCAAGCAAATGAGGCAATTCAGCTAGTGTCTTCTGTACCTCAGAAGAACAGAATGTTCTCATCCCAATACATGTTGTGTGTGTGTGGGAAAAACAAAACAACAAACCAAACACTCCACAAAAGAACAAAACACCCACAATTCAAGTACCCAGATTTTTTCTGAGCCAAAACTATTACATCATTTCAGTACAAATTTACAAGCAACAAAAATCATTCACCAAATATTAAATCTGAATTTATTTTGCACCAATTTAGTAAAACAGAAGCAATATCTTTTTCTGCCCCTTTTCTGTTGGAAAACAGCAGAATATCCTGCTTCAGCTTACTATGATAGTAATAATTTAAATTAAGTCTTAAATTTCAAAGATGAAGATGGGAAATTGCAGATCTACAAGATCTACAGAAGAAAGCAAGCTATAAAATTCAACTTTGTATAAAGTTGAAAATCCTCCATATATCACAGGTACAAGCATCTAGTAGCAACAATGGTACAGGGCATAGAAATATAAATATTATATATAAATATAAATATTAACTGCTTAGTATCCCCTGGTCATGCTAGGGAGTGCATTGTGCCATATGTGGGGGAATACCTGGAAGTTGTGTCTGCATTGTATGATTTCTCTCCTCTGCAGGTACCCATATTTGACCTCATGCACCCGAATTTGTTCTCTAGAGCATCATACTAGCAAGTTTGCACCCCACTCCCAGTGGAAATGAGAGAGACATTGTCCAACAGCAAGCTGTCTGAACACTGAAAAGTTTTAATGTGACCATCACAGAATATCATGAAACCTAAAAAGTAAGTTTTGGAAAGATGAAGATGACTGTTCATTATACTATTCTAGACTTGGAATTTGTTTAATTTCTCCTGCCACTTCAAGCATAGATGAGAAATTCTGGAACAGAGGAGGTTGTCCTAACAAAGGCCAACATTCATGTACGAGTAGCTTATGATACTTAAAATGCTGAGAGGGAAAAAAAAAATTAAAAATTAAAGGACTTAATGAGTTGCAAGGGGGTTTATACTGCCAGTGGTTAGATTCAGCATGGAAGTGACCAGAAAAATTAAGTTCAGGTTTCTGCTCAACAGCAGTCAAATATGCTAAAAAAAAAATCCCAGAAGATCTGAGAAAAAGCAAAATAAAACAAAATTAATTATAACAATGTGCCTGAGAGTGAATGTGATCAATTCTGTAGCACCACCCACCCTTTTTGGGCTTTATTAAGGAGCTGAAAGTGAACAATCGGAGTCTCTGAGCCATAGTTACCTGCTTGTGCTGTGTACAACCTGCTCGGGAGGAAGGAGATGCTTATCTGGACTGAAGAGGAGCTTGCCAATGGAAATTTCCAGTGTTTCTTCCACTTTGGTAACAATTTCAGGCTGAAATCAGATTCTTTTAAAGTTGAAAATATATTTTTTCAATTAAAAAAATATTTTTTTAAAAAAAATCACAATCAAATAGGCTACCACAGCTATGACAGAACTTTTTTTGAATCATTAAAATATTTTGGTGATGATTGTGAAATTTCCTTCCACAAAATGAGAATGTACAGAACTGGAGACACTGAAAACAGTATTCCATATATTTTTGTATCAGAAAAGACCTGTATCTATGCTCATCTTCAGATTAACATCATATCAGTATAACGATGTCATATTACTTATCCTGAACCACCTGCTCGACTTGGATCCACTTCCACAGAGTCATTTGGCCAAAACACACTGATATGTCAGGACACAGCTATTATCAGTGGAAGGACACCCTGACACTGGAAATGTGACACGAAGGAGCATGCCCTCCACTCTGAATGTGTGAAAGCAACGTGGTGCTTCAGGAACCCCTGCAATGTTTCCGACCTTGGCCATTGCACTGAAAGCCACCGTGTCAGACACAGCTGCGCTGCTTAAACAGGTTGTCCCCTGATTTATCCCTGCACAGGCTCACAACAGCAAAACGCACGCTGCTGCAGCTGCAATGACCAGCTATTGTCATTCTCTCTGTATTGAGTTTCCTGCAGGGTTTTCCTGCCTGGCATGGTTACCAAGGCATGTGGCAGGGACCAGCACTGGTCACCAAGGATCACGTTACAGCGCCCAGCTCTGTGCCCCCTAATCAGGCAAAAGAAAGCCTTCAGAAGAAAGGCACTGTACAGATTGGTTCATCTCTGGTTGCAGTTACATTTCTTAACACTACCCCTGTGTTTGAACTAACACAAAGGAATGTTAAATAGGTTTTCCCCCAGGTAACCACCACCTCCAGAAGCAGCTCTGGGTGCCGTGGCAGGTCACAGCTGCCCTGCATAAAGCTCCTGTATGTTTAGCCAGGCCCTTGTCCAGGTCTACAAACATTTTTGCCTTTCAAAGGCATGAATTTGAACTACTGCTTCATGCCAGGAGACCTTCAGAGCCGTTCCACACCCCAGCAGTCTCACACCCTAGTAAAACCCTTCTTGCATTGC
The DNA here is from genome assembly GCF_000747805.2 of Chaetura pelagica. Lineage (NCBI taxonomy): Eukaryota > Metazoa > Chordata > Aves > Apodiformes > Apodidae > Chaetura > Chaetura pelagica. Next base: position 6,956,098 of record NW_009952990.1, read on the forward strand.
TTATACATCCTCTCTCCTTTCCAGGGTCCTGTCTTGGGGAATTGCATAGAGAAAAGCTGTAGGTCTATTTCACTACTTATGTTTTCTAAGTGAAAAAAAAAAACAAAACAGTATGTACATAGATATCAGACTAAATAATGGCATAATCACCATTACTTCTGGATTTATTGTGATAAGTTAGTTCAAGTGGGTCCAATATTCATGCAATTAGCTTCCGATGCACACAGCAGTGAGCACATTACCAGCACACAGAAATTAACAGGTAGTAATTATCAATGCAGCACTCCACTTCTCAGTGGGACACAGGTTGGAGTGTTTCACAGAGAAAAGTTGAATGCTGCTCTGAGGGCCCATCTACATGAAGTAAGCTGCTTCCACGTCACACAAGAAGCCCCAGCTTGTTGACCACTTCAACAGCTAACTGTCCTGGCAATCCCTGCAGAGCTCACTAGCTCTGTTTAAAGTAAAAAGAATCACAGAATTTTCATGGTTGGAAAGAAGCCAAGTCCAAACATCAACACACACAAAAAATCTCCACCAAAACAAAAAACCATCACCACACACAACCTTTGCCACTTGAGCATATCCTAAGTACCAAATCTACCTGGCTTTTGAATACCTCCAGGGGTGGTGTCTCAACCACCTCCCTGGGCAGCCTGTTTCAGTGCCTGACCACTCTTCTAATACAGAAGTTTTTCCTAATATCCAATCTAAGCCTCCCTGACTCAACTTCAAGACATTTCCTCTTGTCCTGTCATTATTCACTTGAGAGAAGACCCCAACACCCACCTCCCTACAACCTCCTTCCAGGTAGTTGTAGAGGGCAATAAGGTCTCCCCTCAGCCTTCTTTTCTTCTGACTAAACAACCCCAGTTCTCTCAGCCACTCCTCTTATGACTTGTTCTCTAGACCCTTCACCATGCAGAGTTTAGTTGCTCTCCTGAAGACATGCTCCAGCACCTCAGTGTCATTTTTATAGTTAAGGGCCCCGAATTGAACACAATTCAAGGTATGGCCTCACCAGTGTCAAGTACAGGGACACAATCACTTCTCTACTCTTGCTGGCCATGCTATTCCTTATGCAGGCCACAAAGGAAGTTAGCGAACCCAAAAAAAGTAGTACATTGAAGCAACTGGTACTGAAGACCCTGCATCTATCTGTAGCTGGGGTATTTTACTTGAAACCACATTTTGGCTGGTTCCCCAAACAGGTGTTCCCAATGCAGAAGCAGTACCATGCTGTTGAAAGGCACCACCAATGTCTCCTGTCCCCATTACAGACTGAACCACATTGGAAGTTTCCTGTACAGCCTTCCTTCAAAACATCTTATCTGTACACACCTAAACCACTTTGTGAACCAAATCAATAAGCAATATAAATGGGGACAAGCATGGGATCCAGTTCAAAATTGCACTGCAGCTCCAAAGAAAAAAAAAACAATGAAAAAGCATTCTCAACCACTATGACTATGTCGAGATATTTTTTGGGAACCACAAGTTCACCTGACAATTAGTCTGGGTTGGAAACTCACAAACATTGCCAAATGTCAGCCAAGAGATGGTGCAACTGCACGCTGTTTTTGTGGACTGCTGCTGCTTTTCTGGGCCATTGCTGCTTTTCTTTCAAAGGCAGATACCTGAAAAAGGAGTTATGATGTCTTCTCTCTTCAATAAATTACAGGCTTAAGTGCTGTTCAGGTGTAAAACTACAGGCTATACCTAGGCAGCTGCCCAAAGTCTTTACATACTGTGGGGATGGATAAAGATCCCAAATTGAATGTAGGCAGGGTAAAGCAGCATGTGCAGGTTCTCCCATGGGAAAAGGTTAAGACATTCTTGGGATTTACTTCCATCAAGAACCCAGATGCTCTTGGTGGAAAACACAGAAGGACAGAGAAACCCAATGTGCGTGCCTCAAGGAGATTTAACCTTGAGAGGAAAGAACCCATGATTTGAGTTTAATGTTATAGGAAGTACTACAGTAGGAACCACTTGAAGCACCAGAAGATGAGCCTCAGAAGGAACAGGGCAAGCATGGTGAAACTGGTAGTAGTGGCAGCCAACAACCCAACACACTCCTCCTGTCTCGAGTGACTACCTTGACAGATGACACTCTAATGTCCATTGACTGTTCTAATGGACATTTAACAAGGCCCTATGGAACGTGGAAGTAGTATCTGCCTATATGTCAAAAAACAGAGGATAGGAGTTAATGAGTTAATATAACCTGAGTTGCAAAAGTGGTTCTATCATGTAGCATAAGTTCTAAGTGTTGGTGACAGAGTCAGGCCAAAATCTTCAGAGTCAAATACTACTGAACATTTATTTCACCAATAACAATTTTATATGGCTGTTTTAAAAAACTGTGATATTTGCTTTAGTTGATGATGCTTTCTAGTCTTTCCATCCAAATAACAAAAAGCAAATATGATGTGTTGTGCCAAAATTCATGTTTGTTATTGGTATAAATTCACTTATTGTAGAAATGTTATCCAACCAACAGAATTATAATCAGATTTTTGAAAGTGACCTTTAATTTTTCCTTGAAAACGGTTAAACAGTAACTCTAGAAATTCATCACCATATGAGATGTAAAAAAAATGAGAAATGTAGATACATCTATTCTGTTAATCTACCATCCATCTGTTAGACAATTATAGCATGATCTAATAGCCTATGATAACAAATCTTGATCAGGTAGTACAAAGAAATAAACCAGTCAGATTTCTAATAACTATAAAACAGGTTTTGCTTTGTTGTTTGGTGGGTTGTTTTTTTTTGGTTTGGTTTGGTTTTTTTGCATAAAGCAAGCCACATCACTAGATTAGTTCAGTTCCCCTAATGGAAGCAAGTGTTATCATAGACTTAATTTTTTCAAATACTTTTAGGTCAGGAAAAGAGTGTATAAAGGCCTTAAAGAAAAGACAGCATGAATCAATACTTTCATGAGGTTCATACAGAGTAACTTGCTGATCCAAATTATCCAAAAGCCTCACACTGATTGATAACCAACTAGATCTGTAAATACCTGTGAAGGACCAGGTATTTCCTTACACGAACATGAAATGTCCTTTGAGTCAGCCGACAAAACTGACTTAAAACGGCGTCTCCACAC